>NC_079366.1:22335477-22939269 GCF_021018895.1 Seriola aureovittata
AGACTTGAAACGGCCAGCGAAAAGAGCGCTGATTTCATTGTAAAGGATACTTTTTTTTGTTTTAGCTATAAAGTAAGCGGCATTTTGACCAGTTTCCTGTGCTTGAAAACGAAGCTATCAATCTGTCAGAAAAAATGGGACTACACCCGCTGGAGTTTAGTGAATGCTATCTGGACAGCCCCAGCTTCAGGGACAAAATAAAGGCACACGAAGCAGAGTTGGACAAAACTAACAGGTTTATCAAAGAGCTGTACAAGGATGGGAAGAACCTCATCAGTGCAACAAAACGTAAGTTGACTGTGATGATTTTAAACTCATTATACTGTAAGAAAACTGCCTGGGAACAGTCACCATGCACTTGCCTCAGGCAAGTCTTGGGGTCTTGATGTGTCCACTGTTCTCACAGCATCTCCCTCAAATTGGCCAATAATTGTTCTTTCCATTTGGTTATGTTACAAGTTACAGAACAGATGAAACTGTCTCATAATACAACAGACTCGTGATAACCACATCAAGGCGTTTTCTGTTTTTAATTTGTTTGAAAAGTGTTTTCTGATTTATGAGGACGGTTGTTCAGATTTTGAGATTGAGAAAAAGTCTCCTTGAGTTATTTTAATAACCCCCTGCACTATTTGCTCACAGTCACACACCTCAACTGGGTTAAAATGATTAGATTGTTATCTCTTTGAACTCTACTCTTGTGGGCTGGGCTTTTCACTGGGGTTGTAAGGTGCTTACCTTAACTTGACTGACTGCAACACATAGTACACACACAGAAATGGACTGCTTTCATTTTGCCATGCAGGAAAATCCCTACTACGTCTTTGTAACGATTGTTTTAAAATGATCGCCTGAAAGCACCCAAGAGTTTCACTCCTGTATGAATGTAATGTGAAACTGATATTCTTTTTTTAAACATATCATTACTAATAGTTGTATCATTGCTGCATTGTTGACAGGAAGGCTTCAGGCATGTCACTGCAACAGTGCTCTGTACTGTCACACAACATGTTTTTTTTCCTGTAAAACCTGCAGACAGACTTATTTTCTCACACGTTTCCATGCAGTTAGTCAGTTGCAGATACCCAGGTATGTCTTTCCTTTTGCCTTTAGCACAACCTAAATTCTTCAAGGCAGGGACTCAGCAAAGTGCTGCTGAACTTTGTTCATGTTGACTGCAGCGTGTCAGGAAGGTTCAGCAGACTTTTAGTGGCACTTTTAGTGGCATTTTTAGGGCTGGGAAATGATATAATATTCCCACTTATTATTATGTCATGAGGATATGATCGTATTATAAAGAGCTGTAACCATTAGTTGACAGACAGAATCTGTTACTATTTTTCCAAGTTCCAAGTTTTCCAAGCCAAAATGGCAAAAGTTCTTTGATTCCAGTCACTGAAATTTGCGGATTCCTTTCTTTTTGGTTGGGTGGACAAAACAAGACATTTTGAAGAAGGAAATTATAATGGGTAGACAAAATGATTAGTTGATTAATTGAGTAAACAATCCGCAGATGAATTGATAATGCAAATAGTTGGTTGTTGCAGCCCTGACATTGTGTAAAATGTGTTATTTAAAATTATTAAAATGTTTTGTTTTAATCATTTTAACAGATTATTCTGATACTATGCACTGCAGAAGTTTCAATATCAGTATATATTGATACTGATTTCAACAATTATTCAGGCTTGAAACAGCAGGTACGCTGTGATTTGGTTCAAAGTACACACTTGACACGGGGTCAAAAGGTCATGACAGGCCTAGTTTTATTTACCTGTGACTTGTAGGGAGAGATCACTTGTCAGCCTTTCTCCAGACTCACATTTTTCAGCCACACGGAGTTGCCAGGAAAACCACCACAGAGTGATATGGTGAACTTTGGCATTCACTGTTGCTTGTCACTTTTTTGTTGTTGATTCAAAGTGTGTCCAACATAGTGATATGTATCTAGTCTGTTAACCCTCATTTTATCTGTGCTGGCCTCTCACTTTAGAGAAAATGACACAGAGTAGAGAACCCTGGTCATGCACTCCCACTGGGATTACTGCAAAATCAGTTGAGGTCTCAGGAAGGAGCTGATGGTCGCCTTCTTATGCACTGACATTAATGAAGTGCCTGATTTGCTCATCCTTTGCTGGCCAATGTCAAGTCACTGTTTTAGACATGATGACACTGTAATTATTAGATGTTTACTTTACTTGCTAATAGGAGTAATAGAGCAGCTCAAACATTATCCAACTGCCACAGGAATGTATTAAAATTAATATCGTTCCCATGTGCGGGCTGTTTTAGATCTTACCTAGTGGTAACAACAAGACACCACTCTTTACGAAGGGTGTTTCCTATTTTGATTGAGGCTAATTTATCCTAACTGGGCTGAGCAGCTGTCTGTCAATGATAACATTCCTGTCACAGATAGAGTTATTAACAGGAAATTAATCAGCATCAATCTTGATAGTTGTTTAGGGTTAGGGGTTTGCCATTGTTCAAGGAAAAATACCCAAATCTACCAATTTGCTCTCAAATGCGAACACTTCTTGCTTTGCTTCTTGTAACATCTTTTTGGGTGAAGGGAATTTTGATCAATTTTCTGACATTTTATAGACCAGGTAATCTACAGAGTGAATATTCAGCAAATTGATTGCTAATGTTGTTAGTTGCAGCCAGTTGTAAACATGTGGTCACACAATCTGTGTTCTTGGTGAAAAAAGAAAAACAAATGGCATATTGCATTTTCCACAGTGAGCAAAATTTCCACCTGATCATTTAATATAATGTGATATGGCCTAATAGGGATTGAAATCTGTATTTATAATTCTTTACAAATGATCACATTTTTAAACCAGGATTGTGCCACACAAATTTAAAGGTCATTTCTGCAGTCGTTCACCCTGTTCCCAGACTTTATGTAAGCACAGTGGTATCATTAAGTACACAGCTAGTTTTAGTTATAGCTCAAGTATAAGTAAGTTATAAAGTAACGGTGTCACTTTGTGTTAATGTACACTCTCGGGGTGGAGCTCTGAAGCTTAGCTGAGAGCTTTACTCTGATTGTCTTGTCTCAGGAGAACGTGACTATGTGTTTGGTTCTTCTCTTTATAGAGATCATAGAAAATTGCCTACCACTTTTTTTTTTCTTTTAATTCTGGCCCGTGTTAGGTTTGCAGCTTTGAAGTAGATAGGGTCGTCTCTATAGATGAACTTGTGGCAGTTGTTTTTGATGAGTGGAGGTGATCTGGGGAGGCTAAGCTGTGTAATCGTCTCTGTATATCATGGTCACTATCAGCTTCACAATAAGATTCAACACTCAACAAGTGTTGTAAAAATGGTTGGTCAAGTATTATGTTGTAAACATTGACAGATTTAGTCTTGTTTACAACTTCCATTAAAAAGGATTCACGAGTTGTATGATAAATTGGTTGACTTTATGTTTGACCTCAAAGTGATATGGTGTGGTGTGAGGATAATTGTTGATCTTCAAATCCCAGTCCGTTCTCAGCCTTTCAGTAACTCCCTCCACTCCTACGGCTGGGAGGATGTCCCTCTACGGAAAGTCCTTGGTTCTGAGAGGAAACTTTAAAGCGGGGCCCTGGGCCAGAGAGCCATGACATGGAAGTGCCCACTAGAGGAGCAACATGCAGATGTGCTTCTGTTTCAGAGGGCTTCCTCCACAGGAACTGTGTCCTGTCTGTACCCTCTCAACTACCCCTCACTCTTGTCCTTTTGCAAATGTATTGATTTCTAGTAAGTAGCAGAAAGTATGAACTCTCCATTTCTGGAGAGCTTATTGTTTGTATGTGATCTTGTCAGTGCCTGTCAGCCAGCTTTATTAGTTTGACAGTGCTTGCATGTTCTGTTATTGCTGCAATCATCTGAAAATTGAGTGAGTTGCACCAGGGTCACTCAGTGTTACGTCCACAGCTGCACTTCCTCTGTATTGACCAGTTGCCTCATAAAACAAAATGATTTGTATTTTTTTCTTCTTCTTCACTTTCAGTTCCGCTTTGAAAAGCCAGCCATGTGATGGTCTTTCTCTTGGCAGACAGGTTTAAGAGTAGTCTGCCATGGTGTGCTTTGGCTCACTGTTGCTCTCAGTAATCACATTACTGATGCTGCCAGAGAGCCACATCACAATCTTTCATTAAAATCGCATTAGCACAAGACGTGAAGTCATGTGGGAGGAACGCTTTTTCATGTCTCACTCCAGAAAGAACAAGGCCTGCTATAAAAGTGATAGTGTATTATTGCGTGATGGCAAGACACTTCTTCTGGGACTCCTATTTTGGTCCAAACAAATATAAAGAACCATTTGAAACACTTCTCACTGCATTAGATCTGTAACTGTTTGGATACGTGCCAAAATATTACTACAACATATCTGTGATCAGCCATGGCCATTATTGACAGGATACTGCTCAGTGCAGCATCACCCTGCAGAATTGTTTTGAGGATCAGGAAGTCATGAATGAAGTCATGCTTGTTTTGAGGGCAGGGAGCTGAGGGGAGAGGGGTTGAGGGAGGGGATGGGTGGGCAGGCTGTGTCGAGGGCAGAGGTGGGAGCTGAGTGTGGAGCAGGGATTCAGACTGGAAAAGATGGGAGAGTGGAACAGGAAGGACTGTGGAAAGGCACAGCATGTAAACCCTGGCTGCTCTTTGAGGGCCTGGATCAGGCAAGTTCTGACCTAAGTGGCACATTTGATGAGACTGTAGAAATCATAACAAACAACACTCCAGCAGATGCCAATGAATACACTGTGGACATCTTCAGCAGCTGAACTTTGACATATACATACCTTTCCTGGGTTGTTTTAGGGAAAACTTTTGCAGTTGTAGCGAGAACAGGCAATGTTAAGTTTCCTGCTTTAAAACATACAGTAAGTGAAAAATAAGTTCAGGATTTTAAACTAAATCATCTTAGGTAAACTAACTTCAGAAATAGAAATTTTGTACCCGAATGTGATGCTAATGAAGTTTTGCAGCACTTAATCAAACACTGTGACAATGTTGGAAGGGACTGATAATATATTAAAGTATAGTATGTAACATGGAAGCCCAAAGTCACAGCAGCCTGAAGTTGTAAGCATAGAAATTGCTCATTCACTTCAGGAGGAGTAACATTAAAAACAAACTGCCACTGTACATTAGAAGTACATTGGACAAGTGAGTGCAATCCATGTTCTTAAAACATGTTTCCAAAGTTATCCCAACCCATAGCCCATATTTCAGAATATGTAAGTAATAGAGTAATATATTTTTTGGCTTTTTAGATTTAAATTATTTTTTTCTCTTTCTCAGCAGCAGTGCTGTTGTGAACGCGTCCATGAGATGTTTTGACACTTGAACACTCTGGAGGCTCAGATAGCTGTAGTCATAAATATGGAAGAATGAAATGCCCCAAGAAAGAAATGACCAACACTATTTTTATATAAACTTAACCATTTTAATTCATTTGCACTCATCTTTTGTGTAAGGCAAAATAAAAACTGTGATTGCATTGTTTTTGAAAAATTAAACATTAAATTTTTAAGCATAGACCTCAGCAGCATTTTTTCCAGTATGCTGTGAATTGTTCACATTTATGATTGACAAATTATTTTCTCTTCTCCACTGATAACAGCTTTAGAAAAATAAAGTAAAATACAAAACATTTGCTGGGATCAACCTCTGAAATATGATGGTTCGCTGTTATTCAGACAAAAGCATTGTGAAACATTTCAAATCTGTGCTTTGGACATTGGTAACTTGTGCTTGGGATTTCACCTAATTGTTTACATTTTATCCTCTAAACAACTAAAAGATAAAATCATTGATAATTATAGATGTACAGTATCTGTAAATAAAATAATCAGTAGTGACTGTCCTAACAATGACCTGCAGTATGCACCTGTTTTACTTGCAAAGTGTGTATTATTTACTTTTACTTTGATATGTGGTGTTTCACAATAACCAACCATGTGATACAGTAACCTCCCCACTGTGCAATCTTTGTTTTTCTTCCCACCTCTTCTGAACAGGGGGCACCAATGTTTATGTCACATAGTTAGGCGTTTTTTCATGTTTTTCCTGCTGCAGAAAAACCTGGCCTGTTCAATCAGATAGATGTAAGGTGGGGTTTGTATGACTCAGACTCAGAATCCAGTAGACCGGGGTCTCTGGCTTTCTGCAGAGAAACTAGCCAAGTTTGACAGTTCCCAGGTTTGCTCTGAAATGCCTTGCTTTAAAAGGCAAAAAGCAGGAGAAGCCTTTGCCTTGGACTCTTGTGTGCCCTAGTGTGTGTGGTATTTCAAGCTTGTGATCGTTCTTTCCTCCAGGACAGCAGCTATCATTTCAATCTGTTCTGCAGACCTCTCATCTGACACTTTTGTTTATTGCACCACTGATTGTATCCCGTTGATCTATGCTGTTGAAACTTGAATCGACACAGTACAGGGACACAAACGCTGTGGCTATTTTTTTTCCTTGAATGTTGTCTGACGTCAATTAATGCTGGAACTTCATGTAACCGGATAACATTCATTCTTCATGTTTTATGTAATGAAGTCCACACAGCTTGGCCTCATATATTCTCATATTAACTGTCCACCCTGCAGTGAGTTCAACATGCAAGCAGCCTGTGTAATCAGATTGTGGATGAGTGTGATTAGTGCTCCACGCTCACATATGGCTCTAATAAAGAGACTGCAAATCTATCTATTGACATCACTGTTCATGCAGTACACACTAATTGTCCACAGTGATCTGGACCTTGATCTTGTCTTTGCAAAATAAAGGATATGTTAAATATACAAATAAAGTACAATAGTACAATGCATAAGACTGAAATCTCTGTCTCCATAATAACATTTCAACCAAAACAAAGCAGAGTAAAATATTCATTTGGAGTATGTTCTGCAATAGAACAGTAGAACTCTTGAGGAATTCTTGATTTTTGGTCACATTTTTGGTTTGTTTGTCATTATCTTTTACAATACAGTGATGCTGGATACTGCCTCAACCTTACGTCAGACACAATGTAGTGTGTTGAGGCTTTGTTAAGGTGTGTCAAGGTTCAGTGTAATGTTGTCAAAACATGTTTTTACTATCTGGGGGAGCAGCCGAACTTTCCAGTCTACATTCATGTTGGGATCATTTGCAGTTGACCAACAACAGACATAAGGGTCACTCATTACCCAACAGGCTGGTAGAATTTAGGTTTACGTTATGATGTGTCTTTTTGATGCTTGATAATACTACCGCTACTATTACTGACAACAACAATAGATTATAAGAAAAACACGTACTGGAGCTGAAGTTCCATCCTTTTATCTGGCATGCAGGTGGAAAAAATGTAAAAGTAAAAAAAAAAAAAAAAAAATTACTAACAAAGCCAAACAAAAGCATAGCCAAAAACACTAAACTTGAGTAATAGAGACACGTGTGAGTATGAAATAAAACTATACACAACCTGTAAAACTGCTTTTCTATAAAAGGTTTTAAGCAGAGATTTAAAAAACAACAGACTCATCCTCTCCCCCTCTCTGGCAGATTGCTTCAAAGCCTAGAGGCTCCGACTGCAGAAACCTGGTCACTCTTAGTTTCAAGCCTGGCTCTGAGGATCACTAAAAGGGACAAGACTATTGAGTTACACCAATTAAAGTACATGTTATATTTTTAAAATGAGATCACCAAGAGGAAACATAGTGATGGAAAACAACAAGAGGCCTAGGATCAAGCCTTGGGCAGAGCCATAATTGAAGGGCACCTGGGGCAGAGGAAGAAACCTTAAAAATCCAAACAAATAATATTAGTTACATGAATTTGTATATATAATGTAGCTCAACCCAACCCCAATCCTGATTCAAGAATACTGTTATCAGAGTATCAAAAAGGAGCACAAACAGGAGCAAAACAAATTGATTCTCAGTTCATGGCGAGACAGTGCTTCATTGACGACGACTATTAACCAGTTTCTCACTGTTCAAGACCTGTACCTTATTCAAGCCTATCAGTTTAAAACCTATAGAGGTGTAAGATTCTGGATCCAATGAAATTCTGTGTTTCTTGTGTCTTTTCCCCATCCTGCTAACTGGACTACAGGACTTAATAGCCTTAAATTATAGTGGTTGCTGTAGAGCGCACCAATATAGGATTGTTTATGTTGTCTGAAGTCATTTCAGGCGCTGCAAATTGAGGACTATTTGCTAGACCAGGGTGACCAGAGTCACCTTTTATGGACTTGCACCCCCTGGTCTGGATTATAGCTGTCTGTGTGGCTTAGATTCCCTCTAGATTTACAGTCACTTCAAAGAATATTGCTATGTTCAGCATGAAGTGTTTGCAACCTAAATAATGGCCTGACAGCCATGTATTTGCCATACCTTTATTTTGGAAAAATATTGTTGGAAGACATACTTAAACATTTCTATACAACCGTTCATCAGGTTGTGTTTACATCAGTTTGAAGTCTCATCTGTGACAGAAAAATTTTGGCCAAAAAGTGCAAAGCTTTTAGTGTATTAGTAATATGAGCCCCAAATTTATTCGCTCTGGTTGACACAAGTTTTCTACTCTAAACTATTGCTTAATAAATTCATATAACTGATTGTAAGCTGACAATAATAAGACATCTTCCATCCCTTCTAACCTCATTAAAAACTGTCTTTAAAAATGCGCCTGAGTCAGAGGATTTGACACCACCGCTATTGTTTTGCCTCTTCATGTTGCTCTTGCAGGGGCCTTTTTTTTTTTTTACCATTTCCTGGTGTCTGAGTAAAGGACAAACATAGAGTGCCTCTTGTCTTGATTGATGAGCTAAAGTTAGGTCTGTGCAGTGTCTTGCAGAAGTCCATGAGCCAAAAAATGAGCTATTAGCCATTAGTCCTTTTGTTTTGCTTACTTTCATTAGAACATATTTGCTAAATTCTTGTGGATAGATAAGAGACCCTGATTTGTAATTTCCTCGTGAGACATCTTGTTTTTTATGTGCTTAATTTCTTAAGGACAATAGTTGCCTCGCACACAAGAAAAGAAAGAACATTTTCTCCAGGTGCTATAGACAGACCGACTCGAAGAACAAACAATTGTAAATACTGTAATACACAAGCTGTCCCATTGTCTGGTGTGAATCCCTTAGCTTCCTGTAGTTCGATAACTTAGACAAATTGGCCAAAGGAATCGACCACAGGTGTTTTGTTTGACCCATATTTCCTAGTGTGCTTTGGCATTGTATAGATTTAAGATTGAGCTGAAGAGCAGCCTGCGGTGGATTCCAAACTGTTTGAAATAAACTATTGAGGCAGAAGCTATCTTTGTTCCAGGCTCAGGCAGACATTGTCCAACACCTCTCACGTGTTTGGGCTTTTGGCCCTACTGTAGATTTAATCCATAGCATTTGTACACACAGCTTAGAGAACCTGGGATGTGTAAGCAGCAGGATAGCCATGGGTAGAGAAAGCAAAACAGCTCAAATAAATTCATTTAAAAAGGTGACTGTGTTGAATTGTTTTTCTGATGTTTTCTATTCAACAAAAATGTACTGTATTTGCATAGGTCTAGGTAATTGTTAAGCTAAAGAACATTCAAGGGTTTTCCTTAAGAGAATATTGGGTGGCTTCTGCTGCCTGAGTCAGCAATAATCAAACCTATTTTGGGGGTCACGGATACTGTAGCCTTGTGGAAGACGCATATCATGTTACTGCAACATCCCTTTAAATCCTGTTGGGGATCTTTGCCCCACACTCACACACACACACACACACACACACACACACACACACACATGCACACCCTTTTTTCTGTCTATTTCCTCTCTGTTTTATCAAAAATTGGGGCACACTGCAACCAAAATTTTAAAATGAAAATAATGATGTAAGGAATTTTGTATTAAATGTGTTACTGACAACTTTAACTGCAGCAGCATTCCTTAAAGGTTCATTGTAGGTGAAAATCACTTTTAAACTGGTAAAAGCATAAAATACCCTTTTTGGACTTGTTGTTGCAGAAAAAGTCCAGGTGCAACTAATAACATTAACAATTACCCCATAAGCTTTGTCAGTGAGGCAGCATGCATAATTTCATGGCACCTGGAACTGGCAAAACCTATTATTAATGTTAATTAATAACCACACCTTAAATTAACCACACCAGTGCTTTTCCAGCTATGATGTGTCAAGAGGTCTGCTGTGTGGTCTGAGTGTATAATGTTAGCATGTTGTCATGGCTAGAGTTTGCATATTATATAACTATTGGGTATGCTGATGTTTAGCATGCAACAATTAGCATATTAGCATGCTGCTAACATTAGCAGGTAATCATGCTCACAGTTAGCATGCTCTTTCCAGTGGTTCACAACTAGAGTCTAATGGAGGGAGAGTGTGTTGTTGGATATCAGTTGGCTTTTTCCAGAAATGCCATACTATGATTTGCTGAACTCTGACCAATGTAAACCAAAACAATGTAGTTTACCATAATTACTTTTTAAATCAAATTTACTAAACAATTTGTAATATCACTTTGAGCTATGGTGAATTGTAATGCATGTTCCTCATTAGTTTTAAAAACTGAGATTACTCATTAGTTAAAATAACATTAGTTGCAGCTCTTTGTTGTAGCTAGCCATCTTGTAGCAGATACAGATTCTCAGTAAAGTCTTAGAGCTCAGCTCTGGTGTAGCTCAGTTTATTGTTCCCTATAGAGTCCCAGATATCTGCCAAAGCTAATGACATTGCTCCTCAGTATACTGGTCATAGCTGCAGTCTTAAAATACCCTTGCTGCATTCTGTCATGTTTCCCTAGGGGACTGTCATGGGTCAGAGATCCCACCTCAGGGAATCTCCTCACTGTTTGGAAATATATTTGGTTTGCTGTGTTTTTACTGTTGTGCAGGAGCGTAGCGGAGGGTGGACTTCCACCACATTTATCCACCTCTCAAAAACTGAAATTGTTTTAATTCAGATCCAGGAGCATTTATTTAGTTTTATGCAGAGTTTACATGGATGCGTGTGCTCTCTCAGTGCAGAGTCACACATGTTAGTGCTCTGCTGAGTTTTGGCTAGTCAGTGGTTAGGTTAGGTCTTTATATTTATATAATCTACCATGTATTAAAGAGGTTAACAGCAATAAGATTAAATTAATCTTAATTTATTTCTTGTTCCAAGCTCTCCCATAGGCCTCTTGTAACATTGTCACCAATACTACAGATGTATATTTACACACTATGTTACATTTTGTATTGGCAATACCACAGAATTTGTGGTAGAAACCAAATGTCAATATCTTTTATTTCTGCAAAAGCCCAAGCAAATCAATCTTGTTGCTAATATAAAGCTAACTTGCTTATTTGCAGAAGGGCTTAATTAAGAATGACATTGCATTACATTACTTTTTATTACGAGTACTTAAGCTGAAAAAGCTAAATACCATCATATATCTTGATATACAACAATCAGCTTTTTTGTGGCTATTGTTGGTAATGCCATAGTATTTCTTCTCTCTTTATTTGTCTTAGCTATGACTTGCACACAGATGATTAAATATAGTTTTTGTTGGCACATCTTAATTTATGACACCTGCTTTCCTGGTAGAATAGGGTTTGATGCTCAACAGGATGTAACAGACTGTTGACAGACAGGATGTTTGCAAAGTGGTTAACTATGTGCACTGCATCAGGCCTACTTTTCAAGACGGCTGATATGGTGTTAACTTTTAACAAAGTATTTCTATATATAAAGTATATCTATATTATTTCTATAATAAAGATGACAAGTAATTTTACGTACAAGTAATCTGAATGTTTTTCTTCTGTAAAATGTGTTTACTTGGTAGATCTTGGAAACATTCTTTATAATTATAAGCATTCTGCCTTGTTTTAAATTCACTGCTTTAAATGATTTTTATATTTCATATTTTCTTTTAGAGCTTGGAATGGCACAGCGAAAGTTTGCCCAGTGCCTGGGAGAATTTCAGTTTGAGTACATCGGAGATGCAAAGACAGACGATGAGAAATGTATTGGTAAGTGTGGATTTGTCTCCTCACATGATGGAAACTAACCACTGGTTTTGTTGCCACCACGCAGACATGCACTGTAAATGTTTGTTTACGGTTCTCTCTCTACCAGCAAATTAAGGGCAGTTTGTGGTGTGCATCTGTGGTGGGAACAGCTGATAATCATAATAGCTCTGTGTGAATGTGTGTGTAAGACAGAGAGTAAAACAGAAGGATTGGATTTATTATGTTTTTCTTTTGTTTTTTTTTCCTACAGATGAGTCTTTGCAAGAGTTCTCCATATTCCTCAAAAACCTAGAAGACCAAAGAGAGCTGATGGTGAGAACAACCAGTCAGAACCTGTTTAAAAGCCAGGGAAAATACCTGTGTGTGTGTCTGTGTGTCTGTGTGCGTATGTGTGTGTGTGTGTGTGTCTTTGTGTCTGTGTGTCTGTGTGTCTTTGTCCATGTGTGTGTGTATTGCACTTGAATTGTTTAACTGTCTGAATGCTTATTTCCACCCGGGCTACACCTATTACTGCCCATATTTGGTCCTTGCATCTATTAATGTCTGACTCTGTCATCCACCAGAGATCCAGACAGGCACTTGTAATATAATTTCCTCCAGCGTACAGTACTGACACAGCATCCAGTAGGCAGAGAAAACCAATTCCCTTGTGGGTGTATTAGCGTTGATCGTGTTTGAACAGTTCCTCCCCTTGTGCCTGTCTAAGGGTCACTGTCACAGCACCTGCCTGGGAGTGGCTACAGAAAGGACTGGAGTGCATATCCATATTATTACACCCAAGATTTAAATACCAAGACGGATTGCATAAGCTACTACCTGCAACAGATCCATCCAGCTCATTCAGACATACCACCACCAAACTAGCTTTTGCATCAGGCAATGTTTTTAAAGTTGCTTATTTATAAAGCACACAAATCACAAACAGAATATGAATATGAAGGAAGTTACAACATTTTTAAAGGACACCTGATTTTAAGTGTGACTGTGTGTTATAAAATGCTACCGTGAAGTTGTAAAGTGTTACACTACATGTTATACTATGATGTTATAGATGGAGCGGTGTCTTGTCCTGTGGTTTATTTGTGACCTCTCTAGATGTTAATGTAATAGATAACATGAATACATGTCAAATCTCCTCAGTTGAAGACTTATTTTAATTTAAGCATTAGGCTAAATGACCAGTGAAAGATTGTTAAAATTATTTCAAAAGAGATATATTTAAGCATTCCTTTTCTTTAGACAGGGATGCACATTTTACGGAGTTTGTAACTTTTTATAAACAGCCATTCTCTTGTAATATCTGTCTGCAGTGTCTGAGGTTAGGGAGTGGGCATCATTAGATGACTGTTTTAGCGCTAGGCTCAGACCGTAATGGTGAAGACGCTGCTCAGCATAGTGGGATGACATCACAGTGCAAAGTACGGAAAAGTAGGGTGAGCTTACAGGCATAGACATGTCCTAACATAGCAGGAACACTGGAGGAATGAAGAAAAATGCATTGACTTTATTAGTTATTGGAAGGCAAAGATAGTTTTAGTTAAATTATGTAATTTAGTATATAAACACTAGCAGGGCATCAATCAAAAGGCAGCACCTCTAGGGGCCAAGAAACTGTATACAGCTGCCACTCTTCACTGGAAACAACAAATACTTAAGCCTGGAAATGTTGTGTCATATGAAATATTAATAGGTTCTGTCATTTAGTTGAGCAATTATTACATATGTCATGCTTTCTGTCTCTGCCTAGATGAGAAACATCACAGAAACTTTAATGAAACCCCTCGAGAAGTTCAGGAAAGACCATCTTGGTACAGTAAGGGTAATGTATTATGGTTTATTTCCCCTACCCATGTGTTGTGTAACTCTTACTTACTTTTGAAAATTACATATTTTACAGGTGGCTGCTAATAGCATACGGACTATACTACATACACTGCTTTGTCCCCATGAATAATCTAGTATTTTGTTCTCCAAATATGCTTCTCCTCCCACCACTGCACTTTCTTCAGGCGGAAAGAAAGAAGTATGAGAAAGAGACAGAGAAATACTACAGCTCTCTGGAAAAGCTTCTGAATATGTCAGCAAAGAAGAAGGAGCCACAGCTACAAGAGGTATTTATCCTTGTCTGAACTGTCTGAATATGTACAGATATGACAGAAACAAACAAAAAATGGGAACGGATATTTTGTTTAGTTTGAGAATCCCTGTTTTGGTTTTTGCCTTTGGTGCCACGGGGAAGAGCCTCGCTGCAAAGCCTGTTGGACCATGTGAGTTTCCACTGACGTGCCTTGCAGCAACAGTTTTCCTGGCTGGTTTGGGAAGGAAATGTGTGCTCACTTGTACTGTACTACCAAGGTCAACCCTGGTTGCTGTAGTTTGTGTGAAACATATGCTGCAGAAAATTGACATAAATTTTAAATTGTGGAGAATTTAGCAACCTTTCATGAAACAATGTTTCTGTCTTCTTGTCTTTGTTCCATGCAGCCATGTAAGGCTTACCCATACGTTGTATACACCAAGTAGAGAGGACACTTGAAACTTGTTGACATTATGAATGCAGGCTGCTCAGTGTGTTCTCAGTGACTCTTGTGGCACAAGGGTCTGTGGTACCAACACAGATTGCTGCCAGACCTGCATAATTAGACCCACTGATTTTTTTTCACAGCCACAAGAGTCATGAACTTCATCAACACTGCATCAGTTGTTTAGTCAGCTCAGCAAACAGTAGCATATATAATGAAAAGCAGTTCATGAACTTGGAAGATATATCACTTCTTACATTTCAAGATGCTTTACTAAAGTCTATTTACAGTAGGCCACACGGTAAATCCTCAGTGGTATATACAGAATTCAGTTATTGTTACATTGCAAATGTTGGTTGTATACTGTTATGTGTTACATATGTTATTCTGTGTTCCAAACATTTGTATTTCTGGGATGGAATAGTGGTTAATGCTGTGCCCTCACAGCAAGAAGGAATGACACCCACCGGCCTGATGGGGCTTTTCTGTGTGTGGATTTAGACGACTCTAAATTGCCCAGAGGTGTGAGTTTGAGTGCGTCCTCTGTCTATACATGTAAGCCCTGTGAAACTATCCATGACCTTGCAAAGGACCTGCAGGTATAGATAATGGGTATAGCTAATGGATGGGTGGCTATATTATAAATTCTACTATTGCTAATTCTGTCCCTGAAAAGGTTTCCTTTTTATTTTTTTCAATTAAGGTTTTGTTTGTTTGTATGTTTGCCTTGAAAACTAGATGTCCACTACACTAGCAAAATGATGGACCCCACAAGTTTAGGTTAAGGGCTGTACAAACGTGTGTTTAAATTTTCTTTATCATGGTAAATGGACTTCACTTATAACGCTTTCCTAGTCCTATCAACCACTCAAAGCACTTTACACTACAAGCCACATACACCCATTAACCATGCATTCATACGGCACATTATATATGCATACTGCTCTTTTCTATCACACACTCACACTGATGATACATCAAAGGCAATTCAGGGTTCAGTATCTTGCGCAAGGAAATGTTGACATGTGGATTGGAAGAGCCGAGAATCAAACCGCTGACCCTCCAATTACTGGATGACCCGCTCTACCTTCTGAGCCACAGATTTGGTGGTTGTGGCTTTGACTCTCAGAATTGAGAGTCAAAGGTTAGAAGGTGCCTTATGCTGTACAGCTCATACAATCCTCTGAGACAAACTTTTTATTTTGAAACTATATGAATAAACTTATCAGTTCTTGATTTAACAACTGCAGTATGCCTTTAAGATTTTAATGCCATACCAAGAAGAACCTCTAGATTCCCAAATTGCACTGCAATATATTATGATTTTTCTTTGCTTCTATGCATCTGTCTGTCACTATACATCATGGTGTGTGTTCTCCGCCTCTTCAGGCAGACACCCAGGTGGAAATCATGAGGCAGCACTTTCAGGAGGAGTCACTGGACTATGTGTGCAAACTGCAGGAGATCCAAGAGAGAAAGAAGTTTGAGTGTGTGGAGCCGGTGAGTGACTGACCTTAGAGGCATGTCAGCTGTGGCGTGGCTGGATATAGGATATATCACATGGATTTAAGTCTGTCTTACTCTGAAGTGTCTAAACAATCCCACCATCATAATGTTACGTGGCCATAATGTCTTATCATGATTTTCTCTTTCACTTGCCAACATTTTGAAATAAGCATGTCTTATGTCTGGTTCTTCTTTTAGATGGTGGCCTTCTTTCAGACAGTCTTCACTTTTTATCACCAGGGCTTCGAGCTTGCCAAGGACTTTGATCATTATAAAAGAGCACTGCAGATCAATATTCAGAATGTAAGAAATATTAATGTTTTATTATTATATGTGTCATTTGGATGATTCTAACAATGACAAAAAATGTCTGTATAGTAATTGTATGATCATGTTCTACTTTAAGAACAGAAAAAGTCTCATAACAGTTTTCAGAATGAAAATTTAAAAAATTTGACCAGTAAGTGCCAGAACGTCTCCTAAATAAGAGGAACAAAAAACCTTGATGTTCTGCTTTTTTGTCAAGTTCTTATGGCTAACTTCTTAGAAAATGATTTCCTACTTAACAGTTACTGAAACTAAAACCAGAGCATCATGGACCATTGGAGTCATCTGTCTATCGGATGCAAGTCCAATATTTGCCTGCCTTTTTGTCTTGATTTGGCTACCAACTTCTGAGGAAAATATCTGGCTCTGCTTCATGTTGTATTTTCTTCAGCCACTTGTTAATTTTATAGCTTTTCCAATTTGGTTTCTCCTACTCTACAATGCCATTAGAGTTGCTGCCCCTGTTTCAGTCTTAGTTTTAGATTACTAATAACCATTCATCCAATTTCACAGAAACTGTGAAGGGGTTTTCAAAGGAAGCTCAAGCCTCTCATTAGGGGGATCATCATACTTAACCACTGAATATCAGGAAGTGACTTCCTGGAATGTGCATTTGTTTCTTTTTCCTCTCAGACAAGGAATCGATTTGAGGGTGCGCGGTCAGAGGTGTATGAGCTGATGAAGAGGATCAGGGAGACACCCCAAGAATACAGACAGACCAGCCCCATTAGTTGTGAAGGCTACCTCTATGTACAGGAAAAACGTAAGACCTTTGTACGGTTTAAAAAGGTTTTACTATAGGTTTTCATATTCCACCTATTCATAACATACAGTGTAGCTGCTGTACAAATGTGTAAATGAACTTTTTTATTGCCTTGACTCTGACACACATCAGCATTGTGGAATAATCCTTCGTTAAACTGCTGACTGCTGTATATTCTTCCATAGTGCTCACTCACAACATTGTTTGTGAGGAATAATGTCATGTTAATCTGAGAAATCCATCTTTTTCCTGGACTCGCAAAAGTAATTGTTATGATCCAAACAGTGTTGAATGCCTGTGTCACATCTGCGTCTTGTTTTTCTAGGGCCACCTCCCTTCGGTTCCAGTTGGGTCAAACGCTACTGCACATTTGTTAAAGAGCAGAAGATCCTGCACATGGTGACCTTTGACCACAGATCTGGAGGGAAAATTGTGAGTAGTCATGGAGCACAGCTTTTCATTATTTCAACCGTGCACACTATGCAATCTTTCTTTTTTTTTATTACTACAACATTCTGAATGGTAAGATTAATTCATTTAATATTATTTTTCTTTCCAGGGTGAGACTGAGTCTGTCACGCTCAAGTCCTGTGTTCGCAAAACGACTGACATGTTGGACAGGAGGTTCTGTTTAGACCTCGACATAACCGATCGGTACATTATCACCTCACACTGATTCTCAAACACTGTGATGAAGTTATGCTTCTAGGTGCAGGTACCCTTTTACGGTGTCAAAAGTGAGTGTCCATAGTGACCACGGAGAACACAGTCTGCTGTGATATTCCACATTAACAGTTAAAGATCTTAGATGCTAAAGATCTTAGCTCAACACACAATAGCTCTCTGTTGCTCTGTGTTCTGGATGGCAGAGGGCAGGGCAGCAGTATTTGTCTTGGAGGGCTGCCCTCACACATTTAGCTGGGAGGATTTGTCACACCCTGCTGTTCCCTCCTGTAATAGATATCTCATTTTGTCACACAACTTAACTCTGCCCTGCCCCTTTTCTGTAGTATTAATAGAAAAGCAATACCCCAGATTTAGGAATGAAATTCGAATCCACACATCCTTGACTGTGATGAGTAACTTGATATCCATCTGGCCCCCATGGTTGTAGCTTTCATAAACCAGCTGGAATGAGTAATAGGGTTCATATCTGTACTTACTGAAAATCCAAGGTGCATGTGCCCTTGGCAGAGGGTGTTTTTGTTTCAAAGAATGCTGAGTACATTTGATGTTTTATATTGACACCGACATCGGTAATGCATTAATGTACTGTACTCTAAGGCTTTGCCTATTGCTAATAGCATGGCTCTCTCCCAGGCCAGGCACGGTGCTCACAGTACAGGCTCTGTCAGAGGATGACCATAAGTTCTGGATGCAGGCCATGGGTGGGAAGGAACCTGTGAGTCAGCCGCCTCTACTATGTCATCATCTACCACTCACTCGGCTCATGTTGCCTCAGTGTATTCTGTTAAACTGCCATCTCTCTCTTTTAGTTTAATATACTTCCATAAACCTGCATGTCACTGTAAAAGACAAGGATTAAGAATACTTTATTCACTTTTATAAACCTATAACCTGTGTTTGTTTTTGTTCTTTGTTTTAAACAGATTGGACACTACCTTGAGAGAACTTATTCTAAAGAAAGAGGAAGTAAGCATCTATCTGTATCAGACTTTGCATGTATTAGAGGATATTATTTCATTGTCAGGAGCATAATGCTTCGCCACATTTTGAAAGCTTTTTTTTTTTCTTCCACCTGCAGTTGATGCCCAGCTGGATGACGTGGGTATGAGTTTTGTGAAGAACTCCATCAGCGCCATAGAGACAAGAGGTGAGCTTCAGATATACAATTACTGAAAAGCTCAGTTTAGAGAATTACAAGGTGATTTATTTGCGTAAAATTAGCATGAGAATTCGTGGGTAGTAACAGGTAACATGGGTGCAGTGTCTTTATATGCACACAAGGTGGCAGACATGCTCCATCATTGAACCAAAAGGCTGACTGACAGGTACTGCAGACAGCTTGCACTGGGGATGATGAATACCTTTCAGTGCGTAGCACTCAAGTTCTTATTAATTTGCTTCAGTCTTCACTTACTTATCTGACCTCTTTAAATCAAAAAAATAATTTTTCTAGTTCCTCTCAACATGCCAAATCTTTCTTTATGGAAATAAAGAAATATCTATCATACTGAATGGTTTGAGTTGCATTGGCATTTTCTTGCAACTGCTATATATCTTCTACATTCAGGACTGTCAGTATATACATGTAGTATAAATTTCTGTCCTCATTCTTTATGATTTCATTGTTTGTTTTTGTTTGGCATTGCTTTTATTGTCTGCTTTGTGTGTTATTTCCTATAATGCATTTTAAAACTTCAATGAGGAAAATGCTAAGTTTTTTTATTACTATTATTACTTATCAGGTATTAATGACCAAGGCTTGTACAGAGTTGTTGGGGTAAGCTCCAAGGTCCAGAAGCTCCTCTCATTAATGATTGGTAAGTTAAAAGTCTATTCTTTTCTTTCTGTTCTGGGAATGTATTACCACACATAGAAAGTTTCTGGTCAAAGCTGAATAAAGTTAAAATTTTAATTTATATGCAGCTGCACTATCTCTGTGATATTAGCTTGCCCCTAGTTAGTTGAATGTGCCGATGTAATGGATGTGTCTGTTGGGGTGATATTAAAAAGATAGTGACTGGCAATCAGCCCATGACTCAGCCTATCAGTACCATGTCTCCCTAAAGTGCAACAAGTACCTGGGTGTATCTTTGCCTCACTCCCATCCAGTTTTATATCCCCCAGACAAGCAGAAAGGGTCTTTCTCTTCTGTGCCCTTGCACCTTCTGACTTTTGCTTCATTAACACACCGCTAAGACAGCCTCTCACGTGCTGTTGGCTCGCTAAGTCTGTCTTTCAGCTTTCTCAGTTTCCTTTATGCCTCTCACTTGTCTTGTAACGCTTTTACTCAACTCCTTTTCTATAGATCTTGTCCTCTGTCCTTTCCATTGCTCCCTGTCTGCTCTCTGGTTTCCTGCTGTCTCCAGCAGACACCAGCTCACTTTCAGCTCTGTGTTCAGAATGACAACAAACTCAGGCAGCCGCCAGCCTGTCTCAACTTCCTCTCCAAAACCTTCCAGCCGCCCAACCTGCTGACTCATGCTGTAGCCTCCATTAACACTCCGCTGCGGCACTCTAAGAAGTTTCTTTAAAGCCTGAATACCGCTAAGGAAAACTACAGATTTTACTTGCACTCATTACTGATTGACCATATAGAATACATGGGATATTTTCATTAAGCTGCCCAGAATGTAACATTTTCTTTTATCCTTCAAATGACTAATATGTGTGACAGAGGTAGTACTAGTTCTACACAAACAGACACATTCAGAAACATTTCATGCATACAACAGTTCACGGTGTGTGGGTGAAGTGAGCTTTAAACCCTGAAGAAAGAGTTTGGATCCTTCCACTCCTCCTCCTTTTCATCTCTCACCCACAGACATGGCCAGGGTCCAATCAGAGAGGACACAGTGATAGAAAATGAGTCTACCATCATATTACAGTACAAACAAAGAGAGCAGCACCTTTTGAATGTCAGGCAACAGTATAACAGGAAGAAGACTGTTAAAGTGAGCTCTGACCCATCTGTTGTACAGTATGTGGCAAGGGAATGTATGTGTGGTGTTGATGGGGATATGACTATAATAGTTGCTGAATTAGAGGTTTTTAGTTCTATGGATGTAATTGCAGAGCGAGGCACATTAAAGTGACCATGAATGTATGAAACACCAGATAATGTCTCCAAACATGCTGGCTCACATACTCCAGAGAGCTGACCAGATGCTGAAAAGGTTTATGTTGCTTCCTACTTACGTTTGACAATATCAGTTGAGAACAATATCTTGAGACATCTTTTGATGACTTTTAAAAGGTTAGTACAAGAAACATAGTTTAACACTGTGTGATTGTCTCTTTAAGTTCAGGATCCACACTTGTGATGAGGAAGGTTTATATGCTGATTTAGCTCACCTGGTTAGCTTGGGTCCTCTAGGCAAGCGGTTCCCAATCTCCTCTTGTTTATCCTCTGAATTAGTAAATTTACCTCCCAAAAAAATTATTCAAAAAAAGTGTTCACACTCAACTGTGATGAAGTGTCACAAGTGGACATTGTTTTGTTTTAAGGGATCACAGGCCAAAAAACCTTTTGTCATTTTGTTCCATGCCTCTGCAGCACGTGCGTCACACATCCATGCATTGCTTTCATCAATTTCATTGCAAGTTTCCAAACCCCATAGTGTATTTGGAGTAAGTTTAATCTGTAAAATGTATCTCTTGTTTTGACCTTCTGTCACAGGTCTTTTCTGTATCTTAGTGTCACGGGAGCTGCAGTTCCTACTTAAACCACTATGTTAATATCACCGCACAGTACTGTAATGTCTCCAAGGGCTTAACTAAAAACAAAGGTAAAATAAAAAAGAATTTACACCTTTGACCTTGCTGCTGCTTTGTGGTTAGCAGTTTCATAATCAATGCTGATCCAACTGCTACTGCCAAAATTATGTTTTTGCATCCCTGACCTAACCAACAACAGACCTGACTGTGCTAAAGCAGACTACAGAGCCTGAGCAGACCCCATCAATCTCACACACAGAGGCACACCTGTGGCTACAAACACTCCACAAAAACATTTGCTTTCAGAAGTTGATATTGGACAGGTCAGTTTGTGGACAGAGCAGCCAGAGAAACACAGTCCTCCTGGCTGCAGTGTATAAATGAAATCAAAAAAATAAATTTTCCAGGACCAGAACAGACCACCTACCACCCACGAAGCTGAAGTCTGTGTGGTGACCCAGGCTGTGTATACTACATGTGTCTAGCTCAAAACACTTCACTGGCACATTGCACCTCTAGATTCTCTGTAATTCATCAGATGTTACTAAAGTTGTGAGTGAAGCCCCCTGAATTTTCAGCACAACACAGCCCTAGAGTCCCTGTGGAGCGAGAGAAGTAGTATGGGATTAATTAAACTTGTAATGAGTATAGAACCAGCAGCCCTCTACAGAAGCTGTAACTTCCTTCCATATCCACTGGGGCCCGACTCGACCCCTGCGGCTAGTAGCAATGCTTTTACTCTCACATGGCTAATTGCAAGTTACATATTTATATTACATATTTAGCTTTTCTCAGCTGATCACAAAATCACACGCAGTCCTTGGCTATTTCTAACATGAAAAGAATAGTTTGTCAGTGCCTTTGTGTAAATTCCTCAGTCAGTGAATTTTTTAGTAATGATATGTTGCATGATTGGAATTCATTCAGATGAGAAGAGCAATGAAGTGGATCTGTCTACCAGCGTGGACTGGGACGTTAAGACAATAACAAGTGCACTGAAGCTTTATCTGAGGTAAGGATCATTGTGGTGAAATACACTCATGTGAGCCACCTAAAACTGCATTAGTCTATTAATCAATTTGTTGTTTGACAGAAAAGTTAATTAGTAACTAATTTAGTGTTTGATTAATTGTTGTAGTTATTTTTAAAGAAAATATCTCAATAATCAGAATTCTCTGCTTCTCAAAATGTGAATATTAGATTTTTTTTACTTTGTCATATATGATTGTAAACTGAATATCTTATGGTTTGTTTTTTGGACTGTTGATATGTTAGATTTATCAATAATGAAAATAATCGTTAATCTGAGCTCCAAAACATTGATTTCTACCTCGTTAGTACCGATGAACTTGTACATTTTCACTAATATGGCTTCCATACATATTTGGAGATTTAAAAGTTAAGTTTTGTAATTTTTGTCTTTGTATATAAATACATTTAAACAGAGAATGGAACGTGACTTGACTAATTCAGAGATGTCAGTGCTCGGTGCATACTTCATCATTTTGATTCATCTTACACACTCACTGAGTGCATTTACACGTGTATTAGTATCCTGGTATTGAGCCTTATCCTCTTTTTGATTGTACTCATGGCGTTTACATGGAACATGAAAAACCTGGTTATTCATTTCCCTGTGTACATGATCATAACTTTATCTAGATTTCTGATGGTCTGCCTGCATGTGTGTCTTGATCTCTCACCATCTCAGCCACTATGAGATGATGTTATCCATTATCTAGCAACCTGGATATGGTGTATAGATGCCAAAGTGTCCTGGTTTCTGTAGGAGTACTCCAGGTACAGTAGTATATCCAGGTTTCTCAAAGCTGTTTACATGTGCAAAACATGAATAGGATACTCCAATAACCTGGATACCAGTGTGCATGTAAACACAACACGCTGCGTTGTTTAGCGTTTCTGTATGTAAAAGCAAATCCACTTCTGACCTGAGACAACTCACTCTTTTGATGAATATGATCGAGCCCCTCTGTTGACTTGAATATGAAACATTTCATTCATTTTCGGCTCTGTCTTTTATAAAATGGCAACAGAGTTAATTATGCAAAGTGCCTTTGTATAATTAACTCCTTGTGAGTTCACATTGCTTACTGTGCGCCTGTTCCACATCCGCTGACTCCTTCCAGGTTGAGAGATAGTGAGGGTGAAGTTCAAAGATTAAAAATATAGTTTGGCTGCAAGAAGCTGTTAAATGCCAATTTGTTTTTGTAAACAAGTGCAGTTAGCAACAAATTGAATTGGCTCTGGTAATTTAAAAGAAAGCTAAGTTCTGCTCACTGAAACACGGCTTTGGAATTTGTTGAACAAACACAGTGAAAATATTCACAAAATATTGATATTGACATGCGGTAAATATGAGCAGTTATATATGTAAGTCTGTCTCATTATTCAGAGTTCCCATGCACTGTTCTTTTGTTGAATGAGTAACTCATATGTTTGATGCAGTGTGCTAAAAAAATCAAATAAGAAATAGTGATTGTTCCTATTTAATTTCTCTTTTACTTTAACTGCCGTTAACAATAAAGTGCTACTATGCTACTGTAAATGACAAGTCCTATTCAGTGAGGTCAAGATTGTGGTGTGATTTACTAATATTAAACTTTGACCCTTTTCATTTGGGCAATACTTACCACAACATTTACAAATTTTGAAACACTATTTAATCTAACATGGTATATTAATATTGTTGTATTATATTAAGCCATGTTCAGTGTTGCACTGACTTGTCTTTTACTTTGTGTATGGCCTGCTGGAATAAAGCAGGGTCAGACTCCTCAGTTTCCTCTGAGGCTAAGTACGTCTGGCCACTGGCCAGCTGCAGTGTGAAAGTACCTTCAGATGAACTTGGTTATCTCAACGCGTGCACCATCTAATTCCATCCCCTGGCCTGGCCACATTAATCATTGCTGTGTGCAGACCCTATAAAACAGTGTGCCGGCTATTTCTGTCCCCCCTCGCTCACTTCAACTCTCCTTCTCCGTCAACCCCCCACTTCACCCCCCCTCTCTTTCTCTCACTCTCTCCTCTGAAGGAGCCTTCCTGAGCCATTGATGACCTATGGACTTTACAAAGAGTTCATCAGCCCTGCAAGTAAGTTTGACCAACTTTTATACCCCCACATCTGAGTTCAGATCATAAACAAACAACAATGTATACATTCATCAGCCCAAAATGAACATTTCATCAGTTCAAGCACTGGTATTCAGTGGTTTCTTCTTCTTCTTCAGTGAGTTATTGAAAACATGCATTTTAGTGAAAAACAGTTTAAACACCTTTAAATTACTTCTTACCAATCTTTTAAGGGAATGTGGGTCATAGTGGTCAACCATCTTAAGCATGCATAGTCTGAAAGCTGTGTGTGGTGGTGTGGTCTTGAATGCTAATAGAATGTATCTGCAGTTGTCCTCACATGACAGTGGTCTCTTGAAAAGCCCAATGTTTTATGCTGTTTTACTTTCAGATTCAATAACTTGTTACTCTCTGCACTAAATATATTTGTAGTTGATTTCTAGTTTACCAAAGAGCCTTTCAGCTGTCTTCGCTGGCTTAGACATACTTTGTGCCATTTCTGACTGTTTTACAACACAGTTTCTGACATTTATTACATATTCAAGAAGCCCATGTGAGCTTACTGCCCGCATTCTTATAATTTCGACCTGTTTTTAAGTGCTGCTAAAAAAAAGAATATGTGGCCAAATAAGCCATTAAAAGTTAGGGATAAAAGGTTTAAAATGGCAAATATGCTGTAATTTGCATACCCTCAAATGGTCCAGTGACCTTGAACAGCAAAATACACATTTCTTTCTTTTCGCCCACATAACATCATTTCTGTATGAAATGTTTTCAAAGCAAGCCAAACTTGAATCTTATTACAACAAGTGCTTTAATTGGATCAGGTTGACATTTTTATCAGGCGCTCGCAATGCCCTCATAACGAGGGGGAAAAAGTGGATTAGCAATGAATATTTTTTGATGGGTGACAGCATCCATAAGAAGCTTTTTCCATGTTTAAATCCTTGTCGTTCCCATAGTAATGATATTTTGTGTGTCTGTGTATGAGTGTGTATGTGTTTGTGTGTGGGCGGTCAGATGCCCATGTGTGAGGAAATGTTTAAGAGATGATCTTGGGGGTTTTAACACAACCCCTTTATATGGAAGCGACAGTAACGTAAAGCTATCTCCTCTGCCAGCATAGTGGTCCCTGCTGCCAAATTCTGGGAGGCTTCAGACCATATATCACCATCACACCTCTTCCTCACTTATTTAAACTGGAATATATCATCCTGTAATGTTTAACCCCTTATATTTAAGGGTTATTGTCTGGGATCATTGTGTTCTTAAAGGTCCACTAACTTTTGCAATTTAAAATTTTCCAGAATGTCTCAAAACAGTTTTTTGGGGCTATTGAAATATTAGAGGGTTCAATATCTCCTCTAAATGACTTATTTGGTGTGTTGTGTGCTGCTCAAGTGTATCATCATCTCTTTGAGTTTGCTGTTTGCTAATGTTGTACAGTATTCAGTCTCAGCTGCGTTGGCTCTTTGCCACCTCAGGAGCACAGAGAAATCCTTGTAGTTTAATTCGACTGTATGGCTGCTTCTGCGTTTGAACAGAGGGTGGTAGTCCAGAGTCTCGCATCCAAGCCGTCCACTGCCTGGTCCACAAACTCCCGGAGAGGAATCGACAAGTCCTCGGGCTGCTTATGAAGCATCTGGCCAAGTGAGTGTTCATAGTTCCTTGGTCATAGTTCACCCAATCTCCACCCCCTCTCTCCCTCTGAGTTCTCTCTTTCTGCTCTTCCTGTCTGTCTCCTCATTCTCACTCCACATGCTTTTTCTCTCTCTCTCCCTCACTCCCACTCTCTTCACTCCCCCTTCCCTGCTGTCACTCCATCTCTTCTCCGTCTACTCAGTGACTGCTGGGTAAGAAAATTGATGCCACTAGCATCGCATCATTTTTTATTTATTTTTTTTGCCTTTTCTTGGGTCATTTTGGTATATATTTAAATTTGTTGGAGGAGGATTGTGTAGCTTACGGTACCTGTTCAGCATGCGGTTCTGCAGCCCACCAGTGAAGGGAAATGAAATGGACCACTCAAATTAAGCCCTCTCTTGAGATTACTCTATACACCCCTGGATGGACCACTATTGTGCATCACTCCATTTGTGAGATTAGATAGGAGGAAAGATTTAAATAATGTTAGCTAACATTACAAGGTTTTACCTCAGCAAGCTTTTTATAAACTAAATATGAGCAAATTGAAGATAAGTAAATAATCCCTCTTCCCTGAGGCAGTGAAAGTCTGGTGGATCTTATTTCATAGAAACCCACAGCAGAATCAGGCTCTGGTAAAAAGGCAGCACTATTGAAATTGAATTTGGATTATCCAGCGTGAAATTCTCCAGACTGGAGAGACTCGAATATTTTTCTGAAGCTGGCGTGTGTGCATGTCCTGCAGGGGAAGGAAGCAAAGCCAGAATTTCACACTCCTATCTGAAATGGTTTGAGAGATGTTATAAATGTGAGTTGTCACCAATGTTTTTGTCTTCAAAGGCATCCTTTGAAGCTATTTAAACTGTCTCTCTGCAGATGCACTGCATATCATCATATTTTGAGTGTGAAATCTCTTCACCTGTCCATAAAACTTTTTCTTCAAATAAAGGTTTTTCTACACTTTTTTTGACCTCCTAATATAAAGTTCCATCTACTGAAGGTGTCCCAATTTTGAAATGGTTGTAGAAGACATTTAATAAAACACTGATCCTTCCTGAGCTAAGATATCATCTAGTGAGGTAGACCAGCCCTGACCTGTTTGTATTTCAGCACTGTTGATATGTCAGACACATTCATAGTGGTGTTTGGGATATGTGAGGAAAGCCTCAGTGGCATGTGTATAACTTTGAAGAGCACTAGGGATTTTATTTTTATATTATTGGGAAATTAAAAATAAAAATGTCAACAAGAATGATTACCTGCCCAGGAAGTGTGGCCCGTACAATTTTATATAGCAAATGCCATTGAGTGTGGACAGCGTTTTGGCCGATATCTACTAACTAAGTTAAACACAAGATGAGTTTCGTCAATAAATGGGTGGCTTACCACCTCTAGTAAAGAATTTCGAGGGTGAAAACCTGCATTGTAAATCAGCAGTGTTTTTTTCAGGCAGTGGCCACATCATGATTGACATTTGCTATTATTTTTTTATTTTTGGCATAATTTTCTTTTTTTTTTAAATAGTGATACATTACAGTTAGAGTACATTAGTTCTGCCATGTTTTCCTGCCTTGTTTTAAAAAAAAGTTCATATCAGTGAAGTTGAGTAAGTAAATTGGATTAAAATGTAAAATGTTTATAATGTGAGTTGTTGTCTTCCTCAGGGTGGCGGCTCACAGCAAACAGAACCTGATGACCGTGGCCAACCTGGGTGTGGTGTTTGGCCCCACATTAATGAGGCCACAGGAGGAGACTGTTGCTGCCATCATGGATCTCAAGTTCCAGAACATTGTGGTGGAAATCCTCATTGAACACCATGAAAAGGTAACACTCAGGACTGGGATTTACCAAACAGCAGTGCGGTATTGATTGTACAATCACAAAGTAATACAACAGTAATACACTTGAAACTGAACACTCCCTCAACAGTAGAAGTGTCAACTAGTAGTACTACATCTTCCAGTGGAGGTTATCAGCACCACGTCTAGAGTAATAGAGAGAAAAAAAACTCATTTTATTGTGTTATTATGTTCTATTTTTCCCCAAAATATCTGTTTTGGATTGGACAAATCATCATTGCTCTGAATGTACTTATATGGTTCACTCTGTCACTGCAGTATTTTGTGTATAATTGTGTTTTCACTTGCCATCCACAGCTATTTACTAAATGCTTGACAAAGTAGACAACAGAAGGTACAGCGATAGCTCCAAATGAAATCTGAATTAGGTGACATGACAACAGTAAGCTGCACACAGCACCTTTGTGTTTACCAACCTCAGTAGCATGTAATTACTTGATACTGGAGGATAATAAATCTGCCAGCAAAGCTTATAATCTAATGTTTGTAAGTCCTGGTTTCTTGGCAAAGAGTGCTTTCCCACTGTTGCACTACTGTTTTGAAGTTTTGTATTTTGTTCTTAAGTTTCGATTTGGCAGTTTCTGTTGGCGGAGAAGTGCACACACTGTGCTGTACCTGACACCAGAATTTCATTTGGGCAGAGTAAGAGTCTCAATTAGGGTGGATGTGATGCTCTTCCCTTCTGTGGGTCCTGTTTGTTGAGGCAGTTATATTCACATACAAATCTTGCCTAATCCACCTTAAAGTCAGCTTCTTTGAACAAATGTTCCAGCGATGAAAATGTGTCATATTATATATGGGGTACTTTGTGGTTTGTTTGGGCATATGCATATTGTATTTATTTCTTGCGCTACAAAATAATGAGCAGCAATAAAGTACTCAGATAATGAGACGGGTACCACATTCACCTTAACCTAGCATACCCTTCACCCATTTATTAAGGTATACAGGAGTTAGACAGCAGTTTAATTTCCAGAACTTTTTAATCTAGCCAATAGGGGGAGCCCCAAGTGCTTATACCAGCATTAAACACATGGTTCTCTCTTCATTTTCAGGCGGTTGATTATTCTGTAGATTATCATATACATTTTATAATTTTTGGAAGGTCCTTTGCCTTCTTAAATACATTTATTTTGGTTATGAGTTGTTTCATAATGTGTAGTTCATGGGATCATGTAATCTCCCCAGAATGTCATTAATCGGTATCAATCCTCAAAGGGGGATAATTCTCCGTGTCAAAAGAGAAAAAGGTTTGAGATTAGTTTTCTAATCTGTTTGGAGCAGCACTGCACTCTGTGTAGAATCAGATGAAACCAGGAGCTTTTAGTGATTTTTTTTTTTTTTTTTTTCCCTCCAGTTTCATTAATGGGAGATGATGTGTGTTGTGAATAATATCCCCACCCAAGCTCACAAATCTAAAACGGGGTGTGAAAGAATACAGAGGCCGGGTGAAAACCTACAGGGTATACAAATGTGCTAAAACAACACCAGCAGCGCAGTGTATACTGCTCGTCTCTCAGACTACCCAGGGGTGTCCAACACCGTCCAGGTGATAAAGGATGTAGTGTTAGAATGCAGCAAGAGCATTTTGGAAAGTACAGCGTGTTAGAGGAGGGGAAAAGTTGAGCAGACAGACAGACAGGCATTAACTTTCCTCACAGCTGAGTCCCACTCCAGACTGTTGATACCCCCAGATACCAACAGTAGACTCTGTTTTACATTCACCTCCATCTGCAGAGAGAGGCGAGAGGGAGAGAGAGAGAAGCAGCAGAAACTCTCAGCCATATCAGATTTCTCACTTTTTCTATCTGCCTTTCTCCTACAAACTTTCTCTCTCTCTCTCTCATGCCCCCTCCTCTGTGTCTGCCTCTCCTGTTCACACTCTGTCTCACTTACTCTGCCACTTTCTCTCTCTCGCTCTCTCTCTCTCTCTCTCTCTCTCTCTCTCTCTCTCTCTCTCTCTCTCTCTCCTCCCTTCCCTCGTCTGTGATCCTTTCGGAGGCTCTGCTGAGACTTCCTCTCCTCTGCAGCCCTATTCTCTTTTAACTCCACATCTGAAGTTTATATGTAAACACGGCCCGGTGTAAACAGGCTGCGCCAGTTGGCCAGCCCTCCTTTAGTCCAAACTCTGTTTATTTTACTCTACACTCTTTCAGAGAGTGGGTCAATTTCTCTGAGGAGAAGTGTCACCTTAACTTAGACCCAGATTTCTGGATGGGATGTGATTGCGTTACATGTGGAGCCACTCTTGTTTATTTTGGCACAAACAAAATCCTCTCACATGCAGTTTTTAGGGTCCAATCAATGAGCTGCTCAGCTTTCCCTAGGAGCACATGCTGTGGCTGCAAATGGCCTTTTTCCATTCATCTACCACTACATACAGCCTCTGAGTTTCAAAACCCGTTCAGTGAGGTCAGTTGAGGACATGATGCTGCTGCTGCTGCTGCTCAACACTCTTAGAATCTGTGCATTCAGTCTTGCTAGAGACTCACTCATTTGCTGTGTATTCAGATCTTTGCAGATGCTCCAGAGTCATGCCCTCTTTCACCTGCTGCCCCAGTATTCCCCGCTCCCACAAGGCAGTCTAAGAAGCTGAATCGACAGAATCGGCCCCTGGCTGTCTACAATCCACAAGCCCTAGACATTCAGAATGGTAAGACATCTACACATGTGCATCTATGTATTTTCACACCTCTGAATATGTTAAAGGAACTGAGTCCAGCAAACGACTGTACAGTATATGATCATACAATCAATCAGTAGCAAGTAACATATCCATCTCAAAGAGGTCATTTTCAGTAGATACAGAAGCTGTGGCACCAATTGCTAAGAACGGTTAACATATTTTTAACAAAGAACAGATGAATATGTGGATTTCAGAGCTGTGTCACTTTTATCTGCGCTATTTTTCACAGATGTAGCTAGTGGGCTATGTAGCACAGAGTGTATTACTATCTGCTATAGTGTCTTTTGTGACTCTAATGGGGGCACCACATGTCTGACATTTTCAAATCCCACACATAGAGGCTTAAAACTTGGTGACATTTGACAATTGAAATTTAGCACAAAAAATGTTTTGCCGTCATTATCAAAATACAAAATAAAATACCAGTTTATTAGTCACACCTCATTTATATTATTGATATAAATAAAGAGATGTAGGGCAATGTAAATAGCAGAAACTGTATAACGCTTCTCTAAAACAGTTAAAACAAAAACTAAATATTATTTCCTATGTGAAGGATTTATTGCAAGACTACTGTACTAGACTGTTTTAGTTTTTGCTAATAAAATGGTAGAGCTTCCCCTGACCAAAGATTTTCCTAGTTGACCAGGCATCATTAGGTCAAGCATGTTTATGGTACTCATTTAATTATATAAATATATGTATTTTGGGGGGGCATTAGAAAAAATGTTGACTTCCAGGGCTGAGAAATAACTATGAATAACAAGTAGGTAATTATAAGTAACATTGTAACCACTGTGCTACGGACATAAGTGGTAATGATTCTGAATGTGTCAGAACAACCAGTATGTAACATTTTACTGATATATTTCAAAACATCACACAACTGTACTTGCATCACCACAATATAGAAAAAATTGCACTATGTGCACAAATGAACACATTTGCAGCTAAAGTAGTTAGCTTTAGCTTCTCCAGTCCCTACAAACACTTGGATGAGCATAATACTGCATATTTATCTAGGTTATCTAAGGTTGGGACAAGCGGAAATGCTAGGGGGCTAACGTTAGGCTACTTTCAAATGATAAGCCATGTTTGAAGTCAACAAATGAGTGGTGAATTTTGGCCTGCAGAGTTTGCATGTCACTTTCTTGGGGGTGTCCTTTACTGTCTTGAAATGATCTCACACTTTAGAGTTCCTGCCCGATATTACTATCTAATGACTGCAGGAACCAGATGTGTAAACAATGTCTTTCCATGACTGAATGAGTGTCACCACTTCCTGTGGAGTTAGATTTTTTTTTTTTTTTCTCTGCGACCAACTAACCAATCAAAACTTGGTGGATTTGGTCGACTATTACTGGGCAGCCCTAAATGGCAGCTGAGTTTCTTGCCACCGACTCCCGTGGGGCTCTGACTTCACTCACTCACTCACTCATGGTTAGCCTGTCTGTTCCCTAGTGACCACTGTGAAGCATAGCAGTATCAACAGATGACACACTGAACTCAGTTTCCTCCTCTGTGTAATACTGTGTGGGGAGATTTGCATTTATGACTTTGTGTGCCCTTGTTTACTTCGTTTCAGATGCTTAAAATTCACTTTCCTTTCCTCTAAAGTTTGATGGAACGCCTGTGCATCAGGCAAGCTGATCACCTGACCTGGTGACCCAAACAAATGTGACTCCCGCAAGTTCTGATCCGGGACCAGTCAAATCCCTTCCCCTCCACAATACCAAGGGAGCCTAAATCTGCTTACCAGATTGCCTCTCTTTGCCTCCCTCGCGCCAGCTTTTACCGTGGGGTATTTTAATATCAGGGATGAAAGGCATAATCCTTTTTTAACCTTTGTGTCATTTATATGGGTCCCCCATAATGGATTTAAAGTAAGTTGTCTCAGCATTCACAGGGTAAAAGCAAATTTGAGGATGATGCAGTGGGGAAGAGAGAGGAGTATTTATGTATGGATGTGACTCTTGTGAGTCTATGTGTGACTCCACATGTGTCTAATATCCCTGTAGACGTGACACTGTACCATGCGTAGGGAACTGCATTAATCAGTCTTTCTGTTAGCAAACTTTTCAGTGCAGGCAAATCATATCTTTCAGGAGATGATTACACATCAGTTGTTTATTTGTTTTATTTTTATTTATTGATGGGCAATTTACGCATTCAATAGTCAATTTGGAGTGGTGTTTCTGGCCACTTGGTGAATGTAAGACCAACATTCGCCCTCTTTTAGCTCTGTTTTTGGTTTCTACCAACTCAACCAGTTAGTTGCTTACTGTGTCTCCACTGTTTGGTGACCAGTCAGTTTTCAGAGCATTTTTGCTGAAAACACCTGCATGCTGCAGCCGAGAGCGACACATTGAAAGTGATCAGAGTGAACCAAAACAGCAAAGTTGCAAACAGCTAAACTTACTATCAAGCTCTGTAAAGCTGAGTGGAGCTGCAGATTTGGATGATAATTCTCTGCAGGTTCATTGTTAACAGGCATCTTCTGTCTCATTCTCACATTGTTTTCACATTGTCGTTTGATACATTGTTATTCTAAAAATAACAATTAAAGCTGCTTTAAATTTTGAAATGTGCTAAAAGATTGAGCTTAATTTTTTCCCCAAATATGAATGGGTGTCATTCCCTCCTGTTATACCTGTAAGGATGGGACAAATGACATCTTGATTATCATGAAGATTGGTGACCTCATACAATTCCCAGCATAGGTCCACCTATATTCAACCTGAGGTCTAATCAATCATAACACCTGTGCGGATGTACAGGACTTTTATATTAATGGGTGTCATTCCATTAATGTAAAAATAGCAGGTCAATGTATTAACACTCTTGGCAGAGGCTTAATAGTAAATCATATGGATGCTTCACTTTTTATAAACACTAATACTAGACAGCAAGAACTACAAAGTGCTTTAAAAAGACATAAAACAATAAAACAACAAATTTATAGAGAAAAGTGAAACAGTGGTCTAATCAATCATAACACCTGTGCAGATGTGCAGGAACTTTATATTTATTAGCATCATTCCATTAATGTAAAAATAGTTTTAAAGAACAAAAAATATAATAAACAACTAAAGAATGTATATTTTATGGCATTCAGTAATAATTAGGCATAAGGCTTGCACCATTTCGATCTTAATAACTATGGACCTCTGGTGTAAGTGTTTTGATAAGTGTTCGTTGGGGGAAAAGAGAAGAAATGGTTCAAACAAACTACTTTTTTAACAGTAACAGTTCCTTGTGTGCCTCTCCAGTCTCCCAAAAACAAGATCTGTACTTGACAGTAAAATTGAAATAAAAGAGCTTGGATGTCCCTTGTGTTTCTTAGGTTCCTGTCTATGAGCGCAGGATTGTATTATTATGAACAATAAAAACTTGGTTGTGAATCTCGTCCGTTTTGACAGCAGTTTGATTTATGAAGTCTCTTGTTGATGCAGCATTAGTTTACACTGTATATTGATAAAGTATCAGGCTGTTTTATCAGACAAGCTATCATCAGTAAGCTGAACTAGGCTGAATCTTTTACAGTAGAATAAAATTAAAACACACGTTTTTGTTTTGTTTTTTTATTTCTCAAAGTGTCACCAGTGGCAGATTGTTCCAGCCTAGCTACAGATGAGACATCAATGGGAAGCAATGAGTCTGTATCGTCCCAGTCATCGTCAGCGTCAGCCTCAGAGATGCCTACAGAGAGGAGTGACCATACCCCGCTTAACTCCAGCCTCAGCTCAGGCAGCAACTCCAGGTGAGTGCTTTAGATCAATATGTGACTGCACCACTCAAAATGCAGGTGCTGGTTGTGCAGTAAGCAGATCCACAGTAAACAAGCCACAAATAAAAAATACAGGGTTTTCATTTAAAAGCGGAAAATGTACACTGCATGGATCGCAGATAGAACTGAAATTCAGGGATTTTAAGGGTGCTGGGTCTTCATTTATCCTGACTTGACTCTTAACTGATTTAGTTCCGTTTTCATCTACTTTGCTTCCGTAATTAAAGTTGGATGTCGATGCTTCATGTTAAAAGTCCTGTCACTGGTCCATCAGATCAAGTAAACTGTCACAACAATCACTAGTGTTTGATTTCAGCATGTTGTAATTAATTGATCTCACAGTTCTTGCCTAATAATCAGTTTTAATTTCTATATTGTTTCACTTACTTAATTCATTCAGAGCAGATCAGAGATGTTAGTGGTGATTTAAAAAGTCTGCAACCAATGTTAAGTATTATTAGCATTTGTATTAAAGTTATTAGGGTGAAGAATCTATGGAACTTTTACAGTTGGATTTGAGTTTCATCCGTGTAATATTTTTCTTTTTGAAATTGTTATTATTGTTTTATATAAAAGTGTTAAGGGTTATGGCTTTAGATCATCCTAACTTACACTTACTTAAAAAGAAAAAACACTGCATGCTCACTGCACACTTTCTCTGCTTTATATCTTTATCTTCTTACCAGACAGAAACTTAGCTTAGCTGTCAATTATGTTTCATATTGCAGACTAAAATGATGGGTGAATCCTTCCTCTATTAGCTTGCAGTATACTCTATACTAATAGAGCCAGTAAATGGTGGCTCTGAAAACTCTCACGGTTTGAGTGATGTTTCTTCTTCCCCAGAAATGCATCCAAACACAAGTCATTTTTACTCCTATGTTGCATCATAGGAAGCAGTAAAAGTTTCCTGAACTTTATGGTTAGGGCCCAGTTCTATCGCTTCCATTCTGGTAAAGAAAAACATACTTAGCAAAGAGAAACCATTGTTATTATTAATGAGCAAGACAAAGACATGTAAATTTTTTATTGATAGTATTGATAGTGAAACTGATTTTCAGTTTCAGCCCCTATGCTGTTAGTCAAATGTCAACTACTGTTTTTACTTCTTTCTCCATCTTGGCACTACTACTTGATGGAAAATGATTTGATGCTTTGCTGTGCTTCTCTCTGGCTTCTCCTCTCTGTCCTCACTTTCTCTACTAAGTCCTTGGTCCTTTTTGTTGTTTCCAGCCCCTGACTTGTCTTGAATGCTGATGTGAGAGATAAATTATTGGGTTATGCTGCAGATGTTAGACTCTCTGCTATGTCATGTCTACACATTCACCTTGAAATAGACTTTTTCTCATTCAGTGTCCCCTCTCCCCTTCATCAGCTGAAAAGAGCTGTAAAATAAAAACAAATCTACCTCACAACCTGACAGAGGACAATGTGTTTGTCTCGCACTGACCTCTGTGTGTGTGTGACCGTGTGTGTGTGTGTGTGTAGGCCTTTTTGTATCAAGCGTTTTCTCTAAGTTGCAGGATTAGACAGACAAGGCTCTATATTAATTATGTAACCAACTCCTTTTTTTTCCTGTGGGCATTTTTTTTTTTTTTCCCACATATGTGGCATCATGTTGGAAGACGGAAGGAGTAACCAGGAGGAGGTCGTAAATCTCAGCTCTTATTTGTTTGGGAGACAGGTGGCCGTGCGTTGGCCGTGTAAATCGTATTGACATTGGGGAGATATTCATCTTGTTTACCCTTATAGCTTCAGCCCCTGTCCCTTTATGAAGACTTGCGCCATATGTCACAGGGTGTCGCCCTGGCTTTGTTCACTCATAAATCTTAGCATGTGAGATGGTGGAGACCTGTTAGCACAGCACCTCTCTGGCCTGGAACCCAGGGATTCGGGTTCAGTCCTAGCCAAAAGGAGCAGTAGGGGTGGCATTTCCTAGATTATTTCCAGCCACTCTCAGGAATGTGTTATCTGCACTCTGGTGTGCTCAAAAGTGCACCTGGAAAACAGCACATTTTAGTCACTTTCCTGCAAGATTGCTGCAGCAGAATCTGCCTGGTCATACACAAATGCATCCTGAGTCGCTATATCATGCAATAACTCTTTGTGGACTGTGGCATGATTTATCATCTCCGTCATCTTCAATGTCACGCCTCATTACTCCTCTTCTCCCTAAATTCAGTAACAGTTTCTCCCATTGGTGCTGTTGCCCCAAGTCCTGCCCAATGAAGTTGTCCTCTCTTCCTCCCTCTCCCTCTCCCCCGCCCCACCTCCAGCCCTCCATGCCTCTCCCTGGCAGACAGCTGTGGATCATAAAATGGTGGATCAGAGCTTATTTCCTGCCCACCCAAACTGGCGGTGGCTGGGCGGGCATCTTGGCTGTAGGTTTGATCCCACCTTCTACTAGAAACACTACTAAATCCCACCACTGCCCTTCTTCCTTTAGTAGAAAGACAGCTGATAGCCCTGTTCATCCCTGTGTTAGCTCCCCGCCAGGATCAACGAGGCCTGGATGCTGCAGGGTGAAATTCCTGCAATAATGAGAAGCAGCAGTCCACTTCTGTTGATGAATTTCTCCCTGCTACTAACCTGGCAGTGCGATAACCTTGATGGTTAAAATAATAAACCAAAAGACCTCCAGTTACAGTTTACTTTGGAATTGGATTTTCACAGTGTAATTTAATACTTTTGATATGATGCTTTTTTATGTAATAAGATAGAATTTCCTCTGTATATTATATTTGTAACTATTAAAATTCCTCACAACTTCAAACTTAATATTCTTAAAAACTTGTTACAAATATTACTAACATCTGGAGGGGGGATTTTCATTCAGGCCTCACATACAGTGCATTTTCACATGAGTCCCCATTTACTGTATTTAATCATGTTTACAGAAGAAGCTTAGCTAGGTCTATGATGGGTAAAAACAACGGATGAGCAATTCAAAGCTTGATGCTATTTTTGTTGAACAGAAATGGCAAACGATTTCCCTCGGTTTGGCTTAGCTGTAATTGTTAGAGCAATTTTGGGATGAATCCATTTACCTCTGGTACATTTAACAAGTTTCTAGGGCAGCCATGTGGCATGCACTGATTTCCTCTAACTGTTTATTCTATAATTATTTAGATATCTGTTTATTAAAAAAAAAATCTTCAAGGATCTGTATAATCCTCCTCCAGCTGAAATAAGCAGTTAGATGGATGTGTTGATAACTTTTCTTGTGTGTGTGTGTGTGTGTGTGTGTGTGTGTGTGTGTGTGTGTGTGTGTGTGTGTGTGTGTGTGTACATGCATTTTCTGTTTTTATATCATCTTATATAGGGGGTTTCTCTGTATGTGAGTGGGTTCACCTGCAGGTGGGTGAAATATTGGTGCTCCTCTGCTCTCCCTCCTTTTGGCTGAGACCCAGGCAGACAGTGGTTGTGCCTGGGCCCAGGTTAATGAGTGGATTTGCTGCACTGCAGCGCACTGTCCCCCCATGCTGATGTGGAGCAGCTGAGCACCACAGTGGCCCCACACTGCTGCAGAGCTATAAATCACCTACAGTCAGGCCAGGCCCAAACGGAACAGCCACCACTGGGGATGGACAAGCGCTCGGAGAGGGAGGCAGGGGAAGAAACAGAGAGAAGAAGCAGTGCAGAGGGAAACTGTGTTTTCACCTCCACCTATGTCCACATAAGATCCCCTACCGTGTCCTCCCTTAAGGCAGTCTCTCGCTCTCTCCCTCACCAGTGCCAACGTAACCACTATTCACAACATCCTCTCAACCTCCAGCCCCTCCCCAGCTGCTCCCTCTAATTGCCTTTATTAACGTCTCTATGGGAGCGGCAGCTAGGAGCAATTTGCTCATTATGTGCTGTATTAGCACTGGCCCTGGGGCAGGCATGGAACACAGAGGGATGCCTGGCTTAGTATCCTGCTCTCCTCTGCTCCACTCTGCCTTTACCAGGACCCCTACTTCCATCCTGTAGGTCGACCATACACTCATTGGCACTGACAACAGCAAGTGTAAAGCACAGCTACCACTGTAACAGTTAAAGCTTATGGTCAACGTGTTTGAGTGTTATTAGTTGACTTTACACATGCACAAGTTACGCACATTACTGTAAGCATGGAATGTATGTGCATGTATGGAACTTGAACACCTTTTCTTTTTCCAAATAATGTTCCCTCAGTGTTGAGTTTTCTTGATGATGGTGAAGAGCACTGTCAAGCACATCTGTCCAAAAATGTCCCATAGGTGTTCGGATCTAATGAGTGTCAAGACCATAGCGTATGATTCACATCATTTTCTTACTCATCAAACCGTCAAGTGACCTCTCGCGGCATGTGAATGGGAGTAGCTCTGTTATGGTCCATCTATTCAGATTCTGGACGCGGCCACATTGTTATGCATTGATGGTACTGATGAGGCTCAGTTATCTTTTGTCCGTCAGGATGGTTTTTAATGTATTCAATTTCAAGTGACCTTCCTCTACAGCTCAATGGAGTTCATTCTTCTGATGTGATTCTTAGTGGTGGTTGCACGTAGGTTTAAATTACAATTTTATTTTTGGCTGTTCTCTGAACAGAGAAGCAAATAACTGCCCGTGTATGAATATTCTTCCTGAATTCAAACATCATGTTTAATTCATGCCTGTTTGCATCTTTAATTCTGAATCCAGTGCCTCTGTGTTTTACAGATACAGTCAGTCCTAATGATTTTAGGCTGAGAATTTGTTATCAGTCTGGTCTGTTTTTAGATAACAAGCCTGTTTAAGAGAAGTTGACAGGTTGGGATTGAGAATCAGTCCAGGTCACATTTGAGCCAGATAGTCAAACTCTAATGTTACTGTTTGGCCTGTGTTATTTAGAATGAGAAGTTTCAAAAGCATAACAGAAGAGCAGATAAAGTCTTTGCAGTGGAAATATCAGATTTCCAGAGAAATATATCAAAGGTGCTCTTTAAGTTTACCTTTCCAGTTAATATGAGCAATGATTGAGAGTCACTTCTCTTGAAGAGGCTTTTTGGCAGATGGAGTAGAAGGGATGATTTAATATATGAAAGTCTGTTTCTCTTTTTTAATTCTCATTGTGTGCAGGCTGTAGATTTATCCCAATGAAAAGGAGGTAGCTGCTGTGTCGTAGAATGAAAAAAGAACAAAAATGTGTTCTTCGTCAAGGTGACTCAAGTGTGATGTGTGATGTATTACTCTTATTTCAAATTTAGCTGCATTTTAATGTTTTATTAATATTTATGACCTAAACTACACCCAAGTGTAATTTTTAGTTTAACTTCCCACCGTCATGAAGCAGTGGACTGGTGTAGAAATTTCTCTCACCTTGTCTCCATAACAACAGGTTTAGCTCACTTGTTGCTCTGCTTCCACCATTTAGTGTAGTTGCAACCAATACTGAATGATTTAACCATGAATGAGAACACAGTGTCTGTTAACATTTTAACACACTGTGGTGCGTTTGTTGTTATTTGCAGAGCCACAGCAGGTTCGTCGTCCACTCCTGGACCTTCAGGAGAGAGCCCACCTGCTGCCAACACACCTGCCTCGGATAAAGAAAAGCCAGAGGAGAGGTAAGACTGGGTTCCCTCTCTTTGCCTTCTGTTGCTGCTACTTTCCTTTCTGTATTTGTTTTCCTTCACTCTGATTGGTTAAATGTCACACTCGGAGACACTCTGAGACTGTTTCACTCTCTCCGTTTTCATTCACTTGCTCCATTACTTCCGTCTTATCTTGCATGTTAGCTCAAAAGAACCACCGATTCCCTCACTCATCTAAAATCTACATGCAGTCTTGCACATCATATTTTTCCCTCACTTTTCACATCATATATTCACCTATCTTATGATTTAGTTTACCTCTGAGGGATTTTAATGCAACACAACTCTTGGCTTTAGCGGGAGCAGCAAGTTTCTCTTTCTGTCAAACACCCGATACACACACACAAGCTCATGAGTGAACTGAATGGCACTGTGTAGAAAGTCTGTCCGTTACACTGAGCTTTTGCTCTGCTTCCTTCAGAATAAATGATGAATTCATTTTCATTGCTTTCAGAAGTTGCTGAAGTAATTGCAAACAGCTCGGTCATTCTATTGGCAATCTATTAATGTTATTTTCATATAAATACAAACCTCATTTTTCCAAATGCGGTTCCACAAGAGTGCATTCTTCCAAAATTCTGAATTCAGGAACTCAGCTGAACATTGTAGTATTGACAACTCTGTGACCACAGACTTTTTTTTTCAGTTTGTATATCTTCTTTCTCCTCTCTCATCCTACATTGTTGCTGCGCTGCAGAAAGAATATGAAATATTTATCAGGGCATCATGTGTTGAAGGCACAATTTCTACATGGTAATGTTGCTGGCATTCGAGATAACGGTTTGCAATGGTTGGCAAAACAACCTTTCTGTGGAAACAGTTTTTATGTTTTCGGGAACGGAGTGGCATAAATATAGCTTTTTACTAACCTTTACAGAGCAGTGAATATGGTTTCTTTGACGGCGCTCTTTTACATCAAACTGATTTAAAATGCTGCTTCTAAGCTCACAAATGTGAATTTAAAAGCTGAAGCACAGTGGAGGCAGATTTCTATTCTACCTGTTTGTGTGAAACCCACTTTAAAATCCCCTCGCCACTTTTTAATTATCTCACCATAGATGGTTGTCTGCTGCGCGAACCCGGTGTGTCCTTTCCTTTTTGGTCATACAAAACCTGCTACAAACAGTGCTGCATCTTATTGTGTTTGTGCGCGCACACAGGCACGTGTGTGTGTGTGTTTTGACTCACTCACTAGTCCGTCCAGACGGGAGATGGGGCAAGACAAGTGTGTGTAGTAACCCGGCTCCTCTCTTAGTACTTTTGCTTATTTTCCAGCCTGGCCCATTTCTGCTGTTTCAGGCTAGTGAGTGAATGAACAAGCAGGCCCCAGGCCCAGATTGAACTATGCAGTAATCCTCCTCAAAGCTCCGCCAGCTCACTGATTGCCTTCATTTTTCAGTGTCACCAGCAGGAAAGCCAAGGCAGTGTACCCATGTGAGGCTGAGCACGACTCTGAGCTCTCCTTCCAGGTCGGTGCAATATTCAACGCCGGTAAGTGTTATCGCCTACACCAGTCGCTCACTCAGAACCAGCCCTGGCATATTGGATTTGGAGGAAAACCGAACACCCAATCTGATCTTCAATCGAACAGAGAGAGGAGACGAGGGGGGAGTGGGGGGGGGGGGCATGAGACACAGATTTGCTCTTCAGTGTGTCTGGGAAGAGGCTCGACTGAGCTTTAATCACTCTCAGAGGAAATGAGGATTTTGTAGTTCCTATTTTCTGTCAAAACCCTCTTTTGTGAGACACAGACACTGTAGATATTCTGTAGTCTTTACAGGAGGATATGTAGGGACTACTTTGATAGGATCCCACAATCCATTGCCGTTGTAATCAATCATCATGATGTAAGTAATTATATAACTTGTTTTTCCTTCTACTTAGACACTCAGTCCACATGTTTTTCTCATTGTTAGCTTCTGTTGTGACTCCCATCACAGATATTACCATTTAAAGTCATGATTTAAACGTCAAAATCCTGACAGCTGTTATCAATAAATATAGATTAGATTACTACACTATTTTCCATTTTGATGTATATTAAATCCATCACTGTTTCATAGTCGGATTGACGAGTTCATGTCAGGATAAATTATTTAATGAATCAATGGAAAAATTGAATTTAATAGAAGGTGGATTTCCAACTCATGAATATGAACTCATATTATCTGGAATAATAAACACAAAACGAATAAAGTATCGCATTATTATAAAACAAATTAAATTATATTCTAAGGCCCATTTTCTTTTTCTGATATTTCATTTGGAGCTTAACCGTGTCGTTTAGTGGAAGTATTATTGAATGATGGTGTGTGTTTCTTTTGGATGTCGACTTAAATCTCCAGTTACCTTGATACAAAGTTTGGGGAGTTTTAGTTTAGCTTTGCTTACATTCTTTCCGTCCTTCAGCATTTCATCAGGCTTCAGATGAAGTGATTGACTTGTTACATAAATGTTACGTGACGAGATTCTCATTAACTAAACATCTACAGTGTCTCGGAGACCCTTGACATTTTACACATTTTGTTCCACGATTCAGTTGTTTCTAAATGTATTTGTGACTTTTAGTCTGAACTTTGTGCATAACAAATGAGCAAAATGTCAAGAGGTCTGAATACTTTTGTTAGACAATATAGACACAGTGTCTTACAAAAGAATCCAACATAACATTGGGATAGTAACTTTGCCTCGCTTATTTATTTTCATACATTGTTTTTTTGAATAATGTATTGACTAATACATGTGCAGATAGGAATGGGGTACTTTTTTTCAAGTCTCATTCTAGTGTATTTAATGTTATAATAATGAGGCCAAAGGTTACTGATGTAAAAACACTTTCAACAACATCAGAAAACAAATGACGCAGATTTAATTGTCGTCTTGGATTAAAAGACCTGTCAGTCAGCTTGGGAGTGACCGTAGGTTCAAATCCTGTGCTTTCAATTTTTTCGGAGAATCGGTCCTTTTCTTTCACTTGCGTGTTTTTTAAAGTTACTTATACATTCAGTGTACAGAGAAAGACTGCTGGACTTGTAGGTAGAAAACTAAGTGCTCAGTTAGGTGATATCTTGACTGTGACCTTAAAACTTCTCACTGACAATTTATCCGTGCATCTGTTGACTTGCAGGTACACTCAAAATTTTAAATTGGCTCATTTTGTAGACAAATCAAGAATCCAGGGAGGATTTTGAAAAGGCATGTCACAAAAATGTTCGATGCACTGACACATCTGTCATACTAAACAGTTTGTGAAGGCTCCGTTTTGCAGCTGCTGGTGAAGCTCAAGAGAAGTTGGATCCATAAACAGACTGAGAGATTTACAGTAAAGATAAAAATGAGTCACAGTGTAGTTTGGTGTAACCGCATAATTGCTGTATCTTCCTTTAAACCTCTGCTCTCTTCACTCTGACACATGCACATACACTCACTGGATGCTCTGTGTCCTCTGTCTGTCCCCCCCTCCCCCCGCCCACACCCTCCCTATGGTGTTGTTCCCCTGGTGACGCTGTGTCCTCTCCTGCAGTGACCCAGTCAAGAGAGCCGGGCTGGCTGGAGGGGGAGCTGGAGGGAAAGAGGGGCCTCATCCCTGAAAACTATGTGGAGATGCTGTAGCCCCACTTGGAAATATTTATGGACAAGTTATCACCTTCACTGGGAAAAGTGTGTAGAGATGCATGTGTCGCAACTCAAATTCACAGTAGAGCCTTGTTTATCCAAACCCCCCTGAATTCTCTCAAGCAAGCAATGTATGTTATTAGTGATGGACTATCCTTGATACACAAGTATATCCATTTTAGCTGACGAGTAGACTTTGTGATGTATGTACGAGCATGTTTCTTCGTTTGTATTAACATGAATTTCAGCATTGTAATTCCAAAATGGGTTTGCACTTACAATGTTCTGCTGTATACAAAGATGCTGTAGCCTCTAAACACTCGGGTAACTTTGTAGCAGCAGCAGAGGGCGAGCGTCTCTCTGCGGAAGACCTCACTCTCTCCTCTGCCCCGTTATACATGGTATCCATGAGCTGCCAAGTCAAAGAATGATCCTCAGAAACTCTAAGGTAGAATGTCTGCACTCAAATCACTGTGGCTTTTCACCTTCTTGACAATGATGCACGCAAATTAGTTTTCAGCTGTTAAAAGATAAGCCATACCTCTGTGCCTTAACCACCGGAACACCTAGTGTAAATGTCTGTACAGGTATGTATGAAACTGAATTGGAGTGTTACTGCTTTCACTTATAAAATGTTGCATTCATATGCCATTTTAAGATTATTTAGATATTGAAAATGAGGCACATTGCGACTATAATTTTATTTTATTTAATTGGCACAATGATTGCATGACTTTTGAATTTTGAACACACTCTGTACTTTTGTTCTTGGTGCACTCCTTTACAGAAAAACGCCTCTTTGATGCTCAATCAACCTTCTTGTGTTAAACACTAGCATCAGACAGATTCAACGGAGGTAAATTTCAATAGATGGTAATGATTGAAACCAAGTGTTTTTCTTGTCAAATTATATGTTTTGTTTGTTTTAAACTTTTTTTTTTTTAACGTTGCTCAGTTTCCTCTGAGCAGAGAAATGAGACACTCCCACAAAGTTGAAATTTTAATTTTAATTTTAGCGTTATTTTGTCTTCAACTTCAGTGGAACAAGGGATTAGAAGTGTTATTATCAGTATCCATTCACTGTATATAGCCTAAAAGAGTTGTGACTGCCAAGTATATTATACAAGTCTCCGTTAAGTGATGGACAGGTTTTAAGTTTTCATTGGACTGATTTTAGCTTGTATGGACATCACATTAGATTAAACCCCAAGACACTTCAATTTTTTTGAGAGATTCAGTTCTGCAGATTGTTAGTGTTTTCAGTTGCGGTTTCAATAATTTAAAGACATTTGATTTATGATGTTTGTAAAGGGCTTTGACTTCTTTCATTTTTATACCTTTGGGTATCCTCTTGATCAATGTTAAACAAATAAAGATTTTTTTTGTTCGTTATTGTATTGTATGTTCTCGCAATGAAATAAATGTGACAAATGAGAAGTTAAACTTTAACAGATCAAAAAATCTTACAAACATGATCACAGGCACTGATTTCATATGGTTTAACAAACTTATTAGACAGTAAGATATGTGTTTTCCGAAATAAGACTGACATTAGCATTGTGGACCACAGAAAATTAAGAGAAGCACTGCAAACCACATTTATGGCCACGTTCTGATGACAGAGTTATAATAAGTGTCTACTGTTTAGTTTTATATTTGGGGAAATATGTTTAGTTCTACCTTTATGAACTCTAGCGCTCTGTTTACATTTTGATGACTTATCCATTGTGTCACTGAGAAGGCCCACAGTTTCCCACAGAGTCCAAGAATAAAGTTACTGATGAAATGAGGATTCATTCTGCAGCCAGTGCTGGTACAGTGAGCCATGTAGTGTAATGTAATCCTTCCTCTTTATATTGACCTGCACCGGTCCATCTGACTAAAAGCTACTTCCAAAATAACTTTCCAAAAGGGGATTAAAAATAGATGGTAATCTTTCACAGAGGAAAACATGCACTAATCCACCTCCCTGATCCATTAACATCTCTGCTTCACGCATGTTAATTCTTAGACTGCATCTGTGTAATTAATACACCAAATGGCCTCCAGACCCAGTGCTATGGCCTCAGTTACATAATTACCATCAGTCCACCACCACACTCAGACCTCCAGTAAGTAGGCCGATGCACTATTTAAAAGTAAACACACAGTTTGCCCACTTTTAAAAAAAATAAATAAATAAAGGTAGAAGCTGTGGTTTCAGTGCAACACATATGTCCACCAGCTCCCTGAAGCAACCGCAGACGCGGTGATTACATAATGAAATGAGGCAGAGCTAATGAGATGGGCAAAAATATTCCCCCACTGTCACTCCCACCACCCACCCCTGGGGCCCTTCATCATCTCCCCTCTGCCAAAATACTGCTGAATCATAGAGACATCCACCCTGCCTGCCTCTCACTCTACTTTGGACTGTCTGTCAGTACGCGTGCCATGTTGCTCCGTCTGCCTTCCTTTTTCTCTTGCCTACCTGTCTGTCTCTCAGCATTATTTGAAACTCCTCCCTGTCTCTCTCCTCCTCACCGTCCTTTTTCCTCCTCTTCTACTCGTCAGTCAGTGCTCCAGTTCTTTTCTGCTGCTCTAATAGTAATTTGTTTATGAAATCAGTTAAGCTCTTTGCATTTATCTTTCCTCCTAAGCTTGTGAAAATGACGCAATGAACAACAGCGGTAATCTGGGTGGGCCAGACTCATATTTGAGGCCTCTGAGCTGCCTTAATATCACTTGAGATTGAGGTTGCATTACCTGTGGTGATTCCTGCATCTCTGCATGCATTATGCATCAGTGAATGTCAGACTGGGATGATGTACACATCAGTGTCACCATGTCGGTTTAGACTAGATGTAGGTGTGTTTGAATAAAAATCCAGATGGAGGTGTTCATTTCTCATTTCCCCGAATCCTGGCTGTGTGCCAGATGTCCTCTACCTCTCATGACGCAGTGTCCTTCAGCCCCATAACATAGTCCCACACCATGACTCAGCTTAGGTCAATGCCCTTCAGCAGTTTCAACGGTGAGATACTGACACAATTAAGTGCCACAAATGTGTCTGAATTTCCCGACATGTGAAGGTTACACTAACTTAATACTTTCCTGTGTCTTCATCTGGTTCCTTCAGAGTGCAAAGCTTCTGAAATATAACCATAATAAGACTTGATCTATTATTGGGGCTGAAAACTGAGTTGGAATTTGAAGAAAAGTGAATTTCAAACATAAAGGAGAGTGTGGAGGGAAAAAAAAAAAACCCTCAGCTCAGAAAGTGGGCCACAGAAGCCGCCATGTGCGCGGGCGCAGCCGTGAAATCAGCCTGATCCAATAGATTCTGTTTATCTGGCACGACTACAAGTGAAAGCAATTGGAAATCTGGGGGAGATTTGGAGAGGGCTGTGGATTCAGAGAGAGAGAAAAAAATGAGCAAAAAAGTAATACTGTCTGCTCTACAGTCTGGCAAAGCAGGCGTGTTTTCAGATCAGCCTTTAACAAGGTTAATGGTGATTTTTCTCCACAGGCACCGTTTTACTGTAAAAGTCTCATCCTTGCATGTTTTATCACTGCCATTTTCACTCTCTTCACTTTCCCTTTCTCTTTGTACTCTTCATCTCCTCTCCCTGTGACTGCTGTACCTGCTGCTGCTCCACATCATCTCTGCTCTTCCATGCTAACTCTGTGTTTTTTGGCTCATTATACTCCCCAGCCACCATATGCAGCTGTTTTGAATTCATCCAGATCAAACAACCCATTTTTTTGGAGCACCTTTCACCACCAGTTTCTGTCTCATATGGTATAATTTTCATCACACACATACACGCCATACATACGTACACAAACAGATAAATTACATCATATCAAATTATTAATTTAACAGTTTTATTAGAATCTTGCAATAGTTTTGCAAACACAAGTATGGCAATATCTGCATCAAGATATACAGTAGTAACTGATTTCAAAGATGTTTTACTGGTTTATGTTGAAGGATGTCTACTGTATGTTTGCTGTGTAGTTGCTGAGAAATATTGTACAAAGCATCTGAGTAAAAAGTCATTTTTGGAATTGGAAAAAAAAGCATTTGAATATATTTATATATTTATAAGAAATGCACTGCCATGGCTGTGGAGATATGGCTTAGTCTGTTTACACCCGATTCATGGCTGTGAACAGAAAATGGCAATGACATGACTCCACATACAGTGACGCGATAGTGTACTGTGCAACAGCAGTTAGACACATTCTGAGTCATTCATGCCCAAAAGGAGAGTTAATTTACAAAGAGACAACTTTGAAGGTAACATTGCTCCTTCAAGTAGGGGAGGGGTTTTTATTTATGGTTTGCAGTAGGTAGTGACTGATGACCATTAAATTAGCTGTTCATTAATCTTGTTCCATAAAGGGGTTGGTTCAACATTTTGGGAATTGCATTTACCAGGATTCACTTTTTGCTCAGTGAGAAGGTTGATACCACTCTCATGTCTGTTGCCACCGATTTAGCATTGCACACATTGTTGGACTCACAATAGACAATTGAAAAAAAAAAAGAAGATCAAAATAGATGCAGCAGAACCATATTCAACACTTTAAATCTTCTTCCATCCTTCTTACCTTCCCATCTGTCGCCTACATTACCCACAATGCAACTCGACCACCAACAGGAGTGTGTCTTTGTGTTATTCTAGTAGTGGTTAATGTAGCCTTGAGCAGAGAAGAGGAACGGACTACAGAGGTTGGGTAAGCTGACTTTCTTGTAGTCTTCACCACCAAACGCTGACTCAAGTGACATCAAGTGACAAGCTAAGCTAACAGCTTGGCTGTAGCTTCATATTTAGCACACAGGCATGAGAGTTTATCGATCATCTAACTCTTAGTAAGAAATAAAAAGGTGTATTTCCCAAAATATTGAACTATTACTTTAAATAGCCAAAATAATTTAATAGCCAACAGTCAAAGCCTAGACGTCTGGAGGGCATAGGGTCGTTCGGGGTCTTGATAACATCATGGTTAACTTTGTTCTTATCAAGAATCTACTGTGTGTAGATCGCAATATTTTTTACATTACCGTTCTTTGGGACAATTTTGTTACATTGTGACTGAAACCTATTTTGGCAGTTAGAGAAATAGGTGCAGTTAATAACTAGTCAAAGACAATCAAATTTGAATCGGCTAACCTATCAAGTCTGTCAAGTCTCTACATCCACTGGTTCATTTCATTTTGCGTGTGCACAAAGTTTGTATCTTCCAGCTGAAAAGTCAAGAACTTTCTTTCACGTATCCAAGTTTCAATAGTTTGTGACGTCTTGATTTTATTGTGGTGCTCATCAACAATACCGTCATGGGTTAGGAAATCATTTCAACAGCAACAACTCATCACTTACATCTTGTTACAAAATAAGAAATACTTTTTGATTATTATTATTTTTTATTTATTTATTTATTTGTTTTTATTTATTTTTATTTTTTACTCTCTCTAACATTCAGGTAGTAAGTTCCATAAGTCTCTCACAATGTATAATACATTCATTTCTCTATTTGGCCCTTTCTGCCACCAACTCTTACTGTAAATTCTTCTCTGTGATCCAACACAGAACCTGGCGAGTGGGAAAGACAAATTTTTCCAATACTCCAACAAGATGGTTAAAGTAGAAATGTTTTATACTATACTCAACATAAGGACTTGCTGTATTATTTACAATATATACTGTAAAATTGTAAATCAGGTGAGATAAAAAGGCACAAGTTTCCCTTTTTTAAATACAATGTAAACATCTCATCAAAAAGCATGCATTAATATTTCATTTTACAAAAAGGATATCATTTTTAGACAAAGTACTTAAATATTGTTTTCCAGCAAAATATAATTCTCTCAAAAATACTTTCCCATTCATCCTATGAACCTTTAGACAGTTTTTTTGTTCCTTAAAAAGGACAAAAAGGGGGCAAAATAAAGAAACAGTGAGAGATTAGCTTAAGGGTCCTTCACAACTTGAACACAATAATGCACAACAAAGACAGACTGTAAAATGAGGCCCTTCTGATAAGGGATTGTATGAAAATTATTGGGGTGGAGAGTGCAATTAATGTTGTCTTTAGACCGATCCAAGTCTTAGAAAACACTGCGATACCATCCCAAATATCTCCGAAATAATATGTTTATGGCAATAATTTAAAAAATATAATTTTGGGCTGAGAAATAGTTGAAATACCCTGTCCTGCTCTAGACTACCCTCCCATGAGCAAAAATTTAAAATGCACAACCCCGCCCCTTTTCTGACCCTGCTCCTCTACCCGGTAATTTTCATACAGTCCCTAATGACAGTTGTGATCCTGGCACCTCCATCTCTTTGTACACCAATCTTCACATAGTTAACACCACAGAAGAGACCTCATAGTGTAGCACAGTGCCGTCATTATGACAGCTGAGGCCACAAATACAATACACAACCACCCTGCTGTGCTAATGATGTCATGTTGTCTAACTTTAGGCTGGTTGACCATGCAGAAAGTCTTTTCCCGCATCATCACAGTTGCTTATCAGAACAGACAATTCCTGCTAGCTGCACTAATGCCTCATTTCACATTGTATCTCCTCTGTGCAAATCTAAATGTGGAAATAGGATATGGCTAATCCTATAACATAAATGCATAATACCCACGCTGAAAGAGCAGATCAACTATGCACATGCTTGCCAGGAAAAAAAAAAACACACACAAGCACACGCACGCACACACACACACACACACACACACACACAAACTTAAGCCATACTCGCTCCATACTCCCATGTAAATACACGCTCACAGGGCACAAAAAAAAATAAAAATCACACGCCCCCACTGTTTTTCTTCCCCAGCGGCTCTATCGCTTTTCAGTAGCATCATAGTAGTGTTCCACAACCACCCAGAAACCAGTGGGGTGTGAGATAAGTTAATGGTCCAGATGACTGGGCCTACCATACCTAAAATAGTAGTACTTGGCCCTAAGATAAGAGAAAGGAAATTAACTAAATTAGGATAGGTGATTATACCAACAGTTCTTCATCAAGCATTCATCAACACGTACTTCAAAACATCTTCTGTACAACAGCTGAATAGAATGTGTTTAAGAAGTTGTTAATACCTGTACACATTTGCCTGGTTTTGATACATTAGCCATTTGCTGTAAGCACTGCAGAGTAATGCTCCATTTTGTATTATATCAACTTTACAGAGTATGTGTTTAAACTGTGTGTCCACATAGTGTATTGTATGGACTGTTTACAAGTTACTGTACATGTTATGTTTTGCCTGGCTTTGTAGAAATGAAGCACCTTAATGTAAAATGACTGGCTTGTCAAAAACTAAACCTTTGCAACACACTTTTATAAAATGCTTTTTATTATTTCTGGGAAGAGTAGATAAGTGTTGATTCACAAAGGGCTGGTTTTGCTTCATTGTGAGTAAAAACAGACATTCGGACAGCTGCTCTGGAGATAAACACAAATGACAGCAATTACTATGGATGCACCTCAGTCAAATCCATTACCAGCGGACTCTACTGAAACCATTTCCTTAAATGCATGATGTTTTCTGTCCTGCAGCACTCCTGACCATTTATGCACAAAGGTAAAATTTCTCATCAATATTGTCTTAATTCTACACCACAATGCCTAAAATAGTGACTTCATGACATGGGAGCTTCACGTGCAAGCTTTCTTTTACACAAGAGAGACATTTTTATTTCATAACAGATTTAGCTTTGGACTTTTGCATATTAGTTTTGATTGTTTGACTACATATTTGAATTAAAAACTCAGTATGTGAATGTTAATGATGGCTGTTATGACACCGATTGAGATTCAAACTTGGACTTGTTAGATTTAATGTAATTATTCAGCTTATGATGACGCTTGTATAGCCCTTGGAATATATTCAAATAGACCTTTCGCCTTACAGTCTATAATTTCTGTGCCTCCTCATAATGTTCTTTGCCCTGTAGTCTTGCAGTATGTTGCTACACTGCAAAGCAAAATCTAAGTATCGGCATATATATTTATTTTTCATAGTGCTATTATTTGTGAAAGACTGCATAAGCCACAGTTAATATTTGCAAAAACTTTTTAACTAGATTTGTAAGGGAATCTGATTTTAGTGCATGTGGAGTGCATCTGTGCGTTTGTGTGAAGGCATGTGGACAGCATGTGTATCAATTTCCCTCTACGAGTGTGTGTGCGTGCATGTGTGTATGTGTGTGTATGTGTGTGTGTGTGTGTGTGTGTGTGTGTGTGTGTGTGTGTGTGTGTGTGCGTGGGTGGGTGCGTGCGTGCCTGCGTGCGTAGTGAATGTATCTAGCGCATCCTAAGAAATGTATGGCTTTATCTCCATAGAAAATACTGTTATCGTCTTTGGGGCAGGGGGGGCACAGGGGGGGTACTTCGGGATGCATTGTCACATTTGTCACAAGTGCTTCTCAGCGCGTCACGCTGGCTCCACGACTATTCACAGCTCTGACCTGCTCATGGTGACAGCAGGGTCAAATCCTTCTCCCCTTTTTACTTCTGCCACCACGTCACTTAACTTTCCAAGGCGAGGATGCTGGCATACTGGGCGACAGGGTGCAGGCCAACTGCTCAGGCCTTACTTGCACACTTTCTCTTCCTTGAACCTTTTCCTTTCTCCTCTTCCAGTTCTTAATGCTGCTTCTGTCCCATCTGTTTAGTGAGTCACTTCTTGTGGAAGTAGATTGTGTGAGTGAGGCCTGACTCCACCTTTGGTATCTGGTCACTGATGATTTCCACCAACATTTCAGGGAACTCCACCTTCAGGGCCTGGGACTCACGAAAGGTGTAGAAACAGAAGTCCAACAAGTTCCCAACCAGCTGGAAAACACAGATACAAAATTTAATGAGAAACATACAGTAGATGTAGTTTTTTATTGCTTATTTCAAGGCTGACAAAAAGTAATTTTCTAATTTTCTTTGGATAATGTTATTTATATTCAAACGTTTTAAGACATCAGAGAATTTTAGGACACGACAACATAGAATCATATGAGTGTGTTTACACTCTATGGGGCCACTAACCCCTTTTCAATTCCTATCAGCTCACCACTTGGGGGCACCACTGATTTTTTTCAGGGCAAACCTGAAAGAAGAAGGGTCATCTATTCAGCGCTGACCCCATTCACTCAGTCATTAGGGTCATTGAATTCTGGCCATTTATCTCTGCGACCTCTTGCTTGCTGACTCTCACCTCTTGGGGCTTTGCTTACATTGTCATTATGCCATATTCCAGTTGCCCCATGCATTAAAAAACGAACAGTGATTTAGCACATTTACCACAGTGACCACTGTGTACTCTGATCCAATAAACTCCGAACTGGCATCGATCCCCTTCTGTTCCATTCACCAATACAGCCTGGTAACCGCCTCTTCCAAAATAACCTCCCCCTCAGGGAGGGATTGGGATACAGTAATCCTTATTCCAAGCCACAGCACCATTGAACCGCTAAGTAAATGCATTATCCAAATCCACTATGCTGCCATTTTACTCAAAACATTTCCAGTGATATTAGACCCACAAAGTGCCACTGGACACCTTGGTCCGTGTGTGAAGGCATGGCGTACCGAGAGGCTGCCAAAGGAAGCCTGAGCTGTACTGTAGGCGATTGGCACATGGGAGCTAGACAGAGCAAGGGTACTTACATCATGCATGGCATCCAGTAGCTTGGTGAGCTGGAAGAAGCGCTGCCAGGTTTGGCCAGAGTTGTTGGTTGCTTTTCCCACTGATCGCCGGAGCTCCTTAATGTAATTAACCCTCATCTCCTCGAATGCTGCCTGGTTCTTCAGACCCTCTTTTGGAACTGGGAAACAGACAAATACCACTGTCATCAGATGGGTTGGAGAGTAGGAAAACAATACTAGTTTTATGCAGATGTATTAGAAATGACTAAAACTTGTTTTTGTGAGACGATTGTCAGGGAGTCCACAGTTCAGTTTACATGTTTTGCATACCTCACTTTATATGTTTTTACTTTATCTATTAGGCTTCATCTGCTTAGTTCAGTAAAAATAGTTCCACAAAATTTCAAATGATAAAAAAAATAATTATAAAAATAAAAAACAAGTTACTAGATAATTGTGATGATTTAAGTTTCAAGCCTCTAAAGTTGATTTTCCTACTACTACAAATGAATAGAAAAACTAATGGCCATGTGGAATGATAGAAGTAAGTCCCATAATATATGATATGCTATAGAAAATTGTTGACAGACGCACATTAAACATGATTTGCAGTTAATGGTCTAAGCCATGCACAACCACTAGTATGTTCCTTTAATGTAAAAATGTGTAATTAGAGGTGCTCAGTGAATTACGCACCCACTCCCACACAGTTTCCTTTTTTGGACATTTTTCCCATGTTGATGACCTAGGCCTATTTAGCAACTCATTACAACCACTTTCACCATTTCAAATGGTAATTAGTTTTCATGTGTAGCCATTGATTCATGAAAGACAACTGATATACTGGAAGGCCTTGACTAAAAGTTATCTCAGCAATAATGACAGTAACAAAAGGGAACAACAGAGCTTATGTGTGTTAAAGAGCTTAATCCTTTCGTCCAACAAACCTCATTCATCAAGAAGTTTGTTCAGTGACCAGAGCTGTTAAATGACGGCAAGCTTCATTCACATTATAATGATTTGAACGGTAGCATCAGTCTATCATATATATATGACAATCCCATTTCCCTAAAGCTCAAGGTGACATCTTCATATTGATCATTTTATCCGAGAGCCTGAAACCTAAATGTGTCCAGTTTATATTTACATAATACAAATAAATGCAGTTAATCAGCTAATGGTCACATCTCTAATGCGGAACATCACAAGACTCAGTGCGAAGAACACAGTATCTCATTCTGCAGTTTGGGCCACCTCTGAAAAATAGCTTGAAGTCACTCATGTTTCATCAGAGAGGCCAAAGAAGCTCCCGATCACATGTAACAGCTTCAGAGAAGGAATGGTTTCCTCTGCATTCACATCACGGCTAAACATATTGAGAAGAGGCGATGGCATTTATGTCCTGTAAATTTTTATAGTGTCTTTGAAACCTTACAAAAATACCCTTTACAGCAGAATGTGAGATTCTGAGTACTAATGATTTAAATGACTTCCATTAAAAAAAGTAATTATCTACTTTCTTCTGTGCTTTTGAGTAGCCATACTGCCTCAGATAAACCTAAACCACGTGCAGCAACACTAGCGAAAAACCAAAAAATGGCAGGACCTGTTTGAATTCTGCAGAAAGGATAGCCACGGGCAAAAGCCAACTTCATGTCAGTTAGAATTGCATCGTTTTGAGAATAGAGCACTATAGGTCAATAACTCTGAGAATGTGTGTTTGTGTTGTCTTCCTCCTTCTCATTATCTCGTTCTGTCTGTAATTGTCTTCATCGTAGTTTGATGCACAAACACCTTCAGGCACAACATACATGAAGCTGAGGGAAACAGATATGAAAACAGATTGGACCCTGGTGCAGAGGGCATGAGTTCTTTGCTTTATTTCATGGCTGACATGATGAGAATGTGCTAAAACCCAGGCCCCCATTTGGACCTTTTGTTTTTCTCCCACTGACCCACATACGCCCTGATTAGAAACTGACCTGGCATTTAGGGGCGTTACCATGACTGGCCTCAAAATAGGGCATTTATACGGCCGTAATTGGTGTCAAACAGATTTTTGCTGCAGGTATAGAGCCTTTTCAACCATATTTTCTATGTGGAGTGCAGCTACATTATTATGTGTACCACAAGGCCGGGAAAGCTCTTTTTCTAATGCACATAAAATAAAGAGGCAAACATAACTCATGCAGCTAGGAGATGCCATTAGCATATGTGTTGTTAAAGGACATGCAGCTTCCTGCTCTGGGTTGCTGGTGCATACCTGACTGACAGGGTAGCTCTCAGTTTTGATTTAACACCTGATGCTATTCATTAGGGGACGAGGGAATCTTTAGGGTGTTGTCAAACAGGAAATTTTAAATATGACCCAAAAAGTCAAATGACTGGTTAGAGTGACAATTATAACAGCACTTGAAATAGTGTAAAGCAATTATCAGGCTTTTATGTAATTAACTATAAAGGGTGTCACGCGATATACACCCATCATCCTGATAAACACACTGCACCATCTGGAATGAGGCTCGACAGAAACAGAACAAATGAAGGAGCTAATCTAGCAATGGTATCTACTTTTGTGTAGAGGTGAGGAGTGCAACTGGTTTGAGCAGGCCACTGCTCCTGCGCCAAATCCAAACAGGGTCATGAGACGCCGCAGGCTCACTGAAACCTTAGCCAAGGTCAGAGAGGAATAACAGCCCTTCTCTCTTTTCTCTTTATCCCTCCTTCCTTTTCTCTCTTTCACTTGTTCACCCGCTCTCAATTTAACACACACACACACACACACACACACACACACACACACACACACACACACCACTTTTCAAACCAGCCCAAAGGCACATACACACTCAGTGACTCTGTAGTACTTGCTCAGCTGACAAGTTCTGACAACTCCTCTGTAAACATTTCTGCCGCTACTCCTTCCACGAGGCCCTAACATTATCTCTGAATGACTGTAACTAAGCGAGCTTCCTACAGCGCCTCAGAGACGGGCTGCTTGTTTTTGAAATTATTCACAAGTGCTTTTGCTGAAATGTTTGCCGAGCCTCCATACAGTACAGTCGCTCCATCATGTAGACTTTAGAATGGGCAGGTACGGGACTTTCTCTACTGCGCATTAGAAATGAGGCACTGGATGATTATTTTCTTCTCATTCCATCACATTTTACTGCTATATTTTGACTAAATCCAATAACCAGCGCAGATGAAGCCACCTTAAATTCCCTGTTTCGATTCTGTATACCTGCTTCTTTTATCCACAACCTCTCCTTCAAAATTCCAGCTCGGGTTTGAAGGAAGTGGAAAAAAATAGCAGGTCTTGGAGCATTGCCTGGTGCTTGACTGGCCTTTATTAAGTACAGCAGGACTCTCTGGAAAACCTCCAGAGGAGGAGAGGGAGGCCACAGCAACAGAAGGACCGGCTCTGCCACCCCTCCACCCCACCCCCTTTGTCTTCTCTTTCTTTCTCCCTACAGCTATGCACCTGTCTCTTCCTCACCGACACTAGCTCTCACTGTCAACATTTGTCTGATTTCACTCTTAAAATCGTTCTTTTCCCCGTTGATTTCTCATCCTTTTTTGCCTCATCTCTCTCTTCCTCATCTCTCCCAACATCCAATAGCTGAAGTCCAGCCGGGGCTCCCCTGCTTCCAGATGACTCAACAACACTGATTTTGTATCGGGGAAATGCTTTCACACTGCCTTTTCCACATGTCACTGTGCTATAAAATCAAAACCAACCTTATCCATTGGTCTTGGAAATATTGAATGAATCAGTGTCTACTGCACAATGTATTCATTTCCTTTGTATGTACTACTGTGAGTACAGCACAAGAAGCACATTGTTTCTTTGTTTAGGAGTTATTAACCGAAAACATTGGGAACCACTGTCCATTAGTTGAAAAAAAATATTTCTCATAAATGGTCAGTTTCAACCGTGTAGTTGCTTGTCATGTGAGTGACTATGGGCTCAAACTAGGGTCATTAGGGCTGAAATTACAAGCAGAAGTTTGATGCTGTTTTTAAACCTGTCCTCTAATTGAATGATGACGGTTCAATTAGAGGGCATTGGTTTCGTAACTTTCAGCTCTGCCGCACCTGAAAGGTGCAGTAGATTTTCAAGATGGACGACTGCGTGGGCTCATCCGTCACATATACTTGTGAAAATCACTTTACAATGTCAAAATGATTTTCATCTAAACGTGAGACCATACAAAACAAACTCATTATAATTCATTTTGGATAATGATATCAACTAAATGCTTAAATACAAATGTAAAATGGCAACACTTGTAATGGTAGGATGAAGAAAAGTTTTCCAAGGTTGCCCATCTGAGTCCAGCATTCATGCACCACTTTCTGAGGGCTCAGTAATGGAAAAATAAATACTCTGCCAATGAATATTTCCACTGATTGGCACTGGTGCTGAAGTTCAAAGAGTCTGAAGTCTGGCCAGCATGCAGACTCTTCAAATACCTTGCTGCAACTCTCACTCATCCCCCTTATCCTCACCTCTCTGTCCATCTCTCCAACTACTGCACATCTATTAACACAGACACATATAAGGCCCCCATGTAGAAATTTGCATAAATATAAGACTGCTACAGGTCTCATGCGTCCCAGCATACCTTTAAGTGTTGCAGTTATCTTTTTAATAGCTAACAGTGTGGGTGTGGACGGTGAAGTTATGACACAGCTGCCATCATGGAATCTTTAACTGTTACTATTGAACTGACAGCAGCAGCTCACTGTGTGTTGAGGTGGTGGAAAAACCACTGCTTTCAGTTTCCAGCTGAGCAACTTGGTCCAACACATCCTCTCTGTGAGGCTGCAGCGCCTGTGGGCGAAGTTTGGATGAGAGTGGCAATACTGTGAGACCTTCAGTAGTGAGCGATAGAAGTACTCTGTTTACCCATGGGCAATTAGAAAATAAAATAAAAACCTGATTAGCCTTCACACAGCCCTCCCCCCCACCCACCCACCTACCCACCCCCTCCTATTTGCTTTTACTGTACGTTGCTACACAAACAGGTGCATGAAACATCAAGTCTATTTCCACAGCTGTTATGCATATTAATGGATTACTAAGAATGAGCTTAAAGCGTGATCTAACATGATCGTAGGCGCCAGGAAGGTGAGTACGAGCATCGCCAACACTGTCTCAGAGGCGTGTGGTGGATGGAACAGAATACAAGACACTTTATCAGTGCATTTCCTATGCAGGGGCTGTCTTTTGGTGAGGGAAGGTAGGAGATTGTTGGGTGGCTCAGGCCTTAACAGTGAACTGTATGGCTGTTGATATCACAAAACAAGTGCTAATTTGGGAACACACAAGGCATTGCAACTTTGCCTGTAAGTAGTGTTAGAGCAGACAAACACACAGGCGCTTCTACTGTTCACAATAAACCACTTGTTATCAGTGAACTAAAAACTTCAGTCTTGTTGCTCCTAGTGAATCCTGCTTCAAACTGCACCACTATAATGAATAACTCAATGCACAGATTTCAGTCCTTTTAAAATGGTAGAAAAGGGTCTGAATACTTGTAGACAGATGCCTTGATGCTGGAGCATGACAGCTTACTATCCATTAAAGGGAAGCATATTCTCACAAGGGGGTTGGTACTTTCTATTAGAAAAAGCTTCCTGTCCTGTTGTCAAGAAATATTTGAAGGATCAATGTGGTGAAAAAACATTAACGGCCTGGTTATCGCGATCCACCTGAATTTCAATGTAGTGTAACAAAAAAAGGAGCATCCACTCATCAACCTTTGGCAGTTACTTAAAGTAGTGGTGTCTGATGGTCAGCTTTAACTGGGTCACTACAGGTCCCTTGTTGAGTCACTCACATGAAATGTGGCAGCTGTTGTCTGGTGAGAGATGGTCCAAAGTGGTGCAGAACAGTAGTCTCTATTAGTAGTGTCTAGTCTATTTGCCTTATAGCCAGTAAATTCACAGCATTCATATTAATGTTTGTGATTCAGTCAGTTTTAATAGGAAATTTCAATTAATTTTTGTCTGGAATTGATGTTGACCACATAATGTTTTTTTTTCTTTTTAATAAATGGCTTTCAAATGACATTTCATTTCACAATTAGTAAATTGTGCTCGCAGGTAGGTTTGGGACAAAGTGCAAGTAGTAATCACTGTGAGCCGGTGGGAATGGGATGAATAAATTAGATCCTGTGCAGGTCTGTAGCTCGCTGCCTACCTGTGCTGAGAAGCAGAAGGACCTTCATGGAGAGGAACTCGTCGTAGGTTAGCTGCAAACGTACAAACTCCTGGCTCACCTGCCTCATGCCCACACACAGGTCATACATGGCTGACTGCTGCATGCGGTCCCTGAAAAAAGAAAAGAGAGATGAAGGAGGGAGGAGAACATGACAATAAAAAAACATTTTAAGCTTCACAAAAAAGTAGTATTTCTTTCAGAATTCCTGTATTAGATTATATCAGTATTAGTTATAATCCTCATCCTCAGTACTCGCTCAATTGATTTTTTTTATTTTTTTATTGTCAAAACTAACTCATAGCTCATTGGCTTCCTCACTCCATTCCTATCATACTAGTTCAGCCCAGTGAAACAATATTTCCACACAGTGCAGAGGAGGATCCTACTGGGCTAAGAGCAGAATACCAAATCCCCCCAGATTGCAGAGTGCTGCGTACAGCATCACAGCACAGATGCACCACTTCTCTAAGACTGTGGCAGACTAAAGACCCCCTATCTAACTCTAGTCACCATAGAAACCCTTTAAAGAAGGATGTATAATTCCCGTATTTATGTTGATAGAAATGACACATACATGAACATCTGTTAACTATACTGAGATCTACATGTTTACTTAACAGGCTTATGCGAATCGATGTGTTGAAAATACACCACTAAGCGCACACGCTGATCGCGCATGCCCGTCATGCCTATCGCTTTCTCACTCCCCTCGTTTTTCACACACATTTTATCAGCAAAATAATCTTGGTTACATCACAGAGTTCACAAAAACAGGAAAGAAACATTAGAAGGGATATATAGAATGAGCCAATCAGGAATGTGCTCTGCAGATGCCACAGATTCAAGGGAAACTCTGGCTTTAGATGCTACTTCTCTCGGCTATAAATCACCATCCCATCGAGACTACAGTAATTAAATGCAAGTGGTGTGGCTTGACTTGAAAGAGGTCAGAGTTTTACCCACAAAACAGTGAAACGGCATCATTACATAGGCTTTGGGGCTGGAGACTTCGCTCTGATAACAACTAGACTAAACATTTTGTAGAGGCGGCCAGAAGGAGCCGATTCAAAATGAGTGCATAATGTTCCCATTAAAGCAAGACAGCATAACGCTTTACAGTATTTACTGTACAGCTGTGTCTGTGAGCCCGACTGAATAACTGATAAACTGTGACAACGCCTGAGCAGACCTGTTTCCCTGCTGAGCTGCACTCTGTATGTGTGCAGTTTCACAAAGTGCAGCATAACATCATTTAATACCTACAACTTTGGGCTGGAGTTTGTAAAATCTCCACACGTTTTCTCTCTCTCTCCCTCTCTTTCTCTCTCTCTCCCTCTCCTTCTCTCACACTCTCTTCCTGAAATCAATTTTGCTGAATCACTGCCCAAAATGAGCTGCTGGTTTGGGGAGGAAAGAAAAAAAAAGCTGGCAGCAGTCTCTCTCCTTCCCTCCTTCTCCCTCTCTCCTTCTCATCTCTCTATATCTCTGTCTCGCGCTCACTCTGGTTTTCTCTCTGTCTTTCTCTCTCAGTGTTGGACTCTCTCTCTTTCTCTGTTTCTATAGTAAAAGATTCAGGAAGGAGCACAGAACTGAGGAAAGTTCAGATTCATCTTTGGCTGTAGGAAGCTGAAAAAAATGTATTTGGTCAGAAAAGTATGTCTGAAGAAATCACTCAACGTCTGACTGAAATCACAACCAGCCATTCCTTTTCACAGTCAAATATCGTGTCAAAAATAATTCTAAAATTAATATCTTTTCAAAAGTGAAACAAAAAACAAAGAGGTCTTCATAGATACATCAGAAATGCTCTTAAGCCCTTGAGTGGGTGGGCCGGTGTATGTTTTTGATTGACGGCTGAGCTGACGGGAACAGTGACACAATGTAAATCATCTTGCACCGGTAACTGCAGTTACAAGTCAAGGACAGCCAGTGTTACTTACAAATTAAGACTACAAACCTCATAGCATGTGAACTTACTGACATTGACATTTTCTGGTAAAATTTAAGCTGGTTATGGTGCCGCAGGTGAGCAGCTAATTAGCGATCCCGCCTGCAAACTCACTTTATAAGTGCATTTTTCGCAGTGGTTTGTTGTCTGTGCGACCGTCAGCCAGTGATAGAGCAGTCCAACAATTCTGTGTGTCTCTGTAACTGTTAAGTTTAAAATATAGATTCAAATGAAAAGATTTGCTTGGATATATGAAACGTTAGCTCTCTGTGCAGACAGAAAACCAACAGCACACTGACTGGTGTGGGCACAGACAGGGGGTGCTGCTGCCTTGAAACCCAAAAATATAGTCTGTCCTGTCTCTGTGGACAGTGGATCTTACTGTCATTGTTATATATTCTGCAGTACATGTCTACCTTTACGCACAGTAGATAAATTCTGCCTGTCCAACATGTGCATTAATTGAATTAGGAGTGAGTGCCCAGAACCTTTAGGGAAATAGCATTGTTTATCTGTTGCAAGCATTCACCACACATAAAAGACTAAATGACAGATTATGCAAGCTTACTTTGTCTTTAATGTAAAATGCACATTTGTCTCTGCAGTATTTACTCTACATCAGTGACAGATTTCACTCTAATAGCTGAGTGAGTGGACAGTCTACTCAATAAATGCCATAATGTCCTGGGTCAATAAGCACTAAGTAGCTATGGAAACAAGTGTCCACTGTCCACTCCCCCAAAGACTCAGCAAACTTATGGACCAATTTTGTCCCTATTTCTGACTGAATTATCAATGACGTATGCAACATACACACTTGCGTACGTTAACATCAAGCAACACACAACACACCTTGGCCCAAAAAGAAAACACAGCAGGGATGGCAGTGACATCCAGGCAACCCTCACAGCATGTGACCAACATCCAGGACACCCCTAACAACAGCCAGTCTACATCTCCTCTGCTCTGTCAGGCTGAATGCCAGGCCTATCCGTCTCCTGAGATGTGGTGTACAGAAACCGCATCATATACAGCATACAGCAGAATACTGTACAGTAAAACAATTCTCATATTCATTTATTCTATGAATGCTTGTGCAACTCCAGTATTTTCCTCTGTGTTATCATCTTATTTCGAACTGGACTTGCCAAATGACACAAACCATTAAGTCTAGATCCCAAAATTAGGTTTTCTCCAAAAACTGTTAGTCATCTTACAGAAAGAAACACATAATTCTTAATAAACTGTGATCCACTTGGCACTAAACAGATTAGAGGATCAGAGGATCACTGGTGTGGCAAACTAATGCTTTTACCCACTGTACAAAGCTCATAGTGCTAAAACACACACACACAGAGAGGCTGTAGCTGTGTTGCACAATGGCATTTGTGCTGTTGTTTATTTATTTATTTATTTATTTATTTATTTATTTGGGACAAACTGACCCACTGACATTGACTTACACAAGCTATTAGTTGGAGCTTTTAAACCTGCCCCTGCATGAACCCGCTCCTCTACAGCAGGCTGCCTACAGAGGCTGCTATTCTCCTCTTTGATTAATTCTATAACATTCAATTCATCACCGGCCATGCACTGCAGCTCCAACGAGAACATGCCCACATACACTTCCTCTCCACTTGCTCTCCTGTTCAAACGTATTAACACAGATTAAGTGGGACATTGACTGCCCCTGCTAGGCTTTTGATCGCCTGTGCCTGACGCAACTAAAGAAGCAACAAAAAGTATAAAAGTATTTCCTTGTGAAGTGCCAGAAATCAGGGGCAAGATTATGACCTTGTTTTAAGTACACATGCAACGTCATTATGACAGAAACTCTTTCAGTAGTTTTCAGGCATGTTAATGGAGTGCTTAAAATAGTACAGTAGGAAAATCCACTCCTTACTCTCCAAAGTCCACTTGCAAAAGTGATGTTTATGCATAAATTTGCATCTGATGAGCAGCTGAAAATAGCAGAATATACTAAAGATTAGTAGACAAAGCCTAACCAATTACTGCATCTACTTATCATCTAAAAAACAAATTATTTGTTCTCACATTTGTAATAGACATGTTTGTGTGTTAGAGATCCCAGAGGACATCAGACAACAACACATGTATTTTATATGTACCTAAGTGCCATCACAGAAATGCATCTGCTGAAATTTCGGTGCTTCAAAACTACTACTAACAGGTGAGATGGTCGTGGGGTGATCTTCTCTCTTTGTAACATTTTGAAAATAAAATAGTGTAAATAATGTAGATCAAAAAATACAGAATATCTGGCCCCACGCTAAATGTCAAGATCAGTACACTCTAATATCATTAGACCTATGTGCGCAGTATTCTGCAGATATGGAAGTGTATGCCTACTCGTTAAAGATGAGGTCAGGGGCAAAGTAGAGCATCTGTCCATTGGTGTGTTTGTAGGAACGCCAGCTGAGGCAAAAGGAGGACAGACACATCCATGAGTACTGGATCAGGGTGATTTGGTCCTCAATGGGCAGGCCCCGGAAACCTAACACACACAAGAACACACACACACACACACACACACACACACACACACACACACACACACACATAGCATACACAGATAAGGCTGATGAGAAGAAAGCACTCTGTTTTGATGTAGCTGACTACACTCGGGCATTTAATGAATTTGGACTTAATAAGCACCAACTAAGGAGGCATTTATTTAGCAGGGCACGTGCATGTGTGCACATTACATACTGCGTATCTTTGTTACAGTGTATTTTTTGTGCCAATATTTGTTAAGACATGATCACCACTGAGAAATATTCACCCATTCTTCTTTTTTGCAAATCCCACAAGGCCTCCAGTTATTGGCGTGTTGTCTATGGAGCACCAGAAATAGATTTGAATAGGAAACTTGCCAAACTCTCAATCAAACTCTGGCAAGAAACTCCTTATGCAAAACACAGGCCAAGTGAGGACACACAAGTGACTTATCAAGGCTTAGGAACTATTTCAGTCTATATGCACATCAATCTGCCAAAACAAATCATTTAAAAAATGTTTACATATTTGTAGAAAAGGTATGTCAAATACCTAGCTTAACACTGTTTGGCCAGTTAACATTAACTTAGGGGTCTTCTTTTTCTATTGACAATTTTGGTAAATGTTGCCCTGTGTGTTAGCCCTGCCAGCCTCCAGATGTAAGCTGAATGCAGGCGGTGGCATATCTGAAAGTCGAAGGTACTCACTTTGACCCTTCTGTCTGGCTCCCCTTCTATTTATACGTCCGGATATGGCAAGCAGACACCGTGGAGGTATCAAATATTTGCAATACAGCAAATTAAACAGCCTCAAAGAGCTACCTGTGAGGCATCTTTCAATATGTCTCCCACTGACTGGCATTTTAGGGGAACTTGTTTACCCCTTTTCAAACATTTGTTTTCTTCCCGTGCTGTGGCTTATAGGTAAAATTAATGAGACAGACATTAGATCTTCTGTTCAACATGATGTAAATGAGTTCTGTTTGGGAAATCTTAATCTTGATTCTATTTAATGGTAAAATAGGATTCATTGCTAATCTTGTTGAAGCTTTGCAGAATTATTTCCTGACCTAATATTTGAAATTAAAATTTGTGTGCCGGCTGCACTCACAAAACCAGCAAAATGGAGAGATCAGAAGTGAAGATAGCATGTTATCTTTATTAAAACTAGTCAATAATTACATTGTATACATGCCCATGACTAATAATTTTACCACTTTCCTTTTTCTATTCATAAATAAAACAGACTAAATTTCTAATTTTTTAATACTAAATTCATTATAAATATAATATTATAAATGTAATAGTGAACAGGCTCAATGGTTTAAATATTGCACTGGAAACACACAATTTACAAGATTTACAAGCTGCTTTAATCTAATTCACTTACTGCAGCCTTTTTATTGACTTTTAAAAGCAACAGGAAAAAATTCAACTACTAAAACTACTAGTGCAACTTAAAAGACTGCAACTGTCTCCATTATATCAAAACCTTTAAAAACTCATATACACATATATTTGAGGGCAGTGTTTCAACTCCTTTCCAAATCTGGTTTAAACACACTCATAAAGAGCATTTAGGCCTCAGCCCATCGCTCTAGTGGTCACTAACCTGGAAGTACTTTGGCCCACTTCACCATGCGTACCATCTGCTTTCCGGCCAGGCGGTTGAGACTGGACAGCAGGTGGTCAGTGGTGTCAGGCTGCGTGTTGTCATAGCCAGAGTACACCTCTTCAGGCTCAATCAGCTCCAACACGCTGCAGATGGAGGGCGGCAGAAAAGGTGTGACCACCCCAGGCCCGTGGGGCACCAGGGCACTGGCAGCGCTGGCATTCAGCTCCTTCTCTGAGGACAGGTAACCACCTCCAACGCCACCTGTGGCAGTTTGGCCGTCCTTAGAGCCCTGCAGGTCCTCGCTGACTCCCTTCAGCTTTCCTAACTTTTTGGACTTTCGTGCTGTGGGGAACATAATGGTCCTTATTAACACATTGTTGATGGTGGGATTTCTTACATTCATAGTCTGAGTTTATAATTGCAATGTGTCGTATGCTCTACAGGTATCATTTAAACCCAAATATGGATATACATCTAAAATAATAAGTATTATCTGGCTGCAGAAATTCATGTCTGTTGCAAGTGTTAACAATGTCTACTACTATTGTCTACGGTTATTAAATGTTTAATTTTAAACCAGGAATGATCAGTGTAATTTCTTATTTTGCACCTTAATGTTAAAGGCGTGCTGATCAAACTTCCACAGTATCATTTTTGAGGAAATTTGTATGTGAAGGAAGGAAGGATATAGCTTTTTGTAACTGTTTATCTGTTTATGTTAGGATGTGGGTCGGAAACTGTAAAGTGTCTTGAATGAGGTCCAGTAAAACCAGGAGCAGATAATAGTCCAATAATCATGTTTAATTTCCTGTGTATTCTTTAGCCATACACAGATGGAAAACTTTAAAGGATGATAAACAAGCAAATAAATAGATAAACTCAGTTGGCAGTTTATTAGATGCACCTACCTAAAGCTAATGCAACAGTCCTGCAATAAATCCTACTGTCATGAAGATTATTGTGTTCAGTTTTAATGAAATAGTTTCTGAGATGTGTTGATTCCTCTGTATGATTTTGAAGGATGTAGTTTTTGGTGCTGTTGAACCGCATTGCATTATGCACACCATTTATGATATAAATAGAGTGGAAAAAATAATAGAAACACCTGTCCATATAACACATTACAATTCAACAGCTTCACAAACTGCAGCTTACAAAAAGACCATTAAGATGACCCACTACCTCTATAAGACAGGTTAAATAATGCCAATGGAGTGAACATTTTAATAAACATCCATACAATTCACACAGGTAAGCCAATCAGCTTGTTCAGGCAATCAACTCAGGTGTGCTGTTCCACTCAAGACCGGTGAGCACGATGTGACTAATCATGCAACAAGTCCTTGGGTTTTTAAAGCTAAATAGTCTGTCCAGTGTCATGCTCTATCAGTGCTGTCGCTTCACGGTTTCATTAAAAAAAAAAAAAAAATAAAATAAAAAAAAAACACTGCCATAATGCTGCTACTGATGAAACACTTCATAATCAAGCTGGCCTGCTCACACCACTTGTTGAAAACGTTTTGTTTTAGCCAATGTTAGCTGCTCACTACTACCGGTATTCCTAAAGTGCGTCCGTCTGGAAGTTTGTCTTCATCCACTATTTCTCTACAAGCTGTGTTTCAAGACCGAAGCTGAAGTTTACCTGTCCTGCTTTCCGTGATTTGGGACGGCGGCCTCTCTTCCAAAGGATTTTATCCTCACTAAAATGCCGGGAAGTCACTGCTTCGCTTCAAAAAAAAGTAAGTTACTGCTAACGCTAACGCTGCTAGCTAAAGTGCTATAAACAAAGTCAGTACAATACGCGACTAATGTTGCTGTTGCTGGCTGGTTTCTTAGTTGTGTTTCAGCTTTGTTTTCAACTTTTGCTTAATTCAGTTATTAGTTTCGCAGCGTGCTGGTCAGGGTCGTGCGGGCTGCTAAATTTCTTCTCTCATGGTGTTGTTATGTATCTAACTGTGACTCATGTAGGTAGCTAGCAGCTGAATTAGCTTTTTTTTTTTTCTCTGGGTTTTGTTTGAAATGATGGTACTTATATGTTGATTTAAACAGTGGTCATACTGATGTTTTTGTATTTAGCTAGGCACCCGGGTATGTAGTAGATATTGGTGTGTACTGGCAGAAGGAATATAAAAATGACTTGCACAGATACTTATTCCCCTTACTTCGTATTTGAAATGTTTGTAATACAAAAATATTTCTGCTCCTTAGAATCGGATATAAACAGTTTAGCTCCCATTCAATGGTTTACACCGCTGCTACTCAGAGACACACTCATTGGCTACCTTAGGCTTTTATTTGTAACTCAAGGTCATCAGCTGCTTTTCAACATAGCATTTCACTAGACAGATATGTTTTTACTCCAAGTCATGTTTTTGTGGTTTTAATGTGCTTAGGTTAGTAATTATCTGCTGATAAGCTGGTATGTTTATATATGATTGACACTGGGTGCTGGGTCTAGATTTATCCTTTTAAGTTCAGTAGATGGCAATCTCACCCACAGCGGTTGTAAGTGCATTGTCAGGGGGAAATATACTGTATGTTGGCTGGGGCCTCGTTCACACGAGAAAGATTTGAATAGCTGATGTTGGATTCTGTACCTAATGGGGTTTTCAAAGTTTTTAGCATCACTCCCCAGTCTTCTGTGTACTTGGTGTGTGATTGGAGGGAGTGCCTGTGATCAGGAAGCAGGCATTGCTCTTTTCAGTCCTGTTTTCTAATAGGTCTGTACCTTCAACTTTTTTTTTTTTATTTGGGGGGGGGGGGGGGGGTATTTGGACATCAACTCTGTGGAGTATAGATAGTGAATTCACATAATAATGAATTAGTTTAATGTGAAAGAGACACAAAGGGCAGCCTATTTACGCTGACTTTGTTGTGCGCATTCTTTTGCTCTGGCATGTTGCAGCTAAAAATCTTCTTTAACCTCTCTGTTATAATGCCCCAAACACCACCTCAACAATGCTGCTCTTCATACAGCATTTCAGAAGACCCACCTTCACCCCAGTATGCACCATATAGGCTTGTTCCACTGTGAGGGAGTGTACAACTGCCACTCCCCAGTCTTCTCTGTACGTGTTTGCAGAGGGTGATGATGTCAAATCAGGAAAAAAAATGTGGTTTGGATTGATTCCAGGATAAAGTTTTCCCCACATGTTAGATGTAACATTAAAGGCACAGGCATTGAACCAAATGGAAATAAGAGTATCCTCACCTCTCAAATTTTAAAGGCTCTTATTCTGAGCAGTTAATTTTTAGTGCCCATACTCTTAGTGCAATTTATCTGATCGTTGACAATAACCAAACTGCAGTTTGGTTAATGAAACACATTTCATACTGTACTGATAATAGCAGTCCTCTCATGTTTGTGTCTTTGTTGTATTGCCTCATTAGTAGAATATTTTTGTTTTTGTAAAATATTTTATTGGGTTTTTCTCTGTGCATAATAACACGTGTTTAATTTAGTCTCCTGTCATTACAACCTTATTACAGCAGCCATTTAGTTAACCATCGCAAGGATCATGAAGGACTCTAGCCGTAGAGAACTTAAGCTAGTTTGGGAGCTGATGCTGTTTTGGGCCTGTAAAGCTCATTTGCATCTTTTATGTGATATTTAGCTATAAATAAACGTGATTTGACATGACAGCAGACAGTTCTGGTGCATTTCCAACTGACAGTTTTCATAATACAGTACTTAAGATTAAGTCACAGAACCTGCCCAAAGTGCTGAAATATCCCTAAGCTTTACATTATTCAATAGTCACTGTTCTTACATCATCACCTCAATGCATATCTGAATTGATAAAATCACTAAAATATTTAATTACAGAACAACGGTACAAGTCTTGTGATTATTGGGTAATGATTATTCCGAACAACAACTTTAGTCATTTCCATTAATAGTTCGTTTTTTTGACACTAGATCAAGGAACCTTGCGTGGAAATAATAATAATATAAACACATCAGTTGAGTTGGTCTAATGTCATTGGTGCTATTAAGTCTGATTGAATGGCTTTCCAAAGGCCTTCATTATTTACTCTTCCCACTGCAATAAGCTACATAAAATTCCAATTTATAAAAATTTAAATTTGGATTATTTTAGAGGAACCCTAATATTTAAAAATGGCATCAATTACATGTGAGTTGACAGCATTACGCTACTGTATGTCCACTATCCTACAAGTAGAATTGTTTTATGCATTTTCATTCATGTTAAATTTACTTTCCTTCGAGAGCATAAAATTGAAAAACATTTGTCATTTTAATCTCTCTAACGGACTGAAAACCTATCAAGTGTGCTTTCTGCCCTGCGTAAGCCACTGCTACCCTGAATTGGAATAAGCCAGTGGCAATAAACAAATATATTTAAAAAGAGAAAAAAAAAAAAAAATCACACTTCCCTTCTGAATCCACTACTCTCTACTATAGTGTTGTCTTTCCTCATAATACAATACTGTACCATGTCTGCAGGCTTTGTCAGTTGGCAACATTCAGAGTAGTGTAGATCTACACCTACTGTATGCATATGCATAATGCATATATAAATATATTGCACACACATACACAAAAACATCCTATGACTAGGCATCCCCGGGCCTCATATGACCACAGCCAGACCTACTTTTTCATATCTATCTGTTCTTATAGGCAGAGCGAGGCTGACTCAAATGTCACTTCTGAGACACGTGACAGGTCAAATCTGTAATGAGGGTGTGACTCCTCACCTCCGAGGTTCATCCCGGCCTGGAGACACTTCCGTACGCGACATGCCGGACAGTTTTTCCTTCGGATCTTGTCAATGATACAGTCATTTCTCCCGGCACACAGGTAGTTGTGCTGACCTAGAGAAAGACAAGACACAATGTCAGTTCCATAGTGAACCATACATGCAGCTTGACAAAGAACAGCAGTGATATTTTCAAAGTGATGTGTAGTGATAGAAAAGAAGATAGAAGAGAGTGATTGAGGCTTACATATGCAACGAGAATAATAGCTTTGAACATATTGCAGAAATATAGTTCATTTGATTACATTGCATTGAAAGGCAGTAAATATTTGATTCTGCTGTTGAATCTCTGTTGTAATGTAGGTCAACACAGAAACCCGTGAAATGTCTGGCAATATCAGAGATCTACATTTCATGATTATCACTGTGAAAATTATTGAAATTGTGATTATTCCGCTCTCACATTCTACAACGCATGACTAATGGTGTATTATACAGTATATGGCATGAGGGTATTAGAATTCGCTGGAACCAGGACACTGGCTGCAGCTAGACTATTCCTGACAGTGATGTTAACATGGCGAGAATCCCTCCTGCCTCCTGCCTAGCCCTTAGCTAAACCCAATGATCTCCCATTTCAGAGCGCTTCCTTCCGCTCCACTAGTTCTTCACTGTACAGCTCCTCTCCTCCTCCACTCTTCTCCTTCTCTACGCCTGCATCTCCATCCCTCCTTTTTCCCTTTTTCCACACGTCCGCCAGCCTCAGAGCGCCATACGCCCACACACAGACAGGCTCATGCTCGTGCACACATAGTCATTCACTCTCTCGCTCTCACACACACACACACACACACACACACACACACACACACACACACACATACACATACATGTGCACACGCACAAACACACATCAAGAAAGCTGCTCCACTGGACTATTTAAAAAAACTGCAAATGTTGTATCTGCTTTCACAAACAAACACACAAGGGATACACACATGGAAATCATGACACAAACCAGATGGAGTGGTATAGTGACCCCAGTGACCCCAGTATATGGATTAGGGTTGATGTTAAAATTATGTGCACATTTCAGACTGTGTATATGGTTGCAAGCATGCGCAAGTTTGCATGTCAGTGCATATCAGTCTGTATTTTCCTACATGTTCATCCTGTACTATTTGTTTCTTTAGAAGTATCCAAGCTTTCTGGCATAGACTTTAGTGTTGTTGCAAGGAAGATTGTGTGTTCTGTTTACATGCAGTTTGCTCAAACATGTACATTCTGTGCACTGCCTTTGTTTCATCTACAGTACAGTATTTGTATTTGTGTAGGAACGAGCAGAAGTTGTTTTCTGAGCTAGCAGGAGTAGTGCGCAGTGTGTCTGTCTGGCTGCTGCCAAAAGCCAAGGAACCAAGCTGCAGGAGGAGAGGCAGCAGCTGTAGCCCCACCACTATTTCTGGCTAAATCACATGACCGTTACATAAGCCCATTTTTCTTGCTCTAAAAAACAGTAAACTGCGACACAGGAAATACAACATAGCCATCCCCTTCCCCACCCCCCTCGTGCACACACACACACACACACAACACACACACACACACACACACACACACACACACACACACACACACGGATATACACACTCTCTCACTTGGATAGGCCGGACCAAATGGCAATTCTAAAAAGTCTGGAGCTTTCCTGTCAACTGTTTTGCTCATTCCCGTGAATCTTGTTAATAATTGTTAGAGTGAAATACACTTTATGAGACAGCTGAAGTCAGTAGTGTGTATGCGCGCAACTATGTGTGTGTATGTATCTGAACGGGAGAGAAGTTGTTTATTTATGCACTGTGTGTGCATGCACTCAAATACACTCACACAGCATGTTTACCTCTGAATATGTGCATTTGCTTATCAACCTGCACGTGGCGGGCTTACTGATGAATGTTAATTTTGAGTGTTACCTTGGAAAATGTCTTTTAAACTTGGGGAAAAAAACAACTTCTTTCATCTCTAATGAAAGTGGTTAATTTATTAACTAATATTTTGACTCATACTTCCTTGTGGTTCTTATCCAAAAATCCATCAGTCCTGTTTTTACTGTAAAAACAGTAAATAATGCCAAATCATATCAAGATATTTTTATAGGATCCTCCATGACAAAGATGAAAATTCCTCAGATTGTATTAAATTGTATTTATTGTACTGTATTAACTTGATATAATTCCAGAAACTAAATTCTGGTACAATGCACACTCTGTCAGCATTCTCCTTCACAAGGAAACCCTCAGAGCTCTTTAATGGAGTCCACTCACGTCTACATATAGTTAATGATCTCACAATCTGGCAACAACACGCTGAGTAGTCTATGTTGTCTGTCAGCTCCAGCATACATCAGTTATGAGGAAATTCTTCTGAGAGGGAAATACTCTTTCCTGTAGGGACCCCACTTGAACAAGCGCAGTCTGCCCTGCAGTCCTCCTGCCACCGGCTCAGATACAGTACATCTGCTTTCCAAACAAAACACAGACAGACTTGAGGCCTTTTCTAAAATACTGCCTTTAATGTGACATATTTAAATAGCCACTACACAGTTCTCAGACCCCTGATTGTGTAAATAGCCTCTCAGATACAGTAGCTGACCCACATCAATAATACTAGTGTGACTCACAGACTGGCATTTGGCAGAGGAAGCAAATTTCTTAGTTGCAAGCCGGTACTGCAGACAGAAGATGGAATATAACTAAAGGATATGCTGAAATCTCTGTCAGTCTTATGGATTAATGCCATTTAATCATCCACTCGCAAAGCATTTGGTCAATTCTGTGATCGTCATTCATCGGTATTTATGCAACCTAAATTACATAGCCAAAATACCAAACAACCAAAAGACAGGCCTCTTAGAGATGTAATTGTTGTTACCACTGGGCCAGCAATATGCAAATCACTGCCTTGCAATAGCTCTGCTACTCCAGTTCTTTGGACAACACACAAACAGCTGTGTTGGATGGGGCTCTACACAATTAAGTTTCCCTGTCTGGATCATTATAAAGAGAGGCTGCACAAGTTAAAATAGGATGTAAATAGAAGCTGTTATTTTGTTTACTAATGTCTCCTCTTCTGTAATAGTGTGCTATATCTCAGACAGTTGTCCAGTGCATTTTATTCTCACAAAGATATTCTCCATCTGCTTTCTGTGTACTATACATAATGCATTTATTCTTTATTTAGGCCTCAATATGATATTTGCAAGTGTCTCATGTACAAAAATAGCCAATTATTGCAATGTTTATGATAGAAGCAGTTAGACACTATCTTACAGAACTCTCATCTACAATTCATTATAACTTTATTCCCAATAGTTGCACAACATCAAATTGTTTGCCAAGATATTCAAATATTAATTTGTACAAATTAAAAACATATCATTGATCTTACAACTAGGAGTCAGAAATGAATTTGATTTTTTTTTTTTTTTTTCAAATCAGAGAGAACAGGCAACCGTTAAAACAGAAATATGCCCAGCCCTCCCTACCTCCTTTCTCATGTCTATAGAAACATTACTTGAATGCCTTAAACTCACATTTTGAAGGAAAACAATGTGTTTGGTTTCTTATCTGCTTACACTTTATATAAGATTTTTTGTGTATAGATCAAGTGCACCTGATATGCACATTTAGCGCATACTGGCATCACAGTATAATACCACAACACTCTCCTAGGACTGTATCTGTAACAAACCAATCATCAGTGAAGACACCGATAAAGCCCATCAGATTGGCACAGCTTATTTGGTTGAACACAAAAGGTGTAACCCACTATCTGCACTAGATACTTTTTGCATTGATGTCAAAGAACAAAGGTATCACCAGGGAGAAGGAAGAGATGGAGGTCAGATTATATCCACCGGAGAGCGGTCAGCCCTGCAGGTCAGCCCGGGGCCAGGGGAACTGAGGGCATGGAGGAAGTAGTGTGTGCATATAAGTGAGTTATATAATCATGCACGTGCACCAAACATACAGGGTAGGCCTACCTGTTACTGTAATAAGAGGCTTCACAAGCAATAAAATGCAGTGTATATATTATATTGCTGAAATCATTAGTCCATTAAGTGATTAGTCACTTGACAAGTGTTTTTCTATATTCTTTTATTTTACAGGCAAAAAAAAACAATTTGCAGATTTTTGTTATATAAAAGTAATCATTAGATGCAGTCCTGATATATTGTATGTCCTTGTGTCTATTTTTAAAGCTTTAAGCATTTAAAACACAAATACTGTAAGGGTAACTATCTAGGTATCTAGGTTACATTAGACAGACCCTTCCTCAGGTTGCATTCTCCAACCTAAAGGCCTATTAGCAATGTGGGTCACACATATACTACTTGCACCAAGCTTTGCAGATGTCATTTCTATCTAATGCAGTACACCTGAATTTCTTCACTACTTACGAAGAAATGTGTGCCCATGCATGTGTCTATAGCAAGCTTGTGCCTGCGATGGTGTTTGTATGTTTTATGCAGTTTTTGATCAAAGAACGTCTGATGTGAGACGTGTTGAGGAGCTGGGATGAGGACAACACAAGCTAAATGGCTTCGCTCCAGCAGTTGTTACATGAGCCTCTCTCACACACACACACATAACCTGAAGCATTCACTCCAGCACTGGAGGGAGGAGGCCTTTATTCCTCCGTCCTGATCTAAGAAAGATGTTATTGGATGCCAGAGTTGCCAGTCAAAGCAGAAGCAGTGCGAGACGTGTCCTCAGATGACCTCTCCCACAGAGGCGGTACTGAAGAACAGGTTTTCAGATTGACACGGGCTCCATGGAAACCACGACCCAGTTACATTGGAGAACACAGTGAGGCCATAACAAGGTTGACTAATGTCTTTGTAAGGCTCTTAGTTCAATACGAGACCAGCAAAAACAGCTAGTGAGCTAAAAGCAGTGCCTAGTATTATTACAAAGAGCAGACATGCCAAGCCACTGATGACATGTGAATAATAAGCTGGCGTTCAACTCTTCAAATGCGCTCCACATGGAGTCGTTTATTGAGTGCAGCTGCCTTGTATCAACAAACTAGTCTTTAGTGGATTCAGGAGAGAAGCACATATGAATGCATTCAGCTATTTCCAGTTTCCACATTTCATTAGCGATAACACATTTATGAACTGTTGTTTGTCAGTAGGCATTTTTCTGCAGTGCAGAACAAACATTTATACAGAAGAATTCATTCATTTCAATAGAGCCTATAAATTGACTGCATGTTTGCACCTGACAGTTGAGTCAACAGTAGCAATACAATTGCAAAGCTTGTAAGATTCATAAAAGTTATTGCCCCTCTTCTATGTTTGTTTACTATACAAGAACATCTAAAATGTGACAGTAAATAAAATGTGAGTACAATAAGAGCCACAGCCATACTGTGTAAGATAAACTGCATGACTTGTAGTGAATAGGAGAGCAGGTGGATGAATGTTTCTTTTATAAAAAATAAGTGAGTGTGCATATGTACTGTGTTGTGAATGCTTAAAGAATAAATTGAGGACATTTTGAAAAGCTTACAGCCAGAGTATACTCAGCACTTAATTTGATATTTCTATATATTTCTTGGGACCACGGTGATAAACTTTATAGTGTACAGTTGGCTGTGCCTTCTGGTAGATATGACAAAAATTAAGTGGAATGAATATTCGCCCTCCTGAGGAGGACTATAAGTGCACAGATTTGGAAAGTAAAAGGCTTGTGTGGCCAATAGATATTCCGAACAGATGGTCTACATATAAACCTAAAATGTAGACTTCAAATAATAACTGTGCCAAGCTCCGCGGATGTAAAATAAAGCTACCTAACACAATGACTTGTCATACTTGAATAAAGGGGAAACGAGACCCTCCACAGTCAGAGGATTTCATGTGATTTGTTGATGACTCCAGAATGCTAACTAGCTCTGTAGTAAAGGGCTGTGAGCCAGTTAGTCGTCTAATGAGCTACAGCCGACCGAAAAGTTGTGTCCCCCGAGGCAGGCGGTGCCAAAAGAAATTAAGCATGGGCTGGATTATTCCCCTTGTACAGATGCCCACTCTCTGCATTCTTCTTTTATATCTCATCATACAGAGTCGAAGTTTTTAACTTTGAGAGAAAAGAGGAGGAGAAGGAGGAGGAAATACTGGTAGAGAGGAGGGGTAATACGTCTCCTCACGTCCTAACTTACACCTCTCCGGCGCTCACTGCTGACACATCACTTTCCATCCCTCTCCCTGTCTCTTGCTCCTCCTCTCTTTATCTCTCTGTCTGCGTCTGACTTTTTCTTTGTCCTTCCTCACCCCCTCCCTCGCTGTATCTGTTTCACTGTCCTCTATCTCTCTTCACTTTGCAAAATCCCTCTCTCACTATTTTCATCCTTTGCCTCCCTACACCTTACCTCTCTCCTTCCACCTCAGCGGCAGCTGTGGAGGGGTCAAGTAAGGTAACGGCTTTGCACATCAGAAGGGCGCATGCTTCACATGCAACCTTTAGGACATCACAACACTGTATAGGTTGCCCGTATTACGCTTTCATAGTTTGTACAGTTGCAGTTGTTTGGCTGTTTGGCAGAGAGATACTCATAAAGAGATATGAAAGTAAAGAGTACTGTATTAGATTTCAAGGGCATTACACAATCAACGAGTCAGTATCAGGATAGTCATAATAATATATATAAGAGACAAATACTTAGTTTCGTAGTCATCTAGAAATCTGGGATTTCCAGAGCCTCACTTGACAAGCAGTCACCCAAAATTCAGATCTTTAGCATCTGTCATGGGCTCTTTGCTGGCCACGCTTCAAGCAAGAACAATGGCATGTTTGATTTGATATCCCCAGACACATAAATCTGGTTTCCGGTCTCCAGAATGACAGTGTGTAAATATCATCAAATTAAAGCATGATTTGATTAGAAATGAGTGCAATTCCTCCAATGGCCAGGAAAACACCTAGAGGGCCTAATGGCTGGCTGGCAGGCTTGTTTGCTCGTTTGTTTTTGTTTTTTTTTCTCTCCTACTCGGGGTGTGTAAGAGTGTGTTTTGCATTCAAACACTCATCTAAATGAGTTAGGCCAACGCCTCAGGCAACAGGCACAAAATGAAAAGCACATTATGGAGCTGCTGATTTTCCCCAAGCTAAATATAACATAAAGGGCTGCTGTAGGAGAATTACCTACTGAATGTTTTTTTCTTTCCACGATATGCCACTCTACTATAAATGTAAGGCCTCCTTTTGGTAATTGTAATGATCTTTTGGAAATAACAAATATACAGAAGCTCTACTTAGATTAACCGGTAGTGTGTAACCACCATCAACTATTAATTAATAATTCTTCCAAACATTTGGTGCTGAAAGAACAAGGTGCGTCACTGCTTTCCACCATGCACTTATTTAACTGAGCTTGTCGGACTTTCTTCTATCAAGAAAAAAGTGATTATCTGAAAAATATGAAGATTATCGAGAGAAGTTGTATTTTCACACATTTTCTTAGTGATATGTCCCAGTTGGAAAAGTTGTAAGCTTGTACCACAAATTTAAACTTACTTGGCATAAGGTAGCCCCCACGAACCACTGTTAATAAATTGAGCAGAATGTCTGCCAATAACTCTGAAGGCTGCAGTTGTCAGTTAAGATGATATTGTTTGAAATTATTTGATACTCACTGAACCAATTGTGGGTATTCATTTTGGAATAATCCAATATGAGTTAAAACCTGCTGAATAACAGCATAATACTGGCAGAAGAATACTGGAGAATTGCATTTAGGATTAGAGTTTAAACAACTACTGTGTCACTTTTCTCTGAAGAATAAAAATATTCAGTATGAGAGCAACAAAAGATAATATACGCGAAAGGAGAAAGACATCTTGACCACATTCCCAACACAAAAACACTGCATATAAATAGGGCAAGAGGTAATTAAGCAACACATGACAACACATTTGCAGGATAAAGAAACATGCTGCAAATACAGAAAACACAAGCAATTATAGAGATACACTAGGTTCAATACGATTTCTGGATGACACAAATTGTGATGTCCATGTGATGTCTATATCTAGATGAATATGTTGACCACTCATCATTGATGTTTGAAAATCAGCTATTGATATTTATTTTAGTTTTAACACTCAGATTGCATGTTTACCTAGCTTCAGCCTTTTTCTAATTACTAGCATGTTCGTAATTTTTTTGCACCACCAAAAATCTTTGATCATCAGTACAACCTGAAGCATTTCTCTTTCATTGTGTTTTCTGTATTCACAGTGCATTTCTTTGTGCTGCGTGTTTATGTTTGTTGTTGTTTTATCAGATGTTTTTCATGCATGTGCTTGTTTCTTATTTACTTATTTACAGCATTCATGTCTGGTCAAAGTGATGAAGATGTTGTCATCATTTGCTTGTGATTTCTGAACTTGCGGTGTATTACCGTCTCTCAGCTGCTGTAGAAAAGCTCTAAACAGTGACATCTTGTTTGAACAGGGGTTAATGTCGTACCTTCCACAGCTCTTTTGAAGAAGACTTTGCAGCTTCCACATGTCACGACACCGTAGTGGCATCCTGATGCCTCGTCTCCACATACTAGGCACACTTTGACTGTCGAGGACGGTTGTCTCAGTGGCGAGCTGAAAGGACACACACACGCGGTTTTAGACCAGGCATAAATCAACAAAGAATTTTCAAAAGTCTACAACAAAGCCAGGGCAGAATGTCCCCATCCTCCCTGTGTTACAGCCTGATACACATTGTGAAACATTCTTTGATTTTTACGACCCACAGTACAGTAGCAGCACAATGTGGCTAGCCATAAAGATGTCTGCCAACCAAGAGAGGAGGGCTTTGCACTCAACTGATTTATAGCTTCACCAGGCTTACAGAGATGACAATGACAGAATTATAGAGGAGATTATTTAAATTCAATAAGCACAGAGACATAGAGCAGGATGTCAAATTTAAGTAAGATCCAAAACACTTGTCTGCTCTGGCTTGAGGAAGTGTTGAGTGGTGGACTAAAACAATAAACCATGATAGAGCAAACATTTTACTGTAATAGTCTAAACTGTGCAGCCAGTTTGGGGTCAAAGATCAAAGGTGAGAATCAGTGCCGATGGGTGCTGTGCTGTACTGTAAGTACAGCAGCATGTCGTCATTATTTACTCTGATCTACAACCAACAGGCAACAGAGCTGATGACAGTCTGCTGCACTTCTGCCTGATCCAAGGCATTGTTTACTTTGGCATCGTTTGCTGCTTTCACCACTGACTGATTTCTACAATTATATGACCATTACAGCTCAGGATGTACAGTATGTTCTTACTGATGCAACGCTAAATGAGACAATTAGTTAACAGTTGCAGTTTACCTATTCATGCAAGTGTGGTAATGGGTGTTAAAGGTCAAAAGTAATCGACAATATCTGTTTATAGTTAATCTGTTATGAATCCAGGTACTAAAGCGAAACACTACCATGTTTGAAGAAGCAAAAAATACATGAGTGCACTCAAAATAGGGATGGACAATGTTACCTACAATCTATATTATAATTTATCAACTAAACCTTGATAATCATAAATGTAACAATAATAATGCAACTTTTTTTGCCACATGTAGGCGTACATTTGAACGAATATTGGATTGTTTGGTGGCCATTTTTTAACAGTGTCTACAACATATTTTTTCTCGTGGCCCCGTGCACAACAAGGCACAGCTCTGCCACTCTGCCAGTGCCCCGGTCGGCTCTCCTGACTGGGATCATAATCTACTGTAGGTAATATACCGACTATATATGAGTACCTCACACAACCCGACGTCAAAAAACCTGATTTGTCCCTGTAATGGAGATGTAAGTCAGAATATGGGGTTAGAGAAGAAATTAAGGAAATTTAAAAAGCTGAATAGGGTACTAAATACATTTCAGTATGAAAGCTGACATGGTTTCATCATTTTGTAGAACAGCTTTGCTCCGTGGAGGAGAGCACATGACATGTAGCTTAATGGTGTGAATAAAATTGTAATAGGCTCATTATATTAGGGTACGCTACTTATTTCTGCTACTTGTTAATGGAATGACACTGAATCAGGTGGCTCTCACATATAATAAAAAATGATACATGTTTACGTTTACATTTTGAGTGGATTCAAAGTTGCATGCATTTAAGGTAAGGTCTGTACACATCAGATCGAAAAATTCGGATGCGCACTATAATATTTCATAAATTTCCCTTCATGCACATAAACACAAACACTCACAAAGAACACAACATGTAGATGGGTACAAAGAGAGAACACCTTGTATCAAAACATTAAAAGTGGCCTCAGCTTCCCCTTCTTTTCTGTGCTAATTACCTCTCTCCCATCTCAATCAATAACATGCAAGGTGATTGTCTGGTTAACATTCTCCTTACATCCTTCATCAAACCAGCTGCCAAGCTCTCTCTCTCTCTCTCCCTCCCTCTGTCACTGTGCCTCACTCTCTCTCTCACGCACACACATTTCCTCCAGGGGACTTGCTGGAAAGGGGTACAGCAACAGCACACTCAGATACAATCAGGACCACTGATCTAATTCCCTCTTGTCCATCTACACACACATTCAATTTGTTAGGACGCTTAGAGGAGTCTCTGGTGAGGTGTTTGTCTGACTAGATCTTTCTGGCACTGGGCCCCATGGTTTCAGCTAATGCAAGTGTGTGCATGTGCAAATCCAGTCCATGTCAAGGTGTGTTTTTCAGCATGTTAATCTACTGAATATTCCACTATACATTGGCCTTTCTCGCACCATGACAAAGCAGTGTTAACAAGATAGATGATCCACTGCAAGAAAAACAGCCCAGCAAAGTTTAAGGCCAAGAGCAACACAAGCAGCATATGAAAGGTTCCTCTAAAATATGCCTTGAATATCAAGTCAGTGGTCAACGCTTTAATAGTGCTGCACATTAAAACCTTGTCGCTGTGCACCAGTGTGCCTGCCTGCTGGTCCACCAACAAGGTGACTTCCCCTCCCTCAGAGAATTATATAGGTCATTCACTCTGTCTGCTTATGAAACCAGAGCAGACAGGCCAGGCTGCACTGACTGTGCACCAATGGCTGCCAGTAGCCCAAAACTAAACACAAGCGAACAGACATTCCCAAATCAGGCTGTTTCAGCAGAGATATTAGCCTACCATTTGTCAGCGTACGGTATGTGCAAGAATAATAATGGAAATATGTTTTAATGAGCTTGAAAGAATAAATGAATGACAAGCAACAGAGTTGAAATCAAAATGGGGACAGTGTGGTTAAGTAGTGCAGCATTTCTGACCACTAGGCCACGAGGACATGCCAAGTCAATTTCCTTTTTTGTTTTGCTTGTCATTTTCACGGGTTGAAATATTCTGAGGTCGCAATTTATGTCTGTTTCAATGAAGGCTTAAATGATAATGTACCACTGAAAGTAACATCTTGTTAAGGCCAGCAGTTCACACTGTTAATACCTGCCTGGAGAACCTAGTGCCACCCTTCATCACATACTGAAAACACAGCCACAGAGCAGAAGAAGCAAATTTGCAGAGATAATGCTGACTGACTACAGATGACTTTTGGGGGGTAAGCTGTACTGTACAGTATATTAACACAAACAATGTTGTTCTACTTGATCCTTAAAGATGAGACATTTTTCATTTTTGCAAAAAATAATCTAATATCCCTACCAGTATCTGTAAAATAATGACTATGACTGTTCCCACAAAAGTACTGCAATAGTGAGTAGGCTACTTCTGTGAACTGGGTCTGTGACTTTTTTTTTTTTTTTCTTGACCCCTGTCTTCTCTATTTCTGGGTACAGTCTCAGACTAACTCAATGGGACTGACTGCACAGATCAAAGGTTTCATTCTTCGCTCCAGTTGTTGCTTTTTTCCCTTCCTACAGAAACCCCAGGGCAGCGGTTTCATTGTTTTCAGTGTCCTTTCATCTTTAAAGATAACACACAAAGCTAACAACTGATTTAGTTGCTGTTTATTTCCCATGAGGATACAGATGAGTGCGAGTACACAATGCCTGTTTCTTCCCACCAAAATGTACAAGCAGAAATTTGTATCTCTTACTAACTCTTGCTGCCCCCTTTGCTGCTTCACAGATCAGCATGCTGCTTAGGGAAAGTATTAATGAAATGACATAAGCAAAAGAAATGTGCAAGTTTGAAGCCAGACAAAGCCCACTGTGCCCACTAAAATGTGTGAGGACAAACCACAGGACAGATGTTTGGGCTCAAATTGGCTTCATGCTTTTCTACAAGTAATTTGGATGTCACACTGGGAGAATTCTCTAAATGGTTCAAATATCTCCACCCTCTCTCAGCTGCGGAAGGAATTCTAAATCAGCGAGCAATAAGACCAGAAAGGATGGTTATTTAAGCCAAAGATTTATCTGAATCCGGAAACACTGCACCTTGTAATCACAGCAGTCAACTGAAGCTGCTCTCTCTCTCTCACTTTATCTCTCTCTTAATCCATTAACTATAAACAGGTCAATATGGGTCACAAGAAAAGGTCAGAAGTCAGCTGAGCGTGGCATAACTAGAGCAATTAGTTGCCATAGAAACGCAGCATGAAGTTGAAGAAAACTGACAAATTAGAGATATAAAGGAAGTCAAGGGGGCCGTAGTTATTCTGAGGTTATCAAGATAACATCATTATGGGTGAATAATGGGCCATGAGAATGGCTGTATGATGGAGGACAGCAGGGCCCACGTGGTAAGACTGAACCCTGTGACCCGCACAAAGTACATTAGTATGACGGAGTCAGTAAGCAAGCAGCTGAACCACAGAGAGAGTTTTGTTGTATAGAAAAACAATGTCCTCCTCATGCATGTAACGCTGTCTGCAACACACACACACACACACACACACGAAAGATCTGTGTACTGTACTGTATTTACACTGCTATAGAGCCGCCCACTGTAAAGATACATTTGTGTGTGTGTGTGTTTGAGTAGACACACTGACTCGTTCATTCTAGAGGCTGTTATCACAGGGATAGTTCAGACAAGTACCACAGCCTCCCTGAACCTGCCCTTCATGAAAGAGAAGCATCCTTGACTCTGACAAAAAAAAAAAACACAGCTTCCACGGTACAGTACCTCTCTACAGTCTGGCCTACAATATTTATGTAATACACACCTTGGCATGCTGAAAAACCTTAAGCTAGACCAGTTCAAAGAATATTTATGTAACACACAACTTGGCATGTTGGAAAGGTAAAGGTAGATTAGTTTAAACAAGCTAAGGGAGATGGAGAGAGAGAGAGGGAGAAAAAGAGAGAGGACAAAATGGCTTACATAACCATGAGCAGACAGTATAAACATTAGGTTGACACCCACTCACCGCCTCTCAAAGGGAGAGAGGTCTTATGGGTAGTGTTAGAGAGCCACCAGGGATTTATTTTTCCGGTGAAGGTGACCCTGGCATTGGGCAGAGTACCTGAGTATACAGAAATATGAGATTTCCTCTTTGGCAGGTTTGTGTTACACTTTTGTTAAGGTTACAGTATGATCTACTCTGACCGGCTGTCTCATATGATTAAGAAAAAGTGTATAAACTTAAACTGTTGTGCTTTAGGAGAAATAATCATTTTCTTTTTCAAAGTGAATATTTTTACCGGTGAAATACAATGGATAAAGACTTAAAGCACAAGGCAAATGAAACATTTTCACCAAAAATGTAAAATGTAGTTCACCACAGAAATGGCAAATTTGCTGTCTGATCGAGTCTGGTATCCCGGCTGTGATTGCATTCCTTGTTTTAAATTCCAAGCTGTTGTGTTGTCTCCCCTCCAAGGCTTATGCCGACAAACTTCAAGTGACCTTCCCCATGACAGCAAATCATGATTATCTTTCTATAAATCCACTGTTTTGAGTGTAAACAAAGAAATGAGACAAGTCAAGAAATGCACACACACTCGCACTTGGCCCTCTTGAGGGAGTTGCTAGAGGCTAGGTCTATGGGCTGACACAGACTACAGTATCATTGAGATCTACACACAGTACCCAGTTTGTACTCAACATGTCTGAAGCTGTACCTGTCTCTAAATCCCACAAACAACTATAAACATCAACTTCACTCTTTGCTGAACTTTCACCTTTTCTTCTGTATGCTGCAGCAACTGAATGGCCCAGGGGCTTTATTGAGACAGTAGATACCTTCAGGGCAGCACAAGTGAAACTCAGCTGCTTATACCCTGCCGGTACTGTTTGACCACTTTAACTTATCCCAAATCACTCACTGTCTTACATAGTGAATTAAATGAAACACCTGAGATATTTTGGCTAGTGGTAAAGCATGCAGGCATGAATCTCAGGGAGATGTGGCAGGGTGTTATTATCTGGTGGGGAGGATTATCGTGGCTGGAAACTCCCGTAATTCATGCCTGTCAAGGGCAACGAGGGACTGATCACATCCATACAGTATAAAATTAGGCCACTGCGTGCCCAAAGCTTCGTTCATGGTTTCTGTGCAGCACAACATACTTAAACTCTGTGTGAATGTTGATAAGCTATTAATGAATACTAGTGTGCACGTTTTTCATGCTTTGGAAAAACTCCACACATAAGCTCCAGAACTTTAGTGCAGCCATATTAGAATTCTGCTTTTTGCATAATGCCACAATAAGAAAAATAATCAGTTCCTATACAGTTTATGAGGTCAACACGCCCACTTGCTCATTTCTGACCACATGCAGTCTACAGAGTTTATTTACACACAAAGCATGAGCCAGGCCAAGGATCTCTAATACCTCAAGGAGCTCTTTTGGAAATAATGTATCTGTACAAGACTGAGAAGGAGGTTTATGTGTGTAAATCCTACACATTAGCTTGGTTACCTCAAAAACTTCCTCCACTCACAGAGACATTTTCCAGAGCTGGAAGTTGTCATATGCCACAAGAGTTGGACAAAACATCAACCACCTGCCAAGTGGGTGAAATCCAACAGCCCTGTGAAAAATTTACATGTAAGCTGAACACATTAAAATACAAAACAACACCACTACAGTCTTTACTATGCTTAATTTATCCTCATAAAACAATCCTGCTATTCATTTATGCAGCTGTGTAGCAGCCTTAACAAATCTTCTTGTCATGTCCTGCAGCACTGTTTTGATCGACTGTACAAAAGTGCCTTTACTGCCTTTTAAGAACCTAAGTACTCACGTGCTTCTCACACTGATCTGTTACTGATCCCAAAAGTTTCTGATTTTAGCACCAAGTTTCTGAGATCCTTTGCTAAAAACAGAAGCAGCCAAAACAACAGCTGGGAACACAGTTCAGCTGACATGTTGAGAAATACATTGTTGGGCATCAGGTTGATTTCCAGGCATGGGAATGAGAGGAACCATGCAAACAAGAGGCTGGTGTTAAATACAAAATGTTCAACACATGAAGGAACATGAAATACCAGTTCAGTGACTTAAATCACATTTCTCTCCTGAACATAAACCTACATGATGACAACAAAAATAAGCACAGTAGTTGGCTCAAATCTAACTAAATACACAAAAAGGAGGCTGTTTTCACCACCTTTGTGAAACATGGCTCAAAATTTACTCTAATCTAGCTTCCCGCCACGAAGATAAACACAAATGGACCACTTCAAAGCTACACTGCTAAAACTGGTTTTGTTATAGATGCAAATCCTTTGATTTCAGTGGCATGGATGAACTCTAGACCTGGCCTCTCCTTGTGTTCATGTTTCAACTCTATTTACTGCTTACTTTGCTTTCTCCCACTAACTCCATGCAATACCTGGCTCCTTACAAATGTGTCTGGTTGCCTGTGCAGCAGGTCACCTCCAAACTCAGCTTAGAGGCCCTAGGACATAGAGAAAAACAAATCCCTGGAGAGGGAGATTATCTTTAAGGGATCAGCCCTGACCTGAGCCACCTCCATGCCACACACTCTTTACCTCGGTTCTCCTCTTTCTAGCAACAGTTAGCACACAGCCAACTCTGTTTACACTTACCTTTTTAAGTAGAAGAAGGGTCTGGTCAATAAGATTACAGTATACAGAAGGTGGATGTTTAATTGCTAAAACCTTAAAAACTAAATAATCTAAATGTGTGAGACCAGAGAAATTAAATGTGCCAAAAAACATCTCATTCAAAAGGCGACCTTTTCCTTTCCAGTGTGATTCAAAAAGGCCTCAATCTGAATGTAGGTTAATGTACACTGGCGCTGACACATGTTGCCAGCAACCCTACGCATTAGCTGTCACATGCGATTATCCTCACCACCCACCAGTCATTTACAATTCTGCTGGGACATACATGGAGGAAGAGCAGGCAGCACGTCCAATGTGAGCAAAGGGGAAACACTGCACACACGAATCATACTAGATTAATATACATAGTGAGGGCTAAAGTTAGCTATCGGGCTGACGGACCTGCCTGGGGTGTTTATTGTATGTATAGTTAATAGTCAAGTGGTTCACTGAAGTCACAGGGTATGAAACCACAACCTCAAGAAGTGGGCTGTACAGAGGAGCCAAAGCCAAGTCTCTGGTTGGCTAAGATCCAGGTGGTTAGCACCACGGCAGCACATTCTGCATGTTAGCTCCAGAACTGCTGAGAGCTGCTCTCCAGTCAGCCTCTCAATAGTATTTGACAGGTTCAACAGCAGAAGAGCAGTCGTATACCCAGCTAGAAGTCCTGCCTCTGCTCACCCACTTAGCTCAAAGTGCTGCTGACAGCATCAATCAGGAGCCAATCAAGTAATGAACAAAAACCTGTTGATGATGATATCACCTATACAACTATAAAAATGTGGGTCTTTAGATGGTTTCTGCGTGGTGTTTTTGCACTTTCTATCATTCAACTAAAGTATCTGCAGATAAAAAGTCCAATGTAGCAGGTTAAAATGGTTAAATTGTTCAAAGCTGTAGTTCTGTATATTCTGTAAAAAATAACATGTTTAGGGATTGGTTCAGGTTCAACAGGATTATGACTACAGTTTGTCCAGCAGCATGAGGCTTTCTTATTGTAAAGCTTGACATTATTTTCCTAAAAGGTCAAGTTTAAGATTCTGACCTCACAAGTACAAAATGTCCCACACATGCAGCACAAAATGCAAAAGAGAAGAAGGTTAGCGGGCAAAGATGTGCGCAGGTACACACACACACAGAGACACACACTCACGTTGGGCCAAACTAAATGTGTCTGTGCAATGACCTTTTTCAAATTCAGTGTGTTCACCTCCAAAGGATTAAAGGCCCAGATGGCCACTGGATGAACAATGCAACACCTGCTGAGGGACATAGTGCAATTAGGTTCTCGTAAAAAACTAGTGCAAAAGGGGAAAACCTCAGTCTACACAATGAACTATCAAAGGAGCACATATACAGTATGTATTGACTAATCTAACTCATAACCAAAGTTTAATCCAAGCTTTTAATCTATACCAGATCTTAAATCAATGTTTGTCCATTCAGTAGACAATGGATATCAATAGTTTTCTGAAATGTCTCATTGTAAGGACAACAATATTTTATCTTTCCACTTTAGGCTGCACTGGCATTGTCATCTGAGCAGGTGCAATCCAACAAACTAGATCAACATTTCTCAGTTTCCTAATTTCAGACAAAGCACGAATCCCTTGAAATTTGACCAGATTGGCCTTAACAAAGAGGAAACAGAACTACTGACTGATTTCAGTTAGCACTGCTTTCCTCTAAAGGAATACAGAGACCTGAATTCATCTACAAATCAAGCGCTGCAGCTAGATGGAGATAACATGTCTGTTACTCCTGCATATCTATCTCTTGCACCTCTGTCAAGGTATGTGCCATGCCTTGACCATCTCCACACAATGCCCAGACTTGCCTTAACACCAAAGTCTTTTTTTATGTGTTGCACAAAGAGACGTGTTGGCTGTGTGCAGAGAGAACGAGGAGGGGGAGTCGGGGAGAGACAAGAACATAAACATCAAGAGGGAAAGGCTGTTTTTTATCAACTGTTCACCTCTCACTCATCCCTCTCATCATCACGTACTTATATGTGACACATATTGTAGCCGAAAACACAATTTCCTTTTCAAAACATGAGGTTAAAAATAACATCAGTCATCATAACCTTGGCTCAGGTGAGAACTGCCTCACAGGTATGGCTGACTATTGATGTATATTTAATGGGGTGAAAGATATGCAGCGGTGCATGTGGCTGCCCTGACAGAGCGGGCGCCCATGTCACCTTTTGGGCTGGCCACTTCCAGGGATGTCAGCACTGGTGAGGCAGACTGGAGGAATACAGAGAATAGGGGGATAGAGGACAGAGTGAGCCAGGACTAGGTAGTAAGCAAAAGGAAATATTTAAATTCTATTCTCCATAGACACAGACTTCTGCTGGCAAATTCTGTCGGGCTTCACTGTTATGCATGAAATCATACAAAACTCTTTGTGTCATTCATTTGGATAATCATATGAATGCTAAAAAAAAAAGATTATCAAATGTCCATCAACGGAACATTAATCAACAACTGTAATGAATGATTACATTACATTATTTATGACAAACATTTGTAGATTGTCCCTTCTTCAGTGTGAGGATTTGTAATTTTTCTTATTATTATCTTCATATTATAATCTAAATCCCTTTGGGCTTTTTAACTCATCTTAGACAAAATAAGGAATTGAACAGCTTCCTGGTGGCTTAGTGATTAAGATGCACATGATGTAACCGCATCGTCCAAGGCTCAATTCTGGCAACTACACATACAAATGTCACATGCAAAATTAAACTGGTGTTCAGTTACACCGAGCTGCATTCAGGGACCTCTGTTGTATGTCACACCTGTTTCTCTGTAATGGGCATTTGTCTTTATTTATTTATTGTTGTGTTTAATATATTAAACTATTTATCATTAAACTAACAGAATAATCAATAGCTCCAGCAGCTCTTTGTTAATTATTTTATTTTCTTAATTAACTGATTGATTGAATTATCAAAAAAATGTCAGAAAATAGTGAAAAATGCCCACCACAATTTCTTGAAACCCAAGGTGACTTCTTTAATCCAGCTAACAGTCCAGATCGCAAAGACAAAAGCAGCAAGTGGTCACAGCTGGACCCACTGAATCTGTTCTTGAAAAATGACTTTAACAATTAATCATTTGTTAAAATAGTTAAGCTTCTGTCCGTTAACTAATCCTTTTTTATAAACTAATTGTTTCAGCTCTACTTCCAGTCGTAGATCATATCACCGCAATATAATTCCACTGAAAGATGATAAATAATATTTAATTACTGCCCAGCCTTACTTCCATATATCCTCATAGATGCTACCTGCTTTATCATACTCACAGCAAAGAAGAACTGTAATATCTACCAAGAAATGAGTGTAATGCACTGCTTAACACGCAGTCATATGACTCTACTGTCCTTGTCCTCTTTCTTCAGGCTAGCAGTCACATGTGCACAAATATATTCATCAACATACAGTTACAGGCACATGTACTCACACACATATATATGTACCATTTCCATCCATGTTATAATTCCCTTCACGTTGCACTTTTAATAAATCATAACATCAGGCTTTGCCACTAAGACGCCCTGTTCAAATAAAACATTCGCCCAACCAAATACTCCTGGGGCTCAGAATATCTCCCACATTTTCCATCTGAGGGAAATACTGTCGATTCAGAGGTTTCTCTACTTCCTCTCTCTCTCTGCTGCTCTTCCCCTCACTGCCTTGTGTACACACTACATCTCATTGTTTGAGGTGTATGAAACTCTGAAGATTAGGGTAAATACATGACATGTTCAGCTCATCGTATAAATATTTAAGAATGGGAGAGAGGTCTCCGGTGGAGAAGGGAGGGGAAGTGTATGTACAGTATCTTATCTGAAAGGTGGATGAGGGTGTTGGTTTTGCTATTATGATGACTGAAAATAAAGAAGTAGAAATTAAATCTGTTTTCTGGATCTCTTGCTTGAAGGACACTACTCATAGTCCAACCTGAGTGGATTTTTAAAAAATATTTTCATTACTTTTAGCCCATGGAGATTGAATCAGGAACAGGAGTTTAGCCCATGGAGATTTATACAGTGAACAAAGGATTCCCTATTGAAACGCGGGTTTTGTGCAGGAGAAAAGCAGCTTGTAGCTCTACATTTTCTATCTATTCACTGTTCTGCTTCATGTTGCGAAACCTGTCAGCGCTAATGAGTAGCTTTATAGGAGGAAATAGAGCGTAATTAGTTTTTTCTGAGCGATGCAAAGGGTGGAATTGGGAGAGACGTCTGTCAATCTCCCATCAAGCATATACTTTCTCTACAAAACCCTGACTGGCACACTACATCCAGATTTCTGACACCATGTACTGTGTAGCACATTGATGGCCTCTCAACGTGCCACTGACTCCTCTTTATGTACTCTGCCCTCAGGGCCTGTCTGTCCACAGAGGCTTTATAGGAGAAAGCCTGTCATAACAGCCATGTTAGTGTGTGAAGCATGCCCATTTCACTGGGATCCATGGCCAAAGCATACAAACTCTGGTTACTGTAAATTCCGAAGAAGTACCAGTCTGCTCTGAATAGATCTGTCACCACCAAAACCCCTCAGGAAACAGAAGTCATAATTTCCATTTAACACCTACTGCTCCTACACATACATGTTACGGTTTATAGCTTTAGTCACGTAAAGTACTACATATTTAAAAGAAGGATATTTTGTGTTTTATAGCCTGAAATAATGAAGCCTCATAAATCCAAAAAGGTCCAAACCTGATGGCCTGTTGCTGTGCTGTGGATACATCACCTTTACCGTTTAAGATGAAGGATTCTCATCTGGTGTAAATCAATCAGCGATTGTCTGACCCCACTGGACGGACTAAGAAACAGGGTTTTGTATGCTCTGTTTATATTTTTTTCATGTATGGATTTTATTTGTGTCTCTGTGGCTCCACTTTTTCTAACTTGCGATCGTCCTCAGCAAAAGCAACATGATTTCCTGGTCAGAAAATCCACAAAATTACATTATTTAAAACAATATTTAAAGGATACCTTACATCGTATAAGTTTCTTAGTAAAACAACACTGTTTTCACTTTGTCACACCATTTGAGCTGCTTCTCTACAGATTCTTTTCCTGCTGATTTGATTCAACCTTCCTCTTGTGCCACCTTTTTTTTTTCTTCTTTTTTTGTTGTTGTTGTTGTGGGCTAGCTCTGGCATGCTGCTGAAAGGTTCTTACCCCAGCTGCTGCTCTTTCACCGTGCCTCTGTAAACACTCCTGCTTCCTCAGCCATTTCGTTGGAGCCTCTCTACTCCTTCACGTTGTCCCTCTTTTCCAAAACACACACACACACACACACACACACACACACACACACACACTGCGTGCATTATCCCTGTAATCTTTGCCTCCTGCTGAGCAACTTCTTCTAATTTATGTGGATTAAAGCCATTTGTTGCAGAAGGCAAAGTGTTCCATCGTGGAACCAAACATCAACATTAGCCTCATGCTGGAGACTTACAGCTTCTATTGTACACCAGAGGCATTTAAAAAATCCATACATGTTTAGTCGAACTGTCTCTTTAAACTCATTGCACCCCAAAGCCTTTTGTGCCAGGGTTGAACGTACAAAGGACTGTTTGAAAACTTGTTTTTGTTGTGATAGCATCAGTTGTTATTAACGAGGAGCAAATGCTGCGTAAATGAATCTGTCTGAGCTCCTCGCCCTCGGCCATCAATCAGAAGTAATACACTCACTGCTGATTTAATAGGGTTAGAATGGCTGCGGTACAATACTATAATGCTACATGTCACTCACTGAAAAATATTTGTTCACTGGGCCCATTCTGTATTCTATTGTCCTCTTTCCTTACCTGCGTTTGAAACCCCGACGCACACGGAAGAGGAGAGAGCAGTGAAAGAGTTTAGCCATTCCTTGCAGCCACAGCTTATGAAGCTTTTCCAACAGTCTCTCACCCTAGGGAGCCATTCTAGTCACGCCAGATCTATCCAGAGAGACAACAGTGGACTAACAGTGAGCATAGGATGTTATTTCAGGTCTGTCTGTGCAGCATTAGCATGTATTCCCTTGGTCTTTGGCCAGGGTAACAAGAGATTCAATTTCCCCTTTTCTGGTCCACTGAAATCAATTGGCGCAGTTAGCAACAGCAGAGTGTGAATGATACAGACTAATTCTCTTGGAGAGGGAGGTTAATGCAAAGAGCACAAGGTCAGTGCATTTATAAAGGTAACTTTGGCTTTGCTTGTGACTTTCAGTCCCGTTTTTTTTCCTCTGTCTTTTTCTTTCTCTCACATGAACACACACAGCCGCAGAGTCCCTTAGTGGTTTCTTTCTCCTTCGCTCGTTCACTCTCCCCTTCTCCCTCTCTGTCTCCTTCTCTCTCCCACATAGGTTATCTCACACAGTCTGTCTTGCTCTCTGCCTTTTCTCTCTTTCCCACTTTTCTTCCCTTTTTCCCTTCCCCTCTTCTCTCACTCCTTTCTGCTTGCTAAGGAAGTGTCTCCACACATCACAGGGGCTCAGAGAAAGCTGTGCTGCAATAATTGGATTATTGAGCAATCGGCAAACAAACATAAGACACAAAGCACAGGATCAATATGGAACGCTTGCATCATTTGAGGTGGTCAAAAGCAATCAAAGTACTAACAGTGAATTAAGCCGTCAAACAACTTGCTGTTCAGGATTAGTGAGTTTAAGAAGAAATTGTGGTGAGATGTCAATAATTGCTTATTAGACATCAAAGGAATCTTTCCTCCACACAGACTCTCTCTGTCCTACTCAGTCTGGTGAATTTGGATGAATGTATGTTGCCAGGCTTAAACTGAGCCCTGCAGTGAACAACACAGTCTGTCTGTGGCCGGTGAAATAGCTTTGGGTTTCTATTGTGTATTAATGTCCAGATGGACAGTTGTGTAGTAATCTGCTGCGCTTCCTGTTTACAGCCAGGTAGTGCTATAAACCGTCTAAATATAACAGTGGCCTCATTTAAAGGCAGCATAAAATGAGGGTGTGTAAACGGAAAGGTTTTTTGTATTGTAATGTAGTGAACTGATTAAAATAAATTTCCTGTACATTTTTAGTAGGGTTTCAACTAAGGGTAATTGATTTGAATATGTTCCTTTTTCCTCAATGTAGGTTTATATTCAGTTCAGTTCAGCTTTGACTCATTGATAAATAGAAAACCGTCTTGACAACGCTGACGTTTGAGGGAACCAAGAGCCAGATTGGGAGAAGCTATTGTGGCTTATTAGCTGTGCTGCAATATCCACTTTTATTTAATCCTCCACTGTTGGAGTTTAAACTGGTCCACAAAAGAAGAATAGTTAGTGGACTCGAGTTGAATGAATCAGCTTTTGAATGAACCGTGTGAATTTATTGTCCTGTTAGCGCCCAAAGAGACTGTTATCTCGCAGCGCTTTTGTTCTCTTTAAATAACCTTTTATTGAGTAAAATGATGTACAATCCTGAGAAACAAAATGCCAGACTAAATTGCCCAATAAACTGAGAACACAGGGAATCTCAGAAAGCTCTTGTGACTGACTAGCGCTAGCTTGTTCTTAACTGGCTAGTATGTTAGCAGTTAGCTAAAGCCACATATTGTCAGGAACACCTGAATGGATGAATTTTTCTGTCAATTACTGGTGTGACAGGGCTTTACAAAAACCAGCAAGTATAAATAAATGGTCGCATTTAACCCTTATGCCCTCCTCAAATTTACTACCCTCTGGACACCCTCGTGGCCAAAAATGTACACGCACAAAAAACTGCTTTTAAATCATCATACATCAATATTTTTTTTAAATTTTTTTTCATAAATCAAATAAACAACTTCAAACGTGCTCAAAACTACCAAACATTCTATCATTTTAAGGATTTTAACCCTTTAAATGCCAGTTTAATTCTTTGCATTATTTGATTATTTATTACAAACAAACACATAAAACTAATTATTTTCCATATAATAAATAGTAGGGGGATGAGGCTTTGGTGGTGATTAGAGTCTTGGATATGTCAAAGATTAGCAACAAAATTGATTTGATTGCATTAGTATTTTTTACGTAGTGTCAGATTTAAAATTTACTACCCTCTGGACACCTTCGTGGCCAAAAATGTACACGCACAAAATCTGCAATAAAATCCTCATACATCAATATTTTTTTCTGCTTTTTTTTCATAAATCACTTGAACAACTTCAAACTTGTTCAAAACTACCAAACATTCAATCATTTTCAGGATTTTAACCCTTTAAATGCCAGTTTAATTCTTTGAATTATTAATTATTTATAAAAAAAACCCACCAAAAAGTAATTATTTTCCATATAATAAATAGTAGGGGGATGAGGCTTTGGTGGTGATTAGAGTCTTGGATATATCAAAGATTAACAAAAAAATTGATTTGATTGCATTAGTATTTTTTATGTAGTGCGAGATACTCCCTCTGGACACCTTCGTGGCCAAAAATGCCCCATTGACTTCCATTAAAACCACATTTTTTAATCTCACTGCCATTACAGTATAAAACCATGCATTCCATTATGTCAGTGTTTCATTTTGAAGAAAAGTAGTGATATTTGACATTTTTACTGTATTGCACCATATTCAACCATTTTCCCATTGTAGGCCAATGCATGAAATTCTTGTATTTTTACCTGTTATATTATGGAGCCATGTGACTACCAGGGGGCCCCAAGAGTTTCTTTTGTGTGTGTGTGTGTGTCTGTGTGTGTGTGTGTGTGTGTGTGTGTGTGTGTGTGTGTGTGTGTGTGTGTGTGTGTGCAGGTGTGTGCAAATCTGCAAGCACGCACTGATCATTTCAGGGGTGAAAAAAGGGCGTCTTTTGAGGGATGTGTTTCATGTGTCTTAGGCCGATGCATGAAATTCTTGTATTTTTACCAGTTATATTATGGAGCCATGTGACTACCAGGGACCCAGATTTTCAGCCCGTACTTCGCTGGCTTGCTGGGCATGTACTGCCGGAATTTGCAGCGGCCTCTGAAGTAGGGTTGTCCCAAACGATTATTCTTTAAACGATTAATCTAGCGATTATTTTTTCGATTATTCAACTAATGTAACGATTATTTTTTCATTAACCTAACAGTAATTTCGCTGCACCAGGGTGTTTCCTCTTTATTTGCTCGTGCATGACTGTCGTGCTAGAGTGATATGCCAGATGCACTTTGCAGAGTCTGCAGACTAGCGCACCGTTGGTGTCCAGATTAAAGTATTCCCAAACTCTGGAGGACCGTGTGCGAGGCTTTTTTGCCGCGTGTTGCTCCACACGCTTTGTCTTACTGCTGGTAGACGCCGCCATGTTGTTCAAATAGATTACACAGACGCAAATCATTCACGTAGTCACTGACTTCAATTACATCACTGCGTTGTCCTAGTCCGTGTGCTGCGCTTGTATCCGGATAAACCAAAGACGATGGATATAAACGATTCCATTAGAAAGTTCCGGTTTTGTTCTATGAACATTTACCCTGTGAGGTTTTACATGACGCGTCGACACTAAAATTCCACGTAGAATAATTTTTATAATCGACAACGTCGATTACGTCGGATAATCGTCCCAGCCCTACTCTGAAGGTTACGAGCAGATGTCGTCCCCTGGATTGAACAGGAGTGGGAGGCGCTGTGTCCACTTGTCCCACATATTCCAGAAAGCAGAAAACTTTGTGTGGCTTGTGTCGAGAAGGATGGGTGAGTCGGCCATCGAATCGGAGGCTGGCGCTTATCATTTGAAATCGTTTGTGGGACATGGTGGCCCTGAGGACTGGTCTCCCACAGGCTGTGGGTAGATTCCCCTTTGGACCGGTGCACACCTGCCAGGATGAGAAGTCCCATGTACGCTCAAATCTCTTGTGCATCCATATCACTCCATCCTGACACAGAACGCCTCCCCTGTAGATTTGTGTTTTGCAAAATCAGCTGGATCATGTCAGGAGTGAAGAAAAGGGCAAAAGAGGATGCCACATCGTGGATTCTTGATATGGCATATCTCGTGGGCTCTGGCATCATGCCAGGGGTGGGTGCCTGAATGTAACGCAGCATCTAGGCATGAGATGAAAACCAGACTTGCCTGTTCTTCGTTGTAACTCGGTGTTAGGATGGGCAGGATCCTCAGTGTCCTCTCCACTTTCAGAGGAAGGATCAGCGGCACTAACAGAAGTGGAGGACTCCAGTGGTCATTCTGTGTCAGACTCCCCCTCGAAGCTTGTGTCTTCTTCATATACCCACTAACAGTTGTTTTTGTTTTTGAGTACTAAGGAAGGAGGCCATGTTTTTACTCAAGCACCTCTTCAAAGACACATGAAACACATCCCTCAAAAGACGCCCTTTTTTCACCCCTGAAATGATCAGTGCGTGCTTGCAGATTTGCACACACCTGCACACACACACACACACACACACACACACCCACACACACCCACACACACACAGACACACACACACACGCACACACACACACACAAAAGTAACTCTTGGGGCCCCCTGGTAGTCACATGGCTCCATAATATAACAGGTAAAAATACAAGAATTTCATGCATTGGCCTACAATGGGAAAATGGTTGAATATGGTGCAATACAGTAAAAATGTCAAATATCACTACTTTTCTTCAAAATGAAACACTGACATAATGGAATGCATGGTTTTATACTGTAAGGGCAGTGAGATTAAAAAATGTGGTTTTAATGGAAGTCAATGGGGCATTTTTGGCCACGAAGGTGTCCAGAGGGAGTATCTCGCACTACATAAAAAATACTAATGCAATCAAATCAATTTTTTTGTTAATCTTTGATATATCCAAGACTCTAATCACCACCAAAGCCTCATCCCCCTACTATTTATTATATGGAAAATAATTAGATTTTGGTGGGTTTTTTTATAAATAATTAATAATTCAAAGAATTAAACTGGCATTTAAAGGGTTAAAATCCTGAAAATGATTGAATGTTTGGTAGTTTTGAACAAGTTTGAAGTTGTTCAAGTGATTTATGAAAAAAAAGCAGAAAAAAATATTGATGTATGAGGATTTTATTGCAGATTTTGTGCGTGTACATTTTTGGCCACGAAGGTGTCCAGAGGGTAGTAAATTTTAAATCTGACACTACGTAAAAAATACTAATGCAATCAAATCAATTTTGTTGCTAATCTTTGACATATCCAAGACTCTAATCACCACCAAAGCCTCATCCCCCTACTATTTATTATATGGAAAATAATTAGTTTTATGTGTTTGTTTGTAATAAATAATCAAATAATGCAAAGAATTAAACTGGCATTTAAAGGGTTAAAATCCTTAAAATGATAGAATGTTTGGTAGTTTTGAGCACGTTTGAAGTTGTTTATTTGATTTATGAAAAAAAATTTAAAAAAAATATTGATGTATGATGATTTAAAAGCAGTTTTTTGTGCGTGTACATTTTTGGCCACGAGGGTGTCCAGAGGGTGCAAAATGCATCAATAGAGTATAAAAGACATGTCTGAGTAAAAGACATTGGATTTCAAAAATTTTACTAAAAAGAAAAGTTCCTGCAAAAATTTATGCCACAAGCTGTAACACAGCCAAAATGATCATCAAATCAAAAAAAAAAGTTGAGAAAAATGTACAAAAATGCCCGAGGAGGGCATAAGGGTTAAGAAGCTGGAGCCATATTTTTTTTTTCTTTTTTTCTTTTTTTTGTGGCATTTTTCCTTAATAATCAGAGTAAATCAACTATTTTCAGTTCTGACTTGTTGATTTATGAACTTATTGTTTCAACTCAAAGTTTTGTAATATACAGGTTGATATTCATGTACCAGTAAGAGGAGGGTAATAATGGGAAGTTAAAGATTAATATTATGCACAAGTGAGTACATTTATCTATTCACAGTTTGGAACCATCTCTATTTCAGTACATTGCCTGATGTAGACACCTGCAAGCCCCAAAAAACCCAAACCATTTTCCCTCTGAGATTCTCTAAAACAACAACAAATCATGCAGTAAATAGCTTACACTGTGCATCCACACACTGTATACAGTTCCACTATAAAATCAAAAATGACTTGTGAATTCAGAATATATGCGCGGTTATACCAAGAGCTTTTTCTAGGTCAAGTGAATAAACATTGCCAGTCTTGCATACTTCCTTAAGCAGCAGACAACAGGGTAAGAAAGGAAGATTTTCTCCAAAGTTTGCCAAGGGAACCTGTTTCAATAACCCTGAACTTCTGGTGTGGAACGTAAAAGTTGAGCTCCTGCCCGCCTGTCAGGTTGCGGCGAGGAGGGTGTCGATAAAAATGTTACATTGGAACTGACATGCTGGCAGTCTTTCGAACAAAAGCCCTGCACTGTCATTCTGCTTTACTGTCTCTCTGAGCACACAGTCACTGAGACCCTCTCACTGGTTTCTTTCTTCTGCTTCCTCACTCTCTCTCTCCCTCTCTCTCTCCCTCCCTCCCCCTCACTCTTTCTCCTTCCCTCTAAAACCCTTATAACATCCTCCGGATTTAAGAGCTTAAATGTCAGTCTCATGATATCAGTGCAATTCAGATTAAGCTCCTTAAATACGATGTAAATGTATAAATGTAGGCCAATGAGTGGGCACCATTCAATCCAATTAGCCGTAATGAAGGCAGTCTCAAGGAATCTCAAAAGCAATAATTTCTAATCGTTTTCTGTGGCTTATTGACTATTACATGCCATAGACAGACAGCCGAATATATTCTACCTTCATGTAGAACTTAAAAGATTTAAGACTATTTTGTTTATAGTATGTGACTGGAATAACTTCAAGAGGAAGTCTGTGGGAGCTTAAGCCATCCAGTACTAGACAGTGAAGTAGTTTCAATTTATAATGTGAGTTCTTAACATGTGGGCATCTTCTCACACATCTTGAGCATTACAAGGAATTTTGACTGAAAATAGCACAAGGGTTGGTGGGTGACTTTTGCTCTAGGTACCAGCTCATCAGATTCCAAAACCCTGCACCGTAAATCATTTTTAAAAGTTATCACAGGAATCACAAATTTTCATCTTGACAGTAGAAAAGTAAACAGTGGAATTACCATGTTGTTCATGTTACAATGTCATGTACCAGGAATGTGCGTTTGCACAGATTTGATTGGCCAGCGCAGCGCATTGCTGCATAATGTTCAACTTTTTTTGTCGGACAGCTATGTATTTTTTCCTGATGCCCATCACATCAAAGCAGCGGTATCACTAAAATAACATAATTTGTTACAACTATTAGTGTAAACTTTCTATTCTATGTAAAATTTAAAATATCAAAACAAACTGTACTAGTGTATTTGTAAGGAAGGTGTGTGTTTTCATTTATTTACTTTTTAAAAAAAAAATGTTTTTATCATCACCGGGATAATATTTCTTTTTACAGATACACTTACATTTAATTTGGAGGGTTTGTTGACTTTCCACCTTGATGACAGAACAATGGGCACACTGGAACATTAGTTAATGTCATGGGAAAACACACTGCAGGATTGAGCCATATGTTTGTGGTTATTATGTTTGTTTAACAATAATGTATGTTATGGTTCAGGCGTGATCTTTCTCTTTGTGTTTGTCCTTCCACCTGTCCCGCAAAGAAGCATTTGCTCATCCTTGTTTAAACTTGGTACTGGAAATTAAAACAGAGATAGAGCCCAACAGAGAGGAGGCAAATGAGACAGTAAAACTAAACGAAAATAAACAGGAAGTGAACCCTGATTCTTTTATTATTACAGTTATTTATTAATTGAGCTGCAGATAAAACTCTCAGTACACTTACTATTCATTACTATAGATGGCAGGAAGTTCACAATTTAGAAATCAACACTGCAACACAAGTGTGTTTGATAATAATAGGACTATAAAGTTGCGTTGCTCTGGAACCGTGGGGCATTGACCTTCTCATAGGAAATTGATGCCAGGATTTGCCAAAAATGTATTGTGAAAGTGTGATTTAAACCAGTCTGATCTGTAAATGGTCGCCCACTGTAAGAGCTCAATTTTTTTCACCCTTGCTCCCAGAATCCTTTGTCAGTAAATGGTCAGAGCAATACACAGACGGCAGATAAGACCAGTGAGGGGGGGTATTGACAGCCAACTCAGTTCAAGGCAGTTTCATTAAGGAGGTCTGTTCATTCATGTATAAAATGCAAGTTAATGGACTTGGACAACTCATCATCAACAATACTAAACATATATTTCTAAAACCTGTGAATATATGTCACATTGTTTATTTTCAAAAGTCAAAACAATGCAAAATGCTGCTGAATGAGGAAAGACTGTTGTAGTCTTTCCTGTAGACACAAAGGCATCTTCACATGAATGCATTGCGCTTCAAAAACTAAGATCATTGTTGTGACAGCAAACTATACCTGCTGGTAGTAGTTCTTCCTTGTGTTACACAGGTGTTACAGCTTGCACGTGTTTGCACTGTTTGACTATTTCCTGCTTTTCCTGTAACAGTCAAAGCTGCATTTTACCTAACTCAACACCTGATTATTCTCTCAAAGGTGAAGTTAATTTGGTTTATAGTTCCTATGAATTTGAGTTATTTCAGCAGGAAGACACTTTTATGCACACACCAATACTGTAGCTATCTATATAGCAGCGTTTCCAGTTGGTGTGTGTGCCGTGTCTGCCAATGGAAGCCTCAATTTTTGGAGAATCAAATATTAGTAGGCTGCATTGATTTTGGAACAAACCTCTACGTTCTTGTGTGAGCTCAGTCCTCCTGCCAAGTTTGTCTGGTCTGTCTACTCACTCTTCCTTTCCAGGCAGTGGAGTCACTTCTCCGAGCTCTTTGTTCAATGTGCCGAGCTGCAATCGCTCTGTGTACCCGTTTTCTTTTCCTGTCTCTCTAATGATATTCGGGGTGGTCAGACTCGCTGATAAAGTGAAGTTAGATTGAAATATCTCGCATTTTAACGATTGCAACTGTGTTCAATTGAGTGTGGAGTGTTTTGTTTTGTTTTTTGTTTTTTTTGTTTTTTTGTTTTTTGCCATGCCTTTGACACTCCACTTAAAAATGTGAAAGTAAAACTAAACCTTGGCCTGCAGTACCTCAGCTGGAGGACCAGCAAAACAGACTGTGGCAACAACATGTTTAAAATCCAAGACTGATGCAGTTAGTGGCAATGTATCTTAAGTCACTGGCTACCAGCCAATAGGAAAAGATGACAGGAAGGACAAGAGACTGTTTGCTTTACATTCCTCACTCCCTTCAGGCATTTACTGTAAAGGGTATTTCGCCTTGCTGTTTGAAAAAAAGAGCATACTGTACATGGCTTAATGCTTCTTTTATTTGTTCTACACATGCAGCTCCGCGAACAATGCATTCAGACTACATGAATTGACCCCATATCTCATTAAAACAACTGTGACCAATTGTACTCACAGATGACACAGAGAAATGTCCATGTTCCCTCTTTTCAAACATAATGCTTTGATTATTATAGAGCACGATTCATTTGCTGGATAAACCCATTTTTCTATAATTAAAAAGAAGAGGATAAGTTCAATGAGGTGTGGGTTGATGTGTGGGGATTAATTATGTTCATGTGGTACTTTATTGAGACTTTCCACTCTGAAATCTTTCATCTGCAATGAACAATATAGAATAAATTGAAAGGGGGCTTAGGCATGCCCTTTCTCTCTGCCCTTGTGTTCCTCTCTCTGCTTATCTCTGATCATCGTCTCTCCCTCTCCGTTCATCCCCTATGCAGCTCTTTATCTGTTTCTGCCTCTCTTGTCTCTTTTCCTCTCGATTTTCTCTTACTGTAAATCTCTGATTCTCAGAAGGACACTGACATAAAGCAAATGAGATAGCTGCAGTTATTTTGGTGCTTGAGTTTTATGTGGGCTCAGTAATAAATGAGAAATGAGGGCTTATTAAACATTTTTACTGAGTTTAATTTTTATTTGAGTCTGCACTGGTGCCTATAAATTCTGTACGCCCAGAGAGTAAGTAGTAGGATTGCAGTACCTCCAAGAAACATATCTGAATACAGACATGTCTAATACCTGATGAGCATAAGAGTATCATTGCTTCTAACAGTAAACGTTGCTTGAGCATTTTGTTAGGTAAGGATTTCAGGATTGGTGGCACATAAACTGTCAAAGGTTTGCAAGGTGATGTTATACCGCAAGTCAAAACTTTCTGCAAGCTTTACACCTCCCTTTTCTCAGTCACACAGATTGTCATGTCACTTTATATGAGTGTAAAAACATTAGCAGATTAATTTAGCTATTGGATTTCTTATTTTCTATAGAAAGAGGTAAGCATGGTGGTCAAAAACTGGAAAAAACACAACATACAACATTTTCAACCATGTTTACCATTGCTCTTTCAACTAGTTTCTAAGTTGATAATTTATGATATGAAACTGAAATATTCACAATAATAAATTGATTGGTATTTATTGGCCTCTAAATGTTAATTTACACACATTTTTTAAAGGAAATATGTATCAGGCACTAAAGCAAAAGGACAGGGATTCTCTTAATTTTCTGTCTTTGTTCCTCATCCTGTAGTATAGAGGTGTGTTGACACACGTGAACATACCGTAATCCTCCCCATGGCACGCTCCTTGATGCACAAGAGCCTAACCTGATTGTAATACACTGCAGAGTTAACAGATGCTGGAGGCAAAGTGAGCTCTACTCTGTGAGGACAGATCAGATCAATTACCCGATCCATCGATAGACAGCAAGTAGAAACTACCCCGCACTGGCTGTGGATTAGCTGAATATATTCTCTTTTAATCAGAGTTACCACGACCTTTCATCAATGCCATCTTCCCTTTGACCAATGAGGTGTGAAGAAAGAGGAGTTGACAGGTTTGAATGTCCTTCAGTGTCTGTCCTGTATCATTACCCATCTCTCAAAATAGATCGAAGCAATCTAAAAAAAGAAATCTGTTGTCATGCATTCACTGTGCTTGGTGGAGCCCTGAGCCCTTGGTCCAACAGTGGCCGAAGTTGAAGGTTTTACTCTAATTTGTATAGACACTCTTACATCAGGGTCCAAACACAATTTGTCCGCGTTTCCTCCTGATATAATCATTATATTCTCATTGAACACACAGAATCAGAGATTTGTAGTGGGGGTATCCTCAGCTAAAAAGTTAAATGATAAAAATTCGAGCCATCTTACCATGGTTGTGTTGTTTTTAAATTCAAGTGTAGGGTATTGGATCTTATCTATCATTAAACACAAACAAGTCACTTAGACTATTTTGAAAATACAGGCCCCAAAGTGCAACTGCAATGCAACAAAAATGATGACCTGTGATTTCCACTTAAGGCTGATTGCATGAACAAGTTCCTAAAATAATCTGTGAACACCACAACTTTTTTCAGTTTTGGCCTGGGTTGTCTTTAATGCAACATGACTAGGTTACTGATGAGAGAGTGCGAAGGACATTGCATGAAGTCTACCTCCATGGATGGTATCCAAGATGAAAGCCGTTGCTCACAAAATGGCGCAAAACTGCACAGAACATGACTTTGCCAAAGAACATGAAGAGAGGCCTGATGAATATTGGCAGTACAGATGAAACCAAAATAAACTTGTGTGGGTCAGCTGGGGTCCAGCATGTTTGGTGTGGACCTGGCCCGGACTACTACAGTGACGTCCCTGCTACATAGCAAAATGTGCATACCCAAATCCTAAACGAAAAGATGACTCCCAGTCTCAAGAAACTTGGCAGGAGAGGAATTTTCCCAACATGACAATGATTCCGAATACACTGCAAAAATCATGCAAGAGTTTTAAAAAAAAAAAGAAAAGAAAAAGATTTGGCAAAGTTATTGTCATCCCTGAGGATCAAATCTGTCACCTAAAATAAAGGCGGACATACAAAATATTTAAAAAATAAAAGAATGGTATGTGTCTAATGAGGTAGGCCATATACTGATGATTCGTTGCGATTGGTTCTTAAATATGGAGCTTTTTATTATAATTTAATTAGTCAAACATTTCTAAACATTTTCAAATTGGCTTCATTTGACAGGATTTGTAATTACTTAACATTTTTGGGATATTGACCAGCCATGTTTACTATTTACCCATCACACATGGTAAATATACAGCGTGCAAACACTACATGAAGCCTTATTTCCAGAAAACTCTCAGTAGCATCAATAGTATCATAAGAACTATTATTATTATTTGTTAAAATGATGCAAATTCTCTCCGAATGCAACAAAACAAAGCCGAAAATGAGAAGCCACACTGAAATATCAACATGTCCACAAAGCAGCTGTGGTTGTTTACAAGCGTGCACGTATGTGTGCCTGTTTGCATGTGTGTGTACACCCCAAAGGGAGCCACAAGGGGACCAAAACCAAAGGGAGCCCACTGAGGGGGAATAACTAAATCACGCAGCCCACAGATGTTTGTTAAATACCACAATGAGACAGAAAAGATGGGACAAAAACTGTCAGATTGTTGTGTGGATGTGGTATTTGTGAAATTCTGTCTGACCAATGGTGAGCATGCATTAGACAAATGTGCATCTAAATCTTTGAATCCATGTCAGCTTGCATGTAGCACTATCAAATGTAAACTAGACAACAGGAGGACTATAAGCCTTACTCAAACACCATAATGAAACAGTTGGCATGCTAGCACTCATGACTGTCGTGGAGAAAAGTTTACTATGAAGTAGCCCAATAGTAGATGAGGGATTACAAGCAGAAATAAATTGATTTAACTTCAGTTTTTGGCAAACTGTTCTTCCTTTCAAGAGTCTTTTTTTGTGAAGAACTGTAGAGAAAGTCAGAAGTTTCAAAGAACTAATATCAGCTATTCAATTGCACAAATGCTGATGTCTGCTAATGACTGTCAGTCCTCATAGAAACTCTTTCATAGTGAGTTTTGACCAGAAAATGAATAATTATTAAAATCTATTAGCAGCAGAAAAGTGCGTCATGATGAGGGTGTATATACAGCAGCTTGTACAGTTGCTGAGCCCTCAGGCTAGCTCTGCTGAGGCCACTGCCTCTCCCGTTGCGTCGACACATGTGATGTGCCCTCATTTTCAACACCATTAATGCCGGGGGGTTGGGTTGAAACGTGATTCGGTAGACTGAGCATTTGACTCAGCACTTTGTCTTGCCTTTCATCTAGGGACTGTGTAAATGGTGTGCGTCGTCACATTACTGGATGTGCAGGTGAAGAAAAGTAGATACTGTATGTTGGAGTTCCCCATCCCCACCCTCCTACTACCAATGAACTGGAGCATGGCCAGCTTTATTTCTCTGAGATTTTTGGTACGAAGCACAAGATGTAAGAGGCAACACATAAAATTATAATTTAACAACTGCACTAATTTTAACCTAAAGAAACCTATGTTACCTCTACTGAACAACGGCCGTTATGGCCACAAGTGAAATACAGGATTTTGGAACTGAGTGGAAATTCCCTAGATTTCTTGAGGCAGCCACTTTATTCAACCACCATGAGGTGACCTGATGAACAAGTTTAACCAGATCTAAAACAAATGTGCCCTTCAGTGACATGCAGTTTTTTTCCCCTGAAATTTGTGACAATTAAAACTTGGCAATGGGACCTGTAGAGAAGCCTAAATAATTTTGTCACTTTCAAAAAGTCACTAAACTAATATTAGCCACTAACTGTACCCAAACATGTAAGACTAGGATTTCAAAACCACTGAGTAGGCACAGGTACTGAGGACCAGTTTACATAGTTACTTGTTCTTGATTTTCAAGAATATGTGCTCTCTTGTGGTAAATTTACTAAACGCAAAGTCCACTTACTTAACTATTCCTGGAGCTTTTGACCATATTTTCAGAGAAACTCCCACTTTCTCTAAAAGAAGTCAGAAAATGTGACCAAACGGCCGCAGTCTTGAGCCTTTTTAAATGTATGAATCTATTGCGGTTAATTTACTTTCAGCTGTAGTCTCAGTCTAATAGATATACAATACAATATAATATGCAGCTGTTTACTGTACTTAAATTCTCACTCTCCTCTGTCTATATTCTTCTCTCTCTCTCACTTTCTCTCTGTCTTTAGCAAACACACATACATACATACTGTACATGTACACATACACACAGTCGCACACCAAGTGCATTACTTTTTAACAGATTTCTCTCTCTCTCTCTCTACAGTATGATCATTTTCTCCTGTTCAGTTTCTGGCACCTCTCCAGTGTAATCACTAAGGGGAAATCACCCCTTGAAACACTTGTGAGTGTTTGGCCCTTAATTCATATTGCATGAAATGAGCATGCAGCTTTGTTCACAGAGGAAAAAAAATGTCATGCTGTCAGTAGAGCTTGTCTAATACATCCCACAGATGGGAGCTCTAATAACTACTGCCAGGGCCAAGAGAATAAAATGACAATAATATGGGGCCTCTACCTGATCTGACAGATATTTTCAGATTGGGACACTTAGTGTACTAGTGACATGAAATATTTTATATATGGGGCAGTAACAGCACAGCCATCCTGCTGCCCCTGCTGACACTGTAGTCCTCATAGAATTACCCACTTTAATATATATTCTGTTCTGTGTTGGCTTCTAAACAATTAATCGCTCAGTGTTTGTACTGGGCAATTACATTACTTATTGACCACTACTAGGTGTGTCTGTGTGTAATTAGTTCATGCTGCACAGAACTGGCATATACAGTTCAGGGCTCCGGCCTAACTTTTTACATTGGCTGTACTGCTGGACCCAACAGGTATTAGACAAGCCATTGTTTGGAGGAGGTATATCTTCAGTCCTTCCTTGTATTTTTCACTTCCACTCCACTACATTTCAGAGGGAAATATTGTACCTTCTACTCCACACCTTTTATTTGACAGCTTTAGTTACTATTTACTTTTAAGATTGAAGTTTTAAACAATGGATAATATAAGACGGTTTTAAACATACAGCAAATCTAATGATGTCATGTATAATAATAAAAGTCAGACAAACCAAACCCTTTTATTAAGGTTTTTCATGCAGGACTTTTACTTGTAATGGAGTATTTTTACATTGCTCTATTGGTCCTTTCAAGTAAAAGATCTGATTACTTCCTCCAACACTGATCTTACTGGGGACAGATGAGAGGGGTGGTGGAACAGTTACTTTCACCAATGATGTCAGGACTGGGATGGGCCTTTCAGGGCCAGGGACAGGTGTAACGAGCACCGTAACATTTTTCTTGACAAACGAACAGTTAATAGTTCTCTTCGTTTTTAATTACCGGCATGTTTTTAATGTTGTGATGTCACTCAGGGAGGAGTACAGGACGCGGTTTCACACATATATACGTGCCTAATTTTTTACCCCATCTGCACCTCAGCAAAGGAGGTCAGGGTCAGAGATAATCAGATGCGGTGAAGGGGTGGGGGAAAAAAAATAACACTAAACAAACGCACTAGAGACGGACCTGCTAAATGTCAGGCACATGGTGCAGCCAATGAAAATGTTTAGTCGCACTTGAGAGATTTTGGTCGCACTCTGGAGCTCTGTAGTTTTACACCAACCCTGAATTTATACTTAACATTAGCTTTACGTAAATGGAACATTCTGCCTATTTCTTCTCTCTGTGGTCGCTGTATGACCTGCTCTCAGGCTGAAACAGTGGGGCAGCCATATCACCAAACAGTACAAAAAACACCAATTGACACATTCAGCAGACACCAAGCAACATTAACATTCATTTGGAGTTGTGTCTCTGGCCACCTGACAAAGTCCAATATTTACTCTTCTTTTAGTTTTTTTTTCATCTCCGCCAGCTCTAGAGAAAAATATTAGCTTTTTTAGCCTTTTAACACTCCACTTTCTTCACCAGCTTGTTGCTAACTTTGGCTATCTGCTGTTTGATGTTGGGCAGGTAGAGTGCAGTGGGTTCAGATTAGATGAGAGTGTTAAAACTGAACCAACAACAGTAGGGACAAACAACCTATATGGGTCTTTAAGCTGAGGGACTTGTTGACCAAAACAATAAAGTTGCTAGTCATACAACCAAAACAATAAGCTTAAAGATGCTAAAATGTTCTGTAGAGGAACCACAGAGTCTGGTGATGATTCTGTGAATCCATCCCTATAAGTGACCCCTTTGACACCGGACATGGTCTTTTGTTCCATTGTTCATTTCAAAAATTCAAACAACAGATTTTTGTATTATTTTTAGGTAAAGCTACAGTATTGCTTTAAAGTAACTGTTGACCCAGGTACTTATGACACAGCAAATGAAAATAAATGGATGTTACAATAAAGTTTGACGTATTTTAAGAATAATTTTTACTGGTGAAAACTATTTATAATGAGGGATGACGATACAAATGTTTTTCTTATCTGCACCATCACATATAAATAAAAAAATAAATAAACAAAAAAAATAAAATAACTTGATGATAAATTCAGAACAGGTAGAAAACCAAATCATATTTTTATGTTAATTGTGGTTTCAAACCTGTGGAGGTTGTTTTCCATATTGTAGTAAATTTAGGGCAGCAAATCCTCTTTTAAAGGCAGAAAAGTAATTTTAAACACTAAATGTGTGCAAACACTAGAAATCCCTGGTCATATGTGAAACGTTTCAACAGATGCATTGAAATGTAGTCATGTGTCTCATGTTATACAAACATATGGGATCTCCACATGCAGGGCAGATAAACGCATTGTATTTTCCTACATTGCCACTGACCAAGGCTAACCGATAAACTGTAGGTTATATGCATAACAGTGTTTCCCCCAGGGCCAGAGATGAGATAGGTTGGTGGGTTTGTAGATGTCTGTCCATCTTTGGTTTTAGAGGGATTTATAACACTTGTTGGAAAGCTTTTATTGCACTCAACATAACGAGTTGTCAACCTGTCTCTCCTCTGCTCCGCTCCGTGTGTGTGGGGATGGGCTAAGACACACACACCGTGAAACAGAAAGCAGAGGAGAGAAACGCAACCGTAAATGACAGCAAAACACAGAAGAGACGCTCACACTGAGCTGAAATGAAACATGTGCACATAAATTAGGAAAATAACATAAATAAAATAATTAGTTTTTCTTAATTTTTTTTTCTCTTTGATTTCGTGAGGGGGCTGGAGGTCCTGTGCCCGCCCCCAAGGCAATGGTAGGGGAAACACTGCATAAGTAGGTCATCACTTTCCTCAATTTCAGTGTCTTTATTCTTCTGTAGTTATGTTATATGGCATTATCAGACACAAGCACAACCCAATTAGTTGCTGCCTATCAACTCATCCACTTAATCTGTCAAACAGGCAATTCCAAAGGCGGTATCAGCATCACACCTGAATAAGATGCTTCCGCCTGGTGAGCCAGAAATACCACAAGGCGAATGTGTCGCTGGCACTGGAGCGAGTGGGTGTAATCATACTGGAATGAAGGAAGATCTTAAGGCATGTCAGTCAGCTACATTCACAACAGGCTGGATAACATCCTCCTCCACCATCAACCCAAAAGAAACTCGACGCAGGAGCATGCTTCTCCTCTCAGGTTGCAAAAACAGAACTTCCAAAACCAAGTTTGACAAAAAATTATTTGGCAAAACAAACCACACATGCATCATAAAATGGTGCCAAGATGGCAAATTATGGCCATCGTGAATGGCTTTCTTATAATGACTGGACAACAACAGCAGCTATAGAATGGGACATTGCTTCAGGTCAGTGGTTGAAATTGTGTTTAAAAATGAATCATCATGTCCATAGAGTTCTTGGTGCAAGTCCCCAAATCAATAACCCACTGAGAAAATGAGAAAATGGGGTTGTGGAAGACCACTGTTTTCTCTGGCTGCTGGCATCAGTAGCTGAGAGCTGCAACAACACCAACCAGATGTTTAGTTTCCAGAATCAGAGGTACATCAGGACAGATCTAAGATAGCCGAGATGCTGTATAATGACAGTGGTGCCCTTGAGGATGTGGCCCGACCTTTTCACCAACGGTGGCACGCAAGCATCTAGGTGAACCACATGTATGTTAATGTACTGTTTAATAAAGGAAGAATTTGGGTCTGCAAGAACAAATGTTCCCACAACTGAGCATGTTACTCATATTTAGCAGTGCTGTGTGACCATACCAGATGAATAACAAATGATCATGAAGAGACTTTTTTGTATCCTCCAAATAACCCGAACCCTAAACTATTGTTATTCAAATTTAAAGGATAGATTTTAATACTGCACACATATTTTATGTATACTGAAAGAGTTTTTGGAAGCTGTGATCACTCCTCCTGTTCATACTGGTTGTGAAGGGATACCTTCATAGCATGTAAAAGATTGGGGACAAAATCCAGTCCTCATTCTGTTTAAAAAAAAAAAAAAAAAATGCATGCTAAAGTTCAGGTAAAACTAATATGAGGCTTTAGTTGTCTGAGTTAGCCAAATCAAGTGGTTATCTTCTTGATTTAAAGTGTTTCCTTGCTGATCCTCAGAAGACCAATACATTCTGGTAGTTGTACATAGACTTACTGTTGTTTTGTTTCTGGGACAAAACAAAAAATTTAAAATTAAAAAAAAATAAACCCACACACAACTGCCAGGTTGAATGTACTCATTCGATTTGGCTATCTAACACTACGAAAGCCTCATATAAGCTTCAACTGAACTTAAGAAAATGACATGAGTTAATGTTTTAAGGTAGACTTAAAAGAAACCTGTCCTTTCAGTAAATTGTCTATTTTAGAAATATGTACTAAGTTTAACATTTAATTAACTTTTAGTATTTAAGGAACTATACATAAGTACCCTGCATAATTAAGTTGCTCTCATAATGTTGGTTACAAAATAGAGATAATTAAAGGGCTGGGGCCACAATGGCACCAGACTAAAGGAATGCACCAGATAAACCTGAATTATGGCCTACGTCACATATTGTCACTGTCCTTCCTTAATTATCTTGACACCACCCTAATGATAGCATGAACCAAAACAATGCAGATGTGCGTCTGTGGGCACGCCTGCGTGTGATTAGACAATCAACAAATTAGCAGAGGTATGAATGTGCTTCTCAACTCGTTTGAATAATGGTGCATGAGATTCTTTCATTTTCTCGAAGGTCCAGCAGCTGAGAAAAATTGTGAATAAAAGAGAAAGCTCCTGTTAAACAGTCAAAACCCAAATTATAATTACCACCTCACGTTGTATGCCTCCACCAACCAGTCAAGTTGCAGGAAAATGGTCACAATCTCCCTGTCTGTTCCTGAGTGACCGTGCTGAGTGATGGCCAGAAGTGTTTTTGCAGAACATTACGATACCACAATGAAGTTGACCATTGACCTTTTCAATATAAAATGTAACTACTTCATAATTTTACACTCTTAGACATTGTTAAATTGTATCATAATTAGTGTATGAATTCTTGAGTTGTAGCCTTTGACCTTTGACCACCAAATTCTAATCACTTCATTCATGAATCCAAGTGGACGTTTAGTGTCAGATGTCATGAAATTCCCTGAAGGCGTTCCTGCGATGTCACATTCACAAGAATGGGACCAATGTGAGTTTATAGTGACCTTGACTTTTGACCGCCAAGTTCTAGTCAGTTCATCCTGGAGTCCGAATGAACATTTGTACCAAATTTGAAAAGATTCCCTTAAGGTGTTCCTGAGGTATCGCTTTCAAGAGAATGAGACGGACGGACGTACAGCCAGAAAACATAATGCCTCCAGCCACGGCTGTCGCTGGCACGGAGGCATAAAAAAACTCCCAGACTGTCTCCCTTTCAGAGGGGAGTGAAACAGGCAGCTGTAGCAAAGTCAGAGCGAAACAAAAAGCAGACATTGGACAGGAGAATGTTTGCTTATGCCAGGTATGGTGCAGTAAACTCTACAGAGAGAATGTCCAGATCTGAGTATTTCCCAGGACTGTAGTGAGTTGATGCCATCATGGTGTCCTATCAACAGCTCTGTGTCTTTCTGTTGAAACTGAAATTTCTTTATTGAAAGGTCAAATTGCCAAACGTACAGGTCACTATGATCTGAAACAAATGAGACCCACCATTCACTAGAGCAAAATAATCCATCCTGAAATCCTGTTTCTGAGACACCATGTCAATACATAGATGGATGGTCCATTCAAAAATGTTTTACTTGTCTCTGTAATACCTAGCTATGCAGATAAATTTAGTTGGCTCTCTCTAACACTGAATGTTGTTTGAAATGTACTTATACTGGTACAGATACACGTTTTTCATTTAACAAAATAAACAAAACTTCTGAAATGCTAAATTTTGTTTAAACACAAACAGCTACACAAGAAATCTGCCTGAACCAAAGAGTCTAAAGTTGGTAAAATGTTGATTGCTTATTCTTGATTGTTCCAGATTTAAACAAGATGTGACATTTAGCCCCAGCTTTCAGCACTTGACAGGTTTCAATACTCAGATGCATTTTCATTGATACCTAAAATGTTTTCGGGCTGCAAATCCAGCTCTATCTGTCTTCTAAATTTCTGCTGCCGAACCAGTAAAGCAGGGGTGAATGGAATTTCACTGTTACTATGAATAATCCACAGAAGATGCTGCCAACAGGTTTTATAGGAGCTAGAAAGTATTTCAATGAAAACTGTTCACAATGATTATTTAGAGTAATGGAGGGATCTGTTCTAAACACCACAAACAAAACTCCATTGTATAGCAGACAGAAGTCAAAGAGACATATATCTCAAAACCTAGACAAGTGATAGCAAAACTATCTGCATGACCACAAACAACCTGATGTAAGAGAGAAAGAAGTGTGTGTGTGTGTGTGTGTGTGTGTGTTTGTGTGTGTGAAAGAAAGTTAAGACTTGGTTTTATGGTTAGAATTAGGTTTTGGTTTGGGTTGAGCTTTATTTATAATAGTTAAGGTTAGGGTAAGTGGCTAGGGAATGCAATATGCCAATGAGTGTACTCACAACTAATTTAAGAAATGTGTGTGAGACGTGTGTGTGTGCGCGTGTGTAATTTGAGAAAGCTGACCCTTTAATATCCCTTCAATTATGAGTTTTCTTGTCTCTTCTACTGAAAACAGAAATCATATTACACTTCCTGCCAAACACGTTTACCCTTTTGCAGTGTCAAGCAAGGAAATGATCTCTCCCAACAGGTTCGGTATGATATAGTATATTTTCCTTTTGAGTTGCCACTTGATCCTAGGAAGCCTCCTTTTACCTGCTGGGTCAGTGTGTCATGGGCTGCCACCTTGGTGCTACATACATGATTTGTGCACCTGTAAGAGCTGGTTTCTGAATAACAGGGATTCAACCTTTTATGGATTCTACTAAATGCTTGACAAAGACCACACATCATTTAGAATTTGCCCCACAGCAGAGCAGAAGGACATACCTAGTTAATGTGTGTTTTCTAGGTCACCACCATAATGGCCAATTATAAAAAAGAAAATGTATTATGCATTTTCAGTGCTAAAACATGTGCGATGTGCATTTGTGGGATTTGAGCGTGCTGTATATGGGATGATGTACAATATGCTTTTATCTATTCTTTCTAAAATATGTTACATTCAAAGTGTAAGCTGTGATATTTGTGTCGTGTAATTGACCAAAGTTTTAGTTTCACACACAATATTTAGATAAACCTACACCACCTCTCAATTTTTTTAGAACACCTTGACTTTTCCAGTTACTGGAATTTACATAATGTAATGTCTCAGTATACTGTGGAATTAAAGTATAGAAAAAATAAATAATAAACATTAAAGAAACAAAATCCTAAATTTAATCTAAATTTTTGACTCCGCCAGCAGCACACTCCTGTGCTTCCTGTGCTTCCTGTGCTTTCTGCTTCTGTCCCGTTCATTCCAAACCAGCTCCACAGGGTTTGAGTCTGGAGACTGTGCTGGTCTTTCATCATGGGAAGCCACCATTTAGTTGTTTTCTTCTAATGTTTTGGGTCGTTATCTTGCTGTAGGATGAAACCCTGACCAACCAGTCTGTCTTCCTTTTGTTGCTTGCCCTTTTCTCACCATCCTGATAATATATCAGTAACAATATACAGTGCTTTCTGCTTGGGCAGTTTACTGCTTACCTTTGCCCTATTTTAGAAGATTGTTATTTTAGGAAAAATGGGCGTGTTCTAAAACTTTTGGCTCGTCATGTATCTTATAATTTGAGTTAACAATTTAAAATGGCAGCAGAGCAAATAGATGCATTTACTTAAAAGGAACCTGGAAAAAACAACTGCTGAAATAATATCTATGAAGGTCACTGCATTTAAAGGTTCCAACCGTGTTAAGAACAGATCATGTCTTGTTGTTTACTCTGCTGTTTGGTCATTTGTGCCATGAATTAAGCAACAAGGTTATTAATGTTTCAAGTCACAGTCGGCAGCAGCACTTTTCTGAATCATGGGTTCTGCTGACGTAAAAGTGTGTGTGTGTGTATGTGTTTGTAGAGAATAGAAATGTTATGTAAAAGGGCCCGGAGTAACCCCCCCACCAACACACAAACACACACCCTTCACTTTATTTGAGCCAACTATGCATGACCTACTTTGGGAATCTTTCAAGCTGAAAAATTAACATTTTTTTTTTGAAGTGTCTTCCTTTATGGCATCCTTTCCATGGAGGAACTGACAAGACAAACACTGGGTTTAAACGTAAGCACTTTGGCATGAACACTTGGGCAAATTCTAATTAAACATGAATGATAAAGGCATGCCTTGTTTGCACAGTCAAGGATATCGGGACACAAGAGGAAGACAATAATATGCTAGGAGAGTGCGTCTCTCTGCATCCTCTCCAACAAAAATGAAATATAGATCTCATTGCTTTTTATGGTCCTGAATGAATAATGTCCACCCAGTGAATTAGACATTTGCACTGCATTTAGCTCAACAAACAATTCTTTTTTATTTATGACAGTGGTGATAGGTTCTTATGACCAGTTAATCTTGGTAATTTGTGATTTATTATGTACGTTTCCCTGTAGTCACTCTGCTTTATATTACTAATACCTGCATGTTTCTATATCCTCTCAGATGACGCTGCATTTCATTCAGATTCTCCTCCATACAAAACCTACCTACACAGCCCATGACTCAGGACATCTTTAAGGCCACTTGTGAGGGATCTTTAAGACTTCTTGCGTGCTAGGTAAATAAAGTACTCCGTTCACAAAAGACTGCCATTCAGCTACAGTATTTCAGAAAGCGTCACGATATAAAAATCAGGGCATTCATAATGACACACAAGCATGCTCTATGCTTTGTTGCAGCTCTGGTATTCAGTTTCCGCTGCCTTTATGCAGTTTGTTAATGACCTCAACAACAGAAGGGAATGTCAGCGGTAGGTAATAGAGAGTAGATCTCCAACTACAGGCCTAGCCTAGCGGAAATCTGGCCCTCTGTCACCAGACTGTGTTTCAGGAAGAAGTTCAAATGAGGACAAGACAAGCATTCAAATCCCAGAAGCCCTGGCCAGCAGTAACCACACTTTTATTGGGGTGTCAAGTCTGGCCTAGAATGTGTGCTGTTGTTGTTGTCGTTGGCGGCCGCTGCGACGGTGTTGTGCGCTTGTGTGTGTACGTGCATGGCTCTGCGTGGGAGAGGCAGAGTGGAGACTTTTAACATGGTTTTTCTTCTGTGCAACAAAAGCACCCGATCATTGTGCCACACTGTATCGTCTTGGTTCTTTTAAAAAAGATTACAGCCACAGTCGGCATTTTCTCCTACACTCTAGTAGCACAAGGTAAAAAACATCCATTCATGTGCCCCCATGGCTATACCTTTTAAGATAACATTGTTGGACATTTAGATCAGATCTGTAACTTCCTTCTGTAAGGTATTTAAAGATTTTTTTTTTTTTTGTTTTTTTTTAAATTCCTCCATGCTGGGGGGGAGCCATGGCGGGAAGCATAATGTCTTTGGGTTGTGTGTCTGTCCTTCAGTTCGCCCCATTCTCATGAATAAAAAAATCTCAGGAACCCCATGAGTGAATTTCTTCAAATTTAGTACAAAAAATTCCCACGGACTCAAGGATGAACTAAATAGCTTTTGGTGGTCAGAGGTCAAAGGTCACTGTGTCAAAAGCAAGGTTATTGTGGCATTTAACAGAACTGCTCGCAAAACCAAATCAGCCGGAGAAGTCAGCAGGCTGATAATGGTGAGCCAAACATTTTTACAGTGACTTTTACTTTCCCCTTAAAACAGCATAAATAGATCGTGGCCAATGGAACCAGCTGTAAACACAACACTGACGTATTATCACCTTATAAAGTTGCTGTGGCGATCTCGTTAGCAAAAATTGCTTATTTAAACATCCAGCAGGCCCAGAGCAACATTAGCATTCATTTGGATTCGTAGTTGGCCACCTGATTGAAAATTAAAGTTCAATATTCAATCTTTTAGTTCTGTTTTGGTCTCTAACAACTGTTGAGGGAAATATCTGCTCTTTAGCTGCAAAATGCTGCACTGTGTTCTGTAGCTAGTGGCTAACTGTTTGATGCTGGGTAGGTAGCGTACAGTAGGTTTATCAGAGCTTTTTCATGGAAAACAGCTGCTTGCCGCTGCTGCTGTTGGAAACTCGGCTGATGAGAGTGTGCAGACGAGAAAACCACACAAGGGGCTTAAAAGATGGTAAATGGAGCTGAAAGGAACTGCAGTACAACAAGGTGTATTGTCTGCGTGTGATGGCGCTTATCACTCATGGCACAAGTTTATTTTGTAAAATCTTATGTCCTTAGTTACCTTAAATTAAATATTCTGACAATATTTGGTTGATAAATAAATTCTCAGCAAATCTTTTAATGAGTCCAACTGCATAAACAGTACCACACTCCGTATTTACACTGTAGTGTGTAAAATTCTGGTGTACAGATACTGAAAAAAAAACATCTTTGTTTGAACAAAATAAAATGTTTCAACTCATTGCATTATTTTTGCATTATCTGTATGGTGCAGGATAACTCATTTATTTGCGTATGGTAATCCTTAGTTGACTGTCAGTTTCATTTCAGGTTGTGAAATGCACCATCTAAACACTTAACAGTATCTCGCATTTGGAGAACATTTCCCCTGTCTCTGCCTCATGTAGACATATGAACCTTGCTTAAAAACTCCTGAGCTCGTCTTTACTTCTAACATGTTTTCACCTTGCAGCCAAGGTCTAAAACGCCTCACAAAGAGCTTTTATCTTTACCAGACTTTCATTTTTAAGAATAATTCTTTATATTTTAAGAACAATAGGGAGTAGGATTTCACCAGTAGGACCAACCCGTACTACTCATACGATGAATACTGCATCCCCACTCTGCTTTACACGGACTCCAATACACCCACACCAACAAGTGATGGGCTGCCCAGAAGATAAAAAAGAACTGGATGCTCTTGGGCTCAATGTATAAATATTTTTTTCATTCAGGTGTTTTATTCATTTAGATTTTTTTCCTGTTGACATTAGTCGTCATTTTTTTTGCCATGAATAGATATTTATAGCATTCACATTCACATATTCACAAAAAAGGGCAAATGTTGTTTATTTCTGTTTTTGAAAGGAATGGTTTAGGACAATGAAGCGGCCCAGTAGCTGCTTCAAGTCTGTCCTTGAGCATGGCAAATCCTGTGATACTAAAAATGTATTTTCAATGATCAGTTTGTACAGAGATTGTTTAACACTACTTTCTATTGTCAAACTGATTCTCGGGTTAAAATATAAATCTACTGCACTTATTTGTGAGTTCAATGTAGGGAAAAATAAGGCTTATATCTGCTTGGGAGAACAAGCTGATTTACATCACTCACTGTTGGACTGGACTGCTGCACTGAAACGCAAGTTTTTAACTGCCAAACAGCCTTGTACACAGACAGTGATTTATTCATGTGCTTGTTCCAAAGTGCTATGATAACAGTTCAGAAGACATTTTCAGTATATTTCAGTGTACATTAAATATGTATAAATATGCTTTGATACGTCTAACATTGTTCTAATGTGTATATAGGGATATAGTATAATCTTTATCTGCCTTTACATCGACCTTTACAAAGCATTCTAGTGTCTGTCCTGCCAAACCCTGTAGTGTCTGACATCAATTTTTACCAGTCATTCCAAGTAAAACTTTTTAATGTCACACAATTGTACTACAAGGTACTTGTACATTGTTTTTATGTGCTGTATATCACTTTATTGTAAATACTTGTTTGCTGAGATTAACTATTCCCAGCATCCTTGATTCGCAACATAATTCACTATGAGTTAGTGTACTAGAGTTTTGATAAATTGATAAATTAAATAATTTTTTAAAAATACATGTTTTTCTTTTTGAAACTCTAGGGTTCATTTCTTCCTGAATGTGACTACAAAAGTCTGTATACTGAGCAGACTTGACTCCCTGACATTCATAAAATTTTATTTAATCAAGTTACTAAGTGACACTAATGAAAGAAAAACATGAACCTGTTACTTTAAGTTTGTCAGCATATGCGCTTGAGATAGAATTTAGCACAATTAAATGATTGTATTCTTCATTTAATTACTACTGTATATTAAATATTTGACAGCACACAGGAGAATGCACAAATTGATGCATAGACTGATGAGACCCACAACCATTCCCCAGCACCTTCACCTGTAGCATCCTTCTCACAACTCTAACAAGCAGCTGCCCGCTTTATAGTCAGGAACCCATAATGCACTAGGAGGCCTTGTGCATGCCTGGTGTTGGGATTTAATTGGATATTAGTATCCAGCAGTGTCTGAATTAATCAAATCATTTCCATCCATTAATTTAGTGGAGGAACATACAATTACAGCCTTATTAGTGTGCTCTCAGGAGTATGCCTTTTCATCCCTCTACAGAACATTGAGAGTTGGCCAGAGTCCAGTGCAAAGCATTCTCCCCTCTTCAATCTGGTGCCTCCTCGTGATGGGCATTCTGTCAATCTATAGAACCGGGCTGCAAGCTTACAGCGAGGAAAATGTCACGCTATAGAAAGGTGCTACTCACTAACGAAAAAATCCATTGTTGGCGTCTCTTTTGAATCTTTACCATTTGTCAGATTATGAAATTATTAGGTCAGAGGACTTAAAAGTTACAGAGTAATTCTATTTGGTGAAACATTGCTGTGAAAACCAGCACAAAAATGTCCTAAATAGGGTGAGAAGAGATTTGGAGATTTAGGCAGCAAGCAAACATAATCTAGCGCACTAATGTAGGTCATTTTATCATAATTTCCATATTTATATATTTTGTACAAATCTGATTTATAGTGCACAGCTTTTTATTATTCTCCAAGAGAATAAATACAGGAATTAAACTTTTTTGTAATGAAGAAAATAAGAATGGTTTATCTAAGCAATAAGTTTAAAAACATCACATAAATACTACACTTCTGGTTAGGGCGCGCCCCCCCTCCTCTCTTGTGAATCTGAGTTAAAACGTTTTTTGCACAAAGTAATCCAGACTGCTCAGATGAGCAGCCATTTTTAATTAAATCCATTTACAGAGGAAACCAAAGTGAGAAAAAAAGAGCCAAGGGATTTTACACTCTGTCATCCAAGGCTTCAGTGGATCAAAGAGTTTTAGTTGTGCTTTTTAATGGTTACGTAATATTTTTGCCTATGAGATATTGGGCCTGGGCACCATGTAGTCAGTCCAAAGCTTGACGGTATCACAGATTTCCTGCAGTGCACTTTGAGATTTCAGGCAGGATACAATAAGCCTATGCTTATGTCTAAGTTCTAAGTATAGCTGTCAGTCAATACAATACTACTGGTGTAACAGGACAGTGTAAGTAGGCAGCAACCTCTAAAAAATGTTGGATTCTTCTACCCGTGTGTGTGTGTGTGTGTGTGTGTGTGTGTGTGTGTGTGTGTGTGTGTGTGTGTGTGTGTGTGTGTGTGTGTGTGTGTGTGTGTGTGTGTGTTTGTTTGTGTGTGTTTATATGCATGAGTTGTATGTATGTATGTATATGTGTGTTTGAGCCTGTCTGCCTCTCTGCCGGCCTGGCTGGCTGCCATGTGGCCCATCTCTTACTGTCATCCTGTCTGACATTAGGGCTAAGCTGGATCTCATTAGGACCAAGGTGGCAGTGATCCCGTCAACATCGCTTTGGCTCCTGCCATATGGGTCGCCTCCAAGGTAACGGGCTGTATCAGTCTCCTCAGAGCTGCAAGCCTTGTTATAGCACACACACACACACACACACACACACACAGACACAGACGGAGTATCTACTCCCTAGACGAGTGCGTACCGCACATATAAACCTGAACAAACACGTCAAACAGAGAGGACATAATAAAATACTGACGGTAAGATAATTTGGTCAGATCTATGGGTGAGATGCAGAATATATAAAATAAAACTCTACATGTTTTCCATGAGAAATATAAAATTATCAGGACAGTCATCTAATGTAGTTTTTATGAGCTATGAAAACTATTTTATAATTCTTCTGGTCATAAGCAAAACCTAATTAGTGTAGCTTGTTGTTAAGTATATACCTAAGTGTGACCAAATCAGACCAAATATCTTGCAGTATAAGATGGAAGGAAAAGGTTTTCTTTAATATATATTGTGTAATAAAGTTACGATAGATGCATAAACTCTTAACTTAAAAAATGTTAACGCGCAAGCTACAGTAAATCCGTCGGCAGTTGACGATCTATGTAACTATGCGGTGATTTAACACCGTAATAAACAGACTTTTTTTCACCGTGCCTTCCTCCAAACTTGTCCCTGCAATCTGAATGACACCAGCTGAGCTGAAGAAAATGAAAACAGACATCTGAAATTGGCAGCGCAATCAGCGCAAAGTTGGCTTCTAGAAATTCAATCAGGAAAACTTTTTTATCTAATAAATCTCCATTCTGTGCAACATCACTGCCCAAACTCAGTCTGTACTTGTCATGGTCAGGTCACAGTCAAACATAGCAGAGCAACGTGCACCAATGTCCCACCAATGTCAAATATAGCACTGTACTGCTCTTAAAGCAAGCATCTGACTCTTATCAAAGCGGAGTAAGCAGGAAGTCATTTATGATTTTGTTTAGTGCTTCTTTGCTCCAGCTCATAAAAACTGTGAATTTATGACATCCCATGCATAAATAGATGATAGCAATGTACTTTATAAAAACACCAAGACAGTCACTGTTATTTAAAAATACAAAAACCACATCACATCCAAATTACAGGACCACAAATCGTCCTTTTGATTTACAGTAAAGAAACAGCAGCATGTCTCACTGTTAGGGTCATATACATACCGGTCCTATGTGTAGATTATGGCTTTGATGTTCACTGTTATTAAACACACTGATGACAATTTACTTCCTTCAACTTCACATGCAACTAGGACACCAGAATACATTGGAAGCACAACAACTGTGTCAAAGTTGCACTTTGCCAGATTGGCGGCTGTTATAGATTTTTTCCCTTTGGCCTGTTTGTTTTGTTTCAGCCCCCACCCTCACAAAAGCAACTGTTTATTTCATCAGTTTGGCAACAAAGGCATGTGATCAATCATTCATAATTTATGATGCTGCCAATGGCCTAGGGCCCATAAAAACAGATATTTGCATTACACAAGGTCTTAGCTGGACCTCCCGATAACAGACCAATAAATTTTGTTGTTGTACATACACACAGGCCCTGATAAGAGGTAAACTTTGCCTCTGTGTTACAGTAGAGCACAGGGCATTGCTAGCAGAGATGATGTTGTGATCACATGCTACTATAACAATGACCTGGACCCCGTCCTTTAATTCCTGTTCCCCCAGCCAGCATCCCGCTGCCTTTCCCAAGCCCTGCTGTTGTTATTATTTAGCACTACTCAAAGCAAACGCCCTAAATCCCTTGTGCAATACGAGTCTAACTGTAACAAACTGGCTGTCCATTTATCTGATCCTCTAGTGAGACAGGCTATTGGCTATTACACAGGTGCAGACACAAAAAAAATCATTATTTAGGAAAAATGAAAACTACTACTCTCTATGAAGCTAAGATGGAATGTTTATCACAACTCTGAAAGCGTCACAGTTTTTAAGCCAGAGATCTGACAGAGATACAGCGATAGACACTCGGTTGGACTACATAGAGATGTCTTCATGCTCCTTACCTTGACATGCTGTCCGCGATGCAGTTTTGACCCGGGTATCCTTCACCTCTGGCCGACATGCCTGGCCGAGATTTCCACGACTCCATTAACGCCGTTACGGGCGAAATTAGATTCAACAAAGGGTTGGACTGGTCCCTCACATCATGCCGCGTGAAAGACATTGTTCCTTGGGCTCCAATCTGGTAATGGAATGAGTGTCCACCAGAATTAACTCCAACAATGGCCGATGTGGGCATGCTGTTATTCTCTTGGTAATAGCTGCCATCAGTGGTCTCCTGCTTAACCCCTTTAGACAGGACATTGTTGGAGAACACATCGGGCTCATAGTTCCCATTCATAGAGGAGACAGGGGGTCCTAAGATACCAGAAAGACTGTATTCATCAATGTTATTCCTCAGGGACAAATAGGTGGTCTCAGATGCAGGGAAGAGACCAAGAGACGGTGACTGCTCACCATAGGGCTGTGGATTCATACATCCCTCATTTTTGTTTGGCTCATTCTTAATCTGTGTGATAAAGGGTGTGCTACTCACACTACATTTGGAGCTACCTAAACACATGCTCCTGAAGTCAGTTCCAGGCTCGTTCTTAATGTACTTAACCATGCCCATCTGGTCTAAGCCGACGTTGAACACTTCCCCATCTACCATCTCTACTTTAGGGAACTCAAAGTTCTTGAAGTCTGTGTCTCTGGTCAGACCTGTTGCTTCTGGGCTGTTGGTGTCATTCTGCACCAAACCCAGTCCACCGGCAGGACTAGACACTGGAAACCCAGCAGAGGACGGATTCTGTGGGCTGCTGACAGCCATAGTGCTCCCTGTGGCCGGGCTGGAGATGGAGGGCCTTACTGTGTTGCAGTTGTTGGCAGTGCTGGTGCAGCTGCCACCTGTGGGGCTCGAGACAGATGACCTAATGTTACACGTAGTGCTGCAGGACGGAGGCGATCTCACACTACTCATACTCTGGGGGCTGGACATGGGAGACCTCATGACATTGAGTGGGCTGGTGAGTGGTGGTGAGCCCACTGTGGTGGACTCTACAGGGCTACATGTGGCTGAATTCCTGCGCTTGATGTTTGCCAGAGTTGCAGCACAAGACGTCTGGCTGACAGGACTACTGACGGATGAGCACACTGGTCCAAAGCACGTAGGAGGACTGGTGGTTGACGACACCATATTGTTGCTGCCCCCAGGGCTGGAGATAGAGCTGGAGGTCTGGGGGCTGCAGGACAGAGATGAGGCCAGCATAGACGCTGAGCTAACTGGAGTCCCAGTGGTGCATTCTCTGGGAGTGGCGCTGGACTGCTGGAAACCAAATGGCTTTAACTTGGGGCTCTTTGTGGAGCCACCCTGGGTCTCCTCTAGGGGCCGTCCACACGCTGGATACATCTTGCCAGGGCTGGTACTGCCCCCATGCTGGCTAAAGGCAAAGTCTGCCTCCCTGGCAGCATTCATATACAGACCCATGGACTCAGCCACAGTCTTGGAAAGCTCCTTGGAGTCCATTTCCTGCTTATGACCGTGGAGAGAGTTGTTGAAGTGTGGGAGAACAAATGGCTGGTTCTGGCTGAGCCGAAGCATTGGCTGCTCCTGCTTCTTTGTATTGTTGTCTTTGCAGTCGGTGGCCGGGCTTCCAGCAGGGCAGCTGACATTGACTATGTCCATCAGGATATCACTGCTAGTCAGATTTGAATCCTCTGTGCTGCAGCAGTATTCCATGTTGCTGGGGACCTGAGACCATCTGTTCTCTGTATCGCTTCCATCAAAGAAACTTTGGTATCTTTTGGTCTCCATTGCTGGCTCATTGATTCACCTGGCAAATAAGGCAAGAAGGAAACAAAAAGAAAAGAATGAGAAAAGTTCACAATACTGTTTTTTCAAGCCAGTTGTATCATGGGTTTTTGCCTTTAAGCAGAGATTACAGCTCTCAAGTGAGACTAAATTATATATTCAGCAATTTACTGATCAATTTTAAATCTACATTGTAAATATAGTCTTTTAGTTTTGGTAGCAAAGCAGTAAATTCTGCTTCAGTGGCTATAAACCTAATGAGTCAAATGAGAAAGGAAGCGGTAGAGATACTTTATTTACAAATAACATATTTCACTTATTTTGATATTATAATGGCTTACCGTTTAAAAATCCATGACAAAAACTGTAAACAATATGCGAAATCTGAAGTCCAAAGCAAGTCTGTACAGTATTTCCTCTCTCACAGATAAAGCTCCTTATCGCTGCACTACAGGGGATGTACAGTGATAACTTGAAGAAAAATGCATGGCAAGGGTTAATGTATCTAAGTGACGTCGGCCGGGCTTTTTGTTTAAATCCCCACCTCTACTGCGCCTCTATTGGACAGCTGAGCCAGAAATCCACCAGCTTCATCAGGCCATTCATGGATTGGTCCGGAAGCTGTCACTCAATAGTTATTGCTCTTGCAGCCACAACATAGCTGCGACATAACTTGAAATGTTGTTTTAGTGGCCGGAGCAGCACCGTCAAGTGCAAAAGCAATAAAAATACAGACAAAAATTAAGACATAGCCAATTACGATGACACGGCTTTGCTTTAGGTGATGTTTCAATATTTATTTTTCATGCTACGCTGCACACTTTGAAAGGCTCAGCCCTCCAGCAGCCGCGATATCTGAGTTAAAGTTATGCAGGTTGACTGCAAAATATCAGCAACACATATGCGCCGATCCTTAAATATAGCATGAAAAATAAAAGAGATGTCATCTTGATAATTCCTCCCTATACTCCAGCCGTGATTGTCCTGCCTCTGTAGGACATGAAGCTCTCTGCATTTCTCTCCATTTTGCGTTTGCGCAGAATAAATACTAAATGACGGTTTATGTTATATTCTTGCTGTTGGAAGTTTTTTCTTCCGTGTGAAAGTTGTTGCATTTGAGGCTTTTTGAATAACACGGAGGACTAAGTGCAGTAGGAAGAAAATATAAATTATTTAAGTCATATTTTTAGAAGAAAAAAAACTGGCAGGACGAGATATTTCTCAGCACGTCGAGACAGGTGTGTACAGAAATGTAAAATCTACTCTCAATTTGAACAAAATTGTTGAGCTTAATTTTGTAAATACTTAAAGTAGGCTGCATAAACTTCTTGACGACTTTTATTATGGAGTAGACACGGGGCTAACGGTCCCGGTTGAAAGTTATTGGATCCTTCTCCCACAGCTCATGGACCGGGGATGCAAGTATTCAGTTATGCGACTCAACAGCGGAGAGTTTGCTTTCATTCTCTGAGACCCAGCGCCAAATTAAAATGTACAGTCAAACACTGAGCTCTGTCCTTCCTTACCTTAATTACGACATTCAGAGTTGTCAGGTGGCTGTGTTGCTGGGCAGCGATAATCCAGAGGACAAAAAAAGACACGCACAGCAAAGTCAATGAATATCAACAAATGTGCTCTGTCTACTCTTTCCAATACATAGTTTTCAGTTTGACAGCTACACACACTGGAGAAGTCTACTGCGTATTATCACGAGTAATCCTCAACAGCGAGCCGCTGCTCCTGACAGGACGAACGGCAGCGACGGGTCGGACGACAGCGGCAGATGAGCTCACATTATGGCCGTAATTTTACAGATTACCGATTCTGGGCCCTAGATAAAAAGAGTAATAAAAACAAACGAAGGAGTCTGTCGGACTTGCAGTCACAGCGACGTCATTCTGTGGACATGGACCCTCCTACTGCAACGAGTGCAACACAAACTCTGAGGTGGTGGGGGTGAGGCAGAGAGGGGAGGGAGGGGCTCAGAGCGCAGGTAGTCAGAGCCGTCTGGAAATAGGGCACCGTATTCAGTGCAGCGTTGTTTGAAATCAACTCTCAGACCAACAGCGTGAAGCAGGTCTGTTCGGTTGAAATGAAATAGTCCTCTGCAAGTTTGTTACATTTTGTGTCGGCTATAAATCCTCCGTCTTCTTCTCTCACCATACTTTATACTGTTTTCATCTTCACGAGTGCCACCTCTGAAAAGGCTTCCCGTGGTGCCAGTGCAAATTCATTTGCACGCACGCGCACCCACAACTCAGATTAGAGGAGATCTCACTCTACAGTTAACACGGAGCTTGAAAACCCGACAAATACAGAGAGAAGAGTCATTCTACTGTGAGAGTGAAATCAAGTCAGGATGTTGCCCTGTAACACTGAGACGTCTGCCTCCACTAGGTGGAGCAAAATTTCTATTGCTGCTCAAAAAGCAAATCTATTGAGTGGTCAAGATGTCACTGAATTCAGTCCATGTCAAACTGTGATAAGATATTTTATATCACACCACTGATGAAAGAAAACTCAGACTTCATGTGCTCAACATTAATGCAACTGGATTAGTTTTCCTTTTGATCAGCCAAACTTAAAACTCTAGTTGTCTTTATGAACAAGCAACCACCATCATTAACAAATTCCCTCACAGAGGAGGATCATGCTAATGTGTCGTTAGACATTTGTGGATCATGTTTTTAAAATTGAACAGAGAACACACACTTTAGTGTTGTCAGCTCATGAAAGTGAAAAGAACCAAGAGAAGGAATATTGTTTAAAAGTGAATAACCACAAATAAAATAATGGATAAAATAAATGTATACCCACACTTTGTACAGAAGCTATCACACACAGTCAAGTTGGCATACTATAACTTCAATGATATGAGATCAGTGTAGCTCTGTGATAATGTTCCTTGGTGCACTTGTGAGAAAGTGAAATGGGCCTTTGTTTATCTGTGACACCAACATCAACAAAAATGGTTGTGACTATCATTCGGTCTAAGCTGTTATTTACATTTAACTGTCAATAGCTCGTGGCATTGATGTGAGTGTAGACTTTGGTTTTACTCCAGCAATGTCTAATAATCAGTTTAATCTCTGGAGTTGTCAGTCAGTCGAGCCACATTCTGTAGTGTTGGCTGTGTAAAAGTCTGCATGTAGGACTTACGCTTTGTGAGAGGAGCTCTGCACAGTGGTTTGAATGTTTCTCCTCATTGCTTGTCTGGGTTTTCCAAGCCAGCCTGTAGCCATTACCCTAGCGAGGCAGCAGCAGTTAGATTAGTCAAAGCCATCCAAGCAACACTGCCCACCTCCCTGATCTGCCTGTTAATCACCCATGAATGGGGACCTGCTTCAGAAAAAGCAGGAGAATTGAGATATAACCAACGTTTCCCACCCTCATTCATGCAGCTCCCACTTGTCCATTGCACATAATGGGTGCCAGTCAAACACATCATGAGCAAATCTAATTTAGCTGTGCATCACAGATTTTTTCCTCAGTGACAGAGTCATAAGAATTTGCAGACTGACAGCAGAACACGGCTGATATGAAATCAGTTATAATTGGCTGCCTCTCTGGTAAAAAATTGAAGGCAGCTCCATTGACTCTCACCGAGCTTTCAAGCACCATCGTTTTAGTCAAATCAATGACAATCACACTGGCCTGAAAATATTGTACATACATGGAAGCTAAAAATAGCTGTCTTTTTTGGGGGGGAGGAGAGCCAGGGGCGAGGGAAAAGGGGGTGGGGGGACACTTTTAGATGAGTGACTGCTATGATTAGGAGCAGGCTTCCACTCCAGTTTAGACACATAGCAGACAACTCCAGTAGCTGAGAGGGTCAAAGGCATAACAGAGAGATGCTTGCTGCGCCTCATGGGGACAGGTGAATTGGAGCATGTTAACTCTGAAACAAAACACTCGTCAACTCAGCAGAAGACCCTGTCCCCATCATGTGTGGTAATTATAGAGGTAGTTTTAATCAGTAAAGAAGTCCGTCACCACCCATCCTCCCTGAGCTGCTTATCGTTCCAGTTTAGCAGAGTTATTCTTGAGGACCATTCATATCTGAAGTGCTGATGTAGCCGTCCCAGCGGTAATCGACTTAATTGCCATTTCCTCTTCTTTCTCACAACTTTGATTTGACTAGTTAAAATGTTTCAGTGTTGACTTTGCATCAGATAAGTAATTCAGAAAATATATTTTTGTTTCTCACTTCAGCCCTTTTCGTTCAGTGTTCTAAATACTTAATTTTGGATAGCAGCTGCTGGAAAATTAAACCTGCAGTATCAAATTTATTGGCACTAGGATGCATAAACAACATTTATCACCCTTCAAGGTGATATTGTGAACTTGTTAGCAAACTGTACATTTCCAACAGATACACAGCAACATTAGCGCTCATGGGAACTCTCCTTTTAGCTCTTTTTTGTTCTCAATCAAGTGCTGAGGGAAATATGTGACTGTTTACCTGCTAACCATATTTACCAGCCAGCTGCTAACTGTGACTGCTGTTTGGTTCTGTACAGATTGTGTACTGTGGGTTTTTTAAGAGCTGCCTGTTGCGTCTGTAAACAGCACTGATGAGAGTGAGGAGACCAAACCAAAACAATAAAATTGCCATTGATCAAACCAAAACAATGAGCTCAAAGATGCTATAATTGCCCTTAGGGCTGAGTGGACGTGAAGAGTTAGTGATTACTCTCAGTGAGTTTGTCACTATAAGCAACGTCTTCACAGAGACAAAGTCATGTGAGCCATTGTTAATAAAATGTATTGATTATGGCAGAATTTGACAGAATTAATAAAAAATTATCCCTGTGTTTAATGTGTTTCTCCAAAACTGTTTTGATCAGCTGTTCAGTAACATAGTAGATTGCTGGAGTGAGATCAAGACACGTGCATCATCACCAACCCTTTGCCATTTTAGCCATTACATTTGATTGTTGAACAAGCATGCTGCATGTGGCACATTTCATGCCTCTTACCTTATATGCGGCAACTTGGAGCCCATCTGTGCAAGCATCACAGGTCTGTTTTCATTAAATGTGCCCATTTGCCACAGTAAACACTTTTCTAGCTAACACATATTTTCTGATGAGAAACCTTGTCTCCTTCTGTGTGTCTGAGGTAGACTTTAGTACGGCTGCATCTGTTACCGTATCAGGCAAACAGACTGAATAACCTCACAGTTGGATGATAAGACTCATGCCTATGAAGGTCAGACATGAGATACTATTGAATTTTAACTGGGGTTGCTATGGGAACTAGCATGTTTTTAAATCTGAATTCTACAGCCATGGTCAGTGTAGGCTGATTGTAAAAAAACAAAAGAAAAGAAAAAAAAAGAACCTTGGGCTAAGGATTAATAAGAATGTATGTAACTGATTTTTAAGCATGTACTCACTGATAGAGATTGTATGCAGGAAATGTAAAAGGAAACAAAATCTCTTGCTATCATGGGATAATTTTCAAATATGATTAATATTCTAGCCTTTGATTTCCATGCTTGATTAGATATTCACCCTGGCTAACAATTAGATTACATTTTCACTGTTAATCCAAGTTGAGCAATTAGTGCAACATCCAATATAATAGAAATAGTATTACTGGTATGAAAGCAGTTCAAATATGCGGTGAGTTGAAGGGTCATACAACCAACTTGCACGATTTTGATGAATTCGCCCAGAGGTATAATTACAGACATAATCATTCAAGTTTGACTGTATCAGCATGAAAATTTCAGCTTTCCAATATTTCAAATAAAGGTATGTTTAACTGATTCCAGATGAAGGAAGAAATATATTAGGGAAGAACTGTACCATTGTAGATAGATAATGTTTTAGATATTCATGCATTATTTAAATTATGCGTAATTTCAACTTAAAAAAAAAAGACAAAGTTAGATAGAAAATAAACAGCATGTTATGCAAAATCTGCGTGAGTCTCTTGTGAGACTCAGATCACATAAATAAGGCCATCATCCAGTCCCACTCTTGACACAGATTGCTGTTCACCTTAAGTTGCCCTACTACACGGATGGCACGAATCGTTTAAATGGTGAATGATATGCATTCGGCCTGCCTCCCTGCAGAAAGTTTCTCGTACTATGTGTACACCACCTGGGGTTTGTTCATCCTACTTAAGCAATGACGATTGAAAACATGTTGATGATTAAATAACATGTTTACCCTCTGTGTAGTCAGAAATACATATTCAGTGGGAACATTGCGTATAGGCTACAGCCTGACTTCAGATCAGATTATTAACATGCAGAGAATTATCACTAAATAATGTGTTGTTCAACAAAACTGTGTCAAGTACATTATGAATTGATATTCCTGGAGTCTGCTTGCAAACATTCTCCCCATCCTGCAGCATCTAGATGCCAAGGTGGTGGGGGCTTAAAAGCAAATGCTCAGATTGAATTTTGTACATTTGAGTTTGTTCTGGTGTTGAAATGTGACTGCGCTTGATTTTGATGTGCAGTGAAATTGGAATGCCTTGATATAACACTTGTATGAATGTGTTGCAGGTTATAGTTCTAATATGTATAAAAGAACATCTGTCAATCCACTTTGCTCAGATGTATCATCACTGGCAGCTTGTGTATGTTTTGAAAAGTAGCCACAGAGGTATGATACTGGGTTAATTTGGTGGCTAAGCTTATGTAGATAGATTAAAAATGTAAATTCATTGTTGATGTTTGATAATAGATGTTTGTCCCGCTAAGGACTTGGTTTGAATATACACATCTGTGCTTTAAACTCCACTATATTTTTTTAACAGATGTAGTTTCATTTCAGGTAACAATTCTTATTCACTGCTATTGATTAGCTTAGAAAATGACGTGATATTACAGATAAAACAAGCCATCAATAGCCTATATAAAGTCTGTGAAATTAGCTTAATCTTGACCAGTTAAAATACTGCAGTGCCTCCACATTAATCAGTAAAAATGAACCCATTATATAATATTATACATACAGATACTAATACATTGAATCTGAAAGAGGGGCCACGCAAACATTTATTTCTATAAAGTAAGAATCTCGAAGATCTCCGATTTGTTGTCTTTAGTGACACCTATGGCGATACATGGTAAATGCATGTTTGCTTTTGAGCCACACTCGTGTGATCTGTCACCCAGGTGTTCTGGCAGAACTCTCGGGTGACAGATGATACATCACTTACTTTGTGTTAGTGACTCGTATTCCTTATGCGCAAGTCATACCAGAAACCCAATTCATAAAAGTGTAAAATGCTATATAATTTCATCATCAAAATCTTCACCACTCTAAACACTGATGGAAGAAGAATTTAGATCTTTTCAAAATACTCCCACAAGTATTAGCAGCAAAATGAGTGGATTATTTTTACCTAATTACTATGTATGCAGCATTTCATGCCATTGCCGATCAAAGTAAAGCTAATAAATACTTAATGTACCGTTGTAGTGCTTAATGTATATTTATATTTTATAAACTCATCATATATATTGTATATAAAACTTTGATCTTCAAAGTTACTAGTAATTCAGGCTATAAATAAATGTGGTGGAGTAAATAATACAATATTTGGCTCTAAAATGTTGTTGAATTGAAGTATAAAGTACCATAAAATGGAAACGTCCAAGTACAACTAGCTCAAAATGTACTTGATTGCTGTACTTAAAGTCCTTATAGGCAAGTCTTGCCACTTGGCAGCCATCTTGGCAACGCCCTCGTGCAGTTATTCTATACCAGGCCCCGATCTAAATGAATGGTGACAGAGCCATAACTTCATTTTCAATGGTGACCAGGACATAAAAACTGCATATATGGAATCACAGGTCAAATCTGAAAAAAAAGGTTTGTTGACCCAAAATAAGGTTAAAAACGTTTTTCTACAGGTAATGCTTCTACAACACGTGCACAATTTCACAGCATTAACTTTTGTAAACCGGAACTGTGCGCTTGCGTCAGTGAAATAACACGACTGGCTTGATATCAGCTGTTATAAAGCAGATGATGGGCTGTTTCTGGGGAGGGTGGTACATGTGTCATACAACCGCCATCTTTGGCATTACTGACTATTTTATTTAGGATTCTTTAAGTGGTTTGTCTCCTAACATCTCTGCAGACATTGTTTGTTCTTTTAATTAAAGACGAACATTAGTGTTCATTGGAGTCGTGTTTCTGGCTACTTGACGAGTTTAGAGTCAAATTTTCACTTTCCTTTTAGCTCTCTTTTGGTCTCCACCAACTGAGAGACAGTAATATTTAGCTCTTTAGCTGCTAAATGCTCCACTATGTTCACAAGCTCGTTGCTAACTTTGTCTGTCTGCAGTTTGGTGCTGAGAAGGTAGTAGCTACTCAGCTGCTGCTTTTTCCAGAGAGCAGTAAGCGTGAACCAAAACAGTGATGTTGTGAACTGTAAAACCTGTACGACCTGTAAGCTGTAAGACCCTTGAACACTATGTGGAGGTGAGGGAAATGATAATTCTCTGGGGGTTGGTCACAATAAATGACCACTTTCACACTACACATAAGTTTTTGATCCATTAATATGGAAATATTGATTAGAGCAGCTTTAAGCAAAGCTATACACAGATATTACAGTGGTGGGCCTACCTTGAAGTATACTTCAGTGTTGGTGACTTGAACTGAAGGAATTAGGCAGATAAAGTATGAGACAAACAGAATGTCAGAACAGTAGCCAGAGAAATGGCCAAGCTCAATGTGTCACTCTGCCTGGGATGTAATGTAGCGATACAGTAGACAAGGGAGACCACACAACAGGAGGGGAGAGGATTAGGAAAGCCACCTTTACTCTGATGCACTATCTGGCTGTTTGTGTGTAATTTATAAAGGTTACCTTCTGCTCCTCTGTCACATACGGTGCACACATCCGCGTGTGCATGCATGGGATTTCACCAGGAGATAAAAAAACAAACTTTTTTAACAAATATAAACAGTAAAGCAATATGAATCCCATCTGAAACTTTGATCTAGTTTTGAGCGTCTGGGCTTTGCATATGGAAACAACTGTGGTGTGTAACAGTGGGTCTCTTGTGACCCTCACTGTGTGTGTGTGTGTGTGTGTGTGTGTGTGTGTGTGTGTGTGTGTGTGTGTGTGTGTGTGTGTGTTTGCAGTGTTTGCACATATGGCTCTGTGTTGATGATTTATGAAAACATATTCTGGCCTATTTTCAAACTCCTTTCTTCTGCTAATTTTTCCGTTGTGACCTTTGCTCAGACACACTGATAATAGTGTTTACATGATTATCTGGACCTTTCAAAAGTTTCTTCTTGTGTCTCTGCTTTCTTTTCCTTTTATTTTTAATTATTTCCTGCAATGTGGCTACAGTACAATAATATTTCATGTAGTTACAGAACATAACTCACAACCAATACAGAGACCAAAAATAATCACAACCACCAAAAGAACCAGTTCAATTATCATTATCACCATGTTTTAACTTTTCTCATGTACCTTTACCAGGGCAGTAGAAACAGTACAATGATGTATTCTATACATAATGCACAAAAAAAATGCCATGTAATCGCAACTTACCTAGTTTATGTTTGGCTGGAGACCCCTTTTTTTTGCATGTCATCCCACTTTCCAGTCACCTCACTACTGTCCACTATGAAAATGCCTGCAAAAATACTTTGAAAAGGAAAAGGTAAAGGAAATGTTTAAATAGAAAAAAAACAACCTCTAGTCATTATTCTCAGCTCTTTTCTTGGTCGTCTTTGTCTAGTCTGCATTCTCCTTTTCCAGGTGCACTCAGTAACCCACCTCAGCCTGAGAGCAAATAGGAGGTTTGGCTTTGGAGAATAGCTGAGGCCAAGGTGCAAAAGTTGAAATGGCCTGGAAGGATATATTGTACATATTGTACAGAGAGATCATACAGTCCTGAAATAGCTTAATAGTACACTTTGCAGGAAAAATATAAGACGCTTCTCTACCAATTAAAAAGTACAGGAACCACACTATTCTGCTCTGTTCTTTCTGATAAAAAACATGTCTCGAATGTGAAGTTTTCCTTGTGTTTTACAAATGAACAAATCTGATACATAACACTTTGAAGCCTGTGAAAGATCAAAGCTGATCACAGCTGTGTGGTGTGAAAAATAAAATATGGCTTCATGAGAGGTAAACAATATCTGAACCTGATTTTAACAAAGAGCAATATGTCAAATCAATTAGCCCACATCTTGTCCCAAACTGCTTGGCTTGTGATCATTTGCCACTGAGGCAATAAAAAAAGAAAAAAAAAACCTCTAGAAATGAACAACCAGCTCTTGTAGAGGTTTGTGCACTGATGAGCTGCATGTCACATTAATTATGCCAGATACGGGTGGGCTGTGTTTTCTGGAGTCTCAGTTCATCTATTTGTAATAATAAAGTAACAGCGAGATTTTCTGCTAACTGAAGGCAACTGTTTATGTTATGCATGACTGGATATACTGTAAGCGCTTTCCAGTACAATGCCACGATTTATAAATAGCACTATAGCCCTCTGCGAGCTACTGTGGACCCACAGCTGTTGAGAATTTGTATAGAGGTACAGTACATTCATGCACCCTTGTTACACATTAACTCTTAATTTAGCACAGTTCAGAGCTTCTCAAAGTCAAAACCCTAAACAACCTCATACTAATACTTAGAAAATAATTAGCTCCAGTTTCTCTTTTCTTCCTCTGCGCTTTCTTTCCCCCCCTCTTATCTCCGCCGTGTGGCACCTGGCATTGGTTTTTAAGGTGCCTGGTTATTATTAAGACATCAGTGTCAGCGTCTTATCAGTATTTGTGTGCATTTGGTTTATTAATTACATCGGCTGGTACGAACTCGGAGCACTTGGCGAAAAATATCAAAAGCTGACGCCTGTGTCATGATTAATTTCGCAGTGAACAGTCTCTGCGATGTCAGTGGTAATTAGGCATCACCCATTGCATAACACACCATGTGTCAGGGTGGGTGGCATGCGTGTGTGTGCGTGTGTGTGTAAGTGTGTGTAAGTGAGAGAGAAGGAGAGAGGGAGAGGAGGAGAAGGGGGGTAAAGAGACAAAGAAAAAGAGATATGGCTTCAACTACTTCCTTAGTACTTCAAGTAGTATAACTGTCTTGTACTTACTAAGAGCTGAACTCTTTTGTTATATTACAATATAATCAGTATGGAGCATACATTGAAAATGCGGTATCTTTATATTTGTCCATATATGTAGTTAACTATAGCTATCTGGCTGTAAATGTATATTTCTCACATCATTTACAGCTTCGTGTCTTCTGAGTGAATTCTAAAAACCTGTGGAAGAGTAGCTGTGATGGTGACTTTTAATGGGGATCTGAATAGAAAACCATAAACATCAATGAAAGCCTATGGCAGTCCAAATGTTTTCACCAGGTGGTGGAAACAAACGCAACACAAATTACTTTTATCTGCACCACATGATTACTGGCACCGATAGCAGTCTATTTTATTTATAAAAATGTTCCGTTAATGCATCAACTTCATTATTGTTGTCTTGTAGCTATATTAAATCTTTATTCTTGCCATGTTAGACACATCTAATTTTCAGCAGTGACCTGCAGTGCCTGGCAAGCTGCACGCCTGCAAAAACTTTGGAAAAACTTTGCACAGAATTAACTACAAAAGGGTTATTAATCCTGTGTGTTGAGTTTCTTTTCCCTTCCTCTTTTTTTTTTTTTTTTCAAAAATAAACAATGGGCCATAACACTCAAATTAACACAGATTGGGATTTGATGTGCTGTGCAGCCAGATGGCTTGCTCACTCACTCTCTGGCGGGCTGGCAGTGCAGCTGAGGACGAAGGCACTTCCAGAGCGGATTTGAAAGAATCTAGGCCAGAGAGAGTGGGGCTGCTCTCGGAGACTAGCCGCCAGTGCTGTCATGTTTTAGTGCACATTTTCTATTTGAGGAAGAAGCTGCTACATAGAGAGATGTGCAGCGCGCCTGTGTGTGTGTGTGTGTGTGTGTGTGTGTGTGTGTGTGTGTGTGTGTGTGTGTGTGTGTGTGTGAGCAGGGAGGAATGCCTTGATAGAAATGAAGGGAAAGCAGGCTCATCTTAGAGCTGTGTAAACAAGCTTGTGGAAAAAATAAATTCAGTCCTGCATTTTTCCCCTGTCCGCCTACACTGTATCTACAGACATCACTGTAAACTCAACACAATGATGTTTGTCCAAGTCCAAAATATTCAGATAACTTAGGGTGATAGATATTAGAAATAATTCTAGCAAATGCAACAACAAATGACACGTGGAAATAGTTGATATACACCAAAATCCATTCTCAGTGAAATGTAGATGTGCTTCAGAATAATGTGTGACACATTATGTATCAATGTACAGTGACTCTAGCACCAGTGTAGAGATCAGCACTTTTGTAAACACTGTAGCGCAGACATTCAAATGCAACTTTTAGAGCCAGTCATTATTCAAAAGCCTAGCCTCCATCTGGAAAGTGGCAAACTTGGCTGTTTTCCTGGTGTTGCTGTGGAGGAAAACTGGGTCTGTGTGAAATTGCAGGACTCATGATACTTGGCTAAGGTGTAAATTTGTCTGGCTTTGATGATCATTTTCTTCACGGGCTCACGTTTGCCAATGGGGAAGGGTTAAAGTTGTTACAAGACTTAGAAACTTTTCAGGTTGTGAACACAAGTTTTTATGAAGCTTTGGCGAGCGACTGTAGAAGAGTGAACGTGAGGAAAAGGGTGGGATTAGGAGAAATATCATCATGCTGGCCACACAGACTGTAGACTGAACTGAGCAGAGGCAGTCATTTGGACTATTTGACCATCACACATTTCCTGATATCAGATTAAATGATTTCACCAAAAGAAATCATGAGTGAGTTTAAATCTCCTTAACATTCTTCCTGACAAAGTTAAACGAGCATAGTTTTTGTTGAACATGAGCTTAAGGACAGTTAAGGACTTAGGCAGGAAATAGGTATTGTTTTGTCAAGGGCTGAAATTAACAATTAGTTAAATTGAATTTTTTTTTGATAAATCTGTTAATTGTTTCTTCTATAAAATGTCAGTAAAAAGTGAAAAGCTCAGCTCTTCATTTCCCAGAGCCCAAAATGACATCTTCAGATTACTTGATTTCTCCAACCACTATAGTCACAAACCCAAATATATTCAGTTTATATTCACATAAAACATAAAAAAGCTGCAAATCCTCACATATTAGAAGCTGGAACCAACAAATATTTTGCACTTTCGCTTGAAATGTGACTCAAACAATTGAATGATGGTGAAAATAGTTGCAGATTAATTTTCTGTCCATCGACCAGTCCATTAATCAAGATAGTAGTTTCAGCTCGGTTGTGATCCCACCTTGAAGAAACACAAACACACAGGTGACTCAAGGGTTCAATTAGAAAACAGTGGCATAAAATGAACGCACAATAGATACACAAAACAAATAATGAATGCATTGATTTATAGTTACAGTGTCTGGAAACTGACTCATATATGTTGAGACATCTGACAAAACACAGTGTTTAAGGTATTTCAAAGGTAGACATCTTAACCGGCCCTTTTGTCTTCCGCAGAGAATATTTCTACAGCATGTTAAAATGGCTCCATTACCAAAAAACAGGGCACATCAAGCTCAACAGCAGATTCATATTAATTACATACTGGCAAACTTGTTAATATAACTCTGCACTCAAAGCCAGGAGTCTGTGTGAATGGCCTGAAGTGCCAGACAACACCTTCTGCTTCGATCGATGGCCATCAGCATGCACACCCTCTTGCACAAGCAAGGCTGCTCTGCTATATATATACACACCAGCTCCGACTGCCTGGGAGGAATCTCCTCTTACAAACTAGCGTTTCTCTCTTTTTTATTTTTCTATTCTTTAGCAACCTCATTATCTCTGTGTTTGTGAGGGGCTGCAGATATGGTTCCAGCATCTCAGAGGAATTTCGTTTATTTTTAAGATTAGAATTAAGACAAAGTAAAAGGAAAATTCTTCAGTACAAAGTAACAAAAGAAAGCTCTTATGTGTCTTTGTTTTTTGAAGCAAATGAAATAAAACTGCGATGTAGAGGATAAATTAAGAACATATGTGTGTTCTGACAGTGCGAATATCAAACACGATTGAATTGGGTTATCTGTAATGAGTAAACGCATTCCCCCCCAACACAGAACAATACTATAATTAGCGATGCTGTAGCCTGTTGTTTTGGTGTTTTGTGTAGAATAAAAAGCAGTAGTTAGGCTATAAAACTGTTCAATAGCTGATCACACTACAGAAGTGTCTCTGTTTGCACTGTCTCTCAGAAAACAATTGTTCAGTTTACTGCACACTGAAAGTTCACTGAAGTTTCACCAACAATCTCAACTTACTAGCTTTTTCTGGAGCTTTTCAACTTTTCAATAACCACACAGTTTTTACTGGGGGATATTCTGTGGTTTGTTCAGTTGTCATAGAGATGTAGCCAGTATGAGCTCATTCATACAGTCACACTTTTTTCAACTCAAAATAAATGCTTTGCCTTTGATAAAACAACTCCCACTCAAGGTCCACCTGTTTGATTTTATAGAAGCTTTCAACCCCATCACACAGTCTTCAATGGTTATCAAAGAGATGGATCTGTTGACATGTTAGGTCCCTGATGAACTTTCAGCCCTCACCTTTAAACCAACATGGACAAGAAAACCATCTGTTGGTCAGCCGGTGAAGACCATGTGATATGGTTGAAAGCCATCCGACCCTTTGCAAGAAAGGAAATCAGCATATATGCCAAAATTTTGAACTGTTCCTTTAAATGTTGTTATTGTTATTGTTCTGTTGAGGTCATTTTGTAACTTTTCACAACTTGAAATATTCATGCTTACATGTACATTTATGATGGGAATTTATGTAACTATGGACTTAAACACCAGAGGAAACAAACACACTTTCAGATTCCCTGATGTTTACAGTGTTTACCTCTGTGGAGAAATATTTCTGTTCTGTTCACCGAATTGATTTTTTATTACATTTGTATGATACTTTATGATGACTCACAAATTCTCTTCGTCTTTTTAAAAATAGCTTTCTTTCATCCAAGTGGTAACTGTGTACTGACTGAACATGCTTTACAAATATCATGTTATCTGAGGATTAGAAAACCGGCAACGCTGGCATCTCCACTTTTATTATTTAGTTATTTTTTTTTAAGCCCCAGAACAGCCTGCCAGGTTTGTTTGATCAGACAGTGGTTAAAATGTGTGCCATAAAGAACAAAGCAAGAAGGGCCCTCTGAAAAACACTCACCCTTTCATTCTCTCAACTCTACTAACTCTGCACTGGCAGCGCTGGCAGACAGGGAAGGGGATGAAAGTTTTACTTTTATGTTGATTGTTAGGTGGGTAAAATCCACCGAGGAGTTGGTATGGGTGTCGATGCTGATATTGAACATCCATTATGTGCAGCGAACAAGTCTTTTATTCATTAAGGAATACTATACTTGTGTGCAAAAGTTTAAAAAGTAGACAAGACTTCCTCCTTTGGTAGAAGCTGTCCATCTACTTCAACAGAGTTTTATCACCTTGGCAGACATTGTGGAATAAAGGAGGAGGGAACTCTGAGAGGAAGAAGGAAAACTGTACTATTGGCGTCTATTAACAAACATAATTCACATGGCTGGGCTCAAAGTCTTTCCCAGCAGGGAACACTTGTCGTGATTTGTGGAGCAGGTTTGGTGGTGGGAGTGTAGCAGACTCATCTGTTAAGGTCACCACTCTACCAGAAATACTGTTTTCGTCTAATGCTTTTTACTGTAATTAGCTGGTTAAAAGGTCAGTTCACCCAAAATTACATTAAAGAAAAAAACAACAATCGGGGGGTCCCGTGCTGTGCATGTTATTTCCAAGAGAGTGTCAGCCAGTCAGCTTGACAGTAACACACAATTAAACATCTGATATACATTTTGTAATAACGATATCCCAACTGAAAGTGTAACGCAGTTGTTGTATGTTTTTATTTGTTTTTATTCAGTTTTGTTTAATGATTTGAAAACTGTTCAAGAACTTATTATGTTATGTTAATGGACCCAAAAGACCTACTGTAAGTGAGGTTTTTCATATTCACAGCATATTATTGCACAACTATAATTGGCAGTGTGAGAGTATTACATCCATGTAATTCCAAGATCTGAGAACATGAGAACATTTCAACATGCAAATACAGTCTACTTTTAAGAGTAAATAAAGAGAAACCATTAAGGTTCAATTAGTTAGCAAATTTAAATGTTGGATTTTTTAAGCCTTCCGTGGATCTAAGCTATTTGAGACTCAGTAAGACCCCATGCATTTTGCACATTCCCAGTAGATGTATTTAACCATGCAGATAGTTTTGGATTTATTTGTCCAGGTTTTGAGATATTTTTCTCTAAGGTTTCTGTTTATATTCCAATACAGCTGAGTGAAAAGCAATTCTGTGGTGCTACAGCACAAAAAAATACATTGGAAAAAAAAAAAAAGAAAAAGAAAAAAACTTTGTGTGTCCCAGTTATTCTGGATAATCCACCGACTTCAACGTCAACAGTTTTCATTGTAACTATTTTCTACCAGAGTTACTGTCTCTGAAACAGACGTTGCTGTTGAATGACAGAAATCTCAGAGATGGATATGTCAAAACTTGGACAAAAAAACTAAAAATACTTCCATGGCTAGAACTAAAGCTAAATGGATTTTTTTTTTTTTTTTTTTTGTCTCTTTTCTTTTTTTATTTGAGTGAAGTGACACTTTAAAGTCAACACTTTGCCAGAGACAAAATGACAGAACTTGGCTTTTGTGGTCATGTAACACATATTGTAGTTCTTGTATGTCCAAAACTGTGGTAAAGTCTCTCCATGATGAATCTAGAATTTACTAGACACAAATCTAAATGCATGTAGATGCTCTTGCATCATGATGTACAGAGATTTGAACATGAAAGATTTACATGTTTATGTCTAATACCTTCCTCATCTTCTTCATTAAAACCTGCTTTTCTTCCATGGTTTGTGCATCCTCAGTCCCATTCTGACCTACAGGAGCATATTGCTAGATGAATTTTCAATTTGATTGCCTGTGTAGGAGGAACATTTACAGTAACGAGGAACCTGGGAACAGGATTTACTGTTCCATATGCCCTCCAATGACATTACTTGAAGTGATGATGATGACAGTCATAAATTGGTCCTGATGGCCCACAACAGATAAAACCTGCATGGGATTTGTTTTGCACACTACTGGCCAACCAACACTTGCTTCAAAACCATATCAGCACTTTCAATTATACCATTGCTATGTGACTTCTGTGATAAAATATTACATAAAGTTGCGTCAAATGCCGTCAGCATCGATTTAGTCTGCATCCACCAGCTTCTCTTAAATATTTGGAAGGAATATTCATGGGAATATCCCCCACTCTACTATGTTGTTTTCAGCCTGTCACTCTCCATCTCCCGTAGAGGCATCCTTCCTCATCTTCACTGTCATCCCAGCACATGTTCAATTTACCACGCATTAATCTCACTCAGCTTCACATCATTCCCTCTTGTCTTGTCCCTAGGGATGCACCGACAGAAAAACATGCTCTGCTTGCCCAAACGTGATGCGGCTGCAGCGCTAAACACTAAATAGGAGCATATTGCGCCAGTCAAAATTTGGTGTCACTTACAAAAGTCCTATGTTGCCGTGTCCCCGCAAGACCTTTATAAACTTGTCTAAGTGCTCCTGAACTAACCTTTTGATAAGCCTTCGAGACAGTGTAAATTAAAGGCATTAAATCATGATTTGGTGGTGTGTGAGGCTGCTCATGGAGACATCCCCTTCACAGTCTAGTGGTCAGGGTGGAGGTGTGTGGTGGTCAGTGCAGACAGGTCATCCCACAGCAGTGACGGATGGCTTTCATCAAGGGGCCCATGGGCTCACTGGGGAAATGTACATGGAGACTGCTGCCAAAGGAGCTGATATTTATCTACCAGAAGCCCCCTAGCCAGGACACAGGAAGAGAGAAGCGAGGATGAGTAGTTTAGTGAGGCAAAGGCACAGAAGAGTGGTCACTTCTGTAGTAAAAAGCTGCTATTGAAAATCTCCCATGTACACTGTACAAATTAGTGGCTACAGGCAAATGCGATGTGGACAGAAGATCTAATCCTAAGTGTGATTTCAGCTCAGAAACATGTATTCCTACAACATGCCTCGCAGCAGCCCCTCGCTGCTCTAATTTAATAGCAAATGGAAACATCCTGAGATTGAAATGAAGCCAATTAGCAGAGGCACAGCTGATTTTAAAGCACTGATTAAGGGAGATGTGCTGTGCTGGTTCAAGGATCTATTCCCTCACTGCAGACCTGCCTCAGCTTGGGCTGCCATTAATATCCCATGAGGCATTGGGGCACGCTCCTGGCCAGCAGCCAGATTCCCAGTTATCTGTTTAAACAATTTTGCAGGCTATTTCGGGAAGAGGGAACTCGCTGCCCATGCCTCTCGGTGCTGTTATGGCAACAGCTTATTTCATCTTAAACATAACATTGGGAGGTGACCCAGTATCTAAAACCCAGTGCAGTCAACATTTTGTAAGATTGATGAGATATTGTGTGTTTAATACAAGTTTATCATACTGCATATGCATCACTGCCTTAAACAAAGCTCAACTGTGATGATATTTTATAATATCATGTCATCAAGCTGTGCTTCAAGGTCATTTTTATTTATGTCAAATTACACTAATTCAAGTATTCTGCTGTCAGCCTGATAAAATAGAATTATACAGTCATTACAAGAGAAGCTTGCATGAGTGAATTTGTTCAATCCTGAAAATAATTGCTTATCTCTGTAACTGCTCCTAAATATAGGATCCCTTAATCCTTGATAACTGTGTAATTGTTGCAGGATTGGAAATGCAGGGAGTCCAATATAGGAATGCATATGAATAATGTGATGTTAATGAATGGCACCTAGGTTAATAAGACTTTTCAAGCCGCACAGCCCACAGTAGTGTAAAACTTAAGAGACTTACTGTTATCATTCATTTCATTCATCTGACTGACTTTTCTAATTATAGAAAGTTTTGTTTTGTTCTGTCATAAAATTGAGATTCATGGAGTTTCTGACAGAGAGTAATATTGGAAATTGATGTTCAAAGTTGGGGCTTGACCTTCCAACACCAGCTGACAAAACAATCTCACCTTAAGGACCTTTTTAGTAGTTGTTCATGTGCTTTCAATCATATCACATGATCTTCAACAGCAGATGGAATTGGCCCACTTCTCATGGAATTATACATTTTCAAATTTCCATTTTCTTTCAGAGCACTTTAAGAACTCATCTTCCAGTTTGGTTTAAAGGTTTAGGTGCGGTTTGACCTTGGAACTTGTTAACAAAACAGTTACACCTCGAGCTCCATTGTTTTGTCAGTAATTGAAATTATTGCCAGAACTCATTAGTCAGGTTTTCTTACAATCTTAAGCTCAATATATTATATCAATGAGATCCCGAGTTAAAGCTCATTCCTGCTATCCATTCAGTTTTACTTGAGCAAAAATGTAGAGCAAGATCAAGAGTCTACAGGCTGCTGCATGAGGCTGTACTTTGGACCAGCACTGCTTTTAGCTACCATCTTAGATTTAAGGAAGTGTTAGCATGCTAACCTTTGCTGGTTAGCAATGAACATAAAGTACAGCTGAGGTTGATGAAAATGCCATTAGTTTTGCAGATATTTGGTCATAAAGAATTACATTTTGACCTGTGATTGGCGCTAGAGGAAAAATTAAAGAAAGTTCTAACAATCCTGAGAAAAATATTAATATCTATATAATGACAAATGGCATTACAGTCCATCCAATAATTGTCAAGACATTCCACTTAAACCCAGAAATGTTTAACTGTTTAAATGTGTTGAACAATCAGTGGATCACCAGAAGTCAGTAGGATGAATCCTTTGGAGACTGTGAATGAAATATTCATGGCAGCTCATCCAGTGGTTACTGAGATATTTCAGTCTGGACCAAAGTGATGGACCAACTGACACTGCAGTAGAGAGTACCTTAGATGTATTTAAAATATATAACAGTTAGTTGGAAAAATAACACAATTGAAATGAACTGAAATGAACTCTATTCTGCATGTTGTGGTGTTCATCTCTCCCTGGCTGTGAAGCTTTACATGTAATCACTGTTATTCTTTGCCAGTGCAGTTTGTCATTTGATAATTGAGACCCTTGCTGCTTTAAATACTTTAAGTTCTTGTAATTGGTGTGCCTGCAATTTAACCACCAACACTTTGACACTTTAGAACTCCATTAGTTGCTTCATGTAGCTTTGAAAAGTCACATAAAAGTGGCAATTGTCAGACCTCTTTTAAAGCTGACCCACAATGCTAATTGACTTTCATCTTAAAATGACAAACCAGTATTGCTGGCTTGGTGATTGAGATTTAATAACTTCAAAGTCCTTTTACATTCACTGCTTCCAATATTTTGTCCCTTCACTGCGTCTAATACTATCTATCATGAATCTTTTATGACAAGCACTGAAATTAAGATGCACAGTAAATAAAAAAGATGTAACTGATACCATACATCTAATTCATAGTTAGACTTGATGTTGCATCATGTCATGGTGCTATTTAGATTGACTGAGGAAGCAGACAGGTCACAGATCTTTTCAGTTTTATATTCAGCACTTTGCTGATTCCTGAGGCACTGCTTACAGCTGCATATGTTCTAGGCTTTTTCTGCAACCAGTGTGAACAGTTACACCTTACAAAAGCTAATATGTCACTAATTAGCTCCCAGCATTCTGCAACCTGCGAGCAAACAAAGTTGAGAACTTCTGTGTAATCAGCAGATGAATATTTGAAGGTATCACTGTTTTTTCTTTTTTTATGCAACAAAAAAGTGAGAATATTATGAACTTCTACATAAAATGTCTCATGATTACAGCAAGTTAACCTTCTTGATTGCTGACTGCTCTAACTCAGTTTTAGTTTTACTCCCAATGGTGCTTATTAAGAAATGCTCTCAATTTACTTTAATGCTGGTAATTTTATGGCTTTGCAATGTATTTGACATTTAATATTTTCACAGTGGCATAAATAACATATTTCAGTAATAATTATATATAATATATATATGAGTAAGGATTCACAGATGTATCATTAGGATGCTATGTCACTATAATGGAAGGAGGAGTGAGAAGGGAATGCATGTTTAGCAAAAAATTATGCATAATTAGTGTACCACTAACATTATCAGGATCACCAAAATAGTCTGTTTTTCTTTCAAAAACAAACCCATTGTAATGCTGCCATGCCCTTAAGAGAATTAACATTAATGCAAATGTAATGTGATGATGAATATTATATCAGTGTCTTTTTAAACCAAATGAAAATGCAAAGATGCTAACAGTGCCAGAAATCTGAGCCCAGCTACCCAGACTGCGCATGTAAAGGAGTCTAAATTCACTCTCCATCGCTAAAACTGAGCTCCAGCAGCCCACACATGCAGAGCAATACAGTATCAGACACACACGCACTCACACACACACACACACACACACACACACACACAAAAACACAAACGCACACAGGTACAAAGAACAAGAAGCTGCCGTGATAGAGGGACAGGCAAAGAAGCATATGGGTATTTTGTGAGAGAAGACATGCACACATGATGCATATCTCATTGTGAAACAAAAACCACAACAAAGATTAGATTTGGAGGAAGTTTTAGTATTTCCTTTTGAACATTTATGTTAAAGGTTTAAGGGTTTGTCGTCAGGTTAAGGTTACACAAGGGTCAAAGTAGGGTAAGCTCCCAGGAAATTAATTTAAGTCTATACGGTGTCCTCATAAGTATACAAGTACAAGTTTTGTGTGTGTGTATGTGTGTATGTGTGTGTGTGTGTGTGTGTGCACCATTTGCCCTGGCTGGTGTGTGTACTGTATGCGTCTATGGTGGTGGGCGGCAAATTCCGCATTTGAAGCCAGAGAGTCTGTGTGCCCACTAACATGATCACTTGACAGCACATACAAATTTTATCTTCAAAGAGAGACATTAAGATCCTCTGAATCTCCATTAAGTTGTGCTTTTATCCATTAATTATGTCATCAGTGCCAAAATGGCGAGGTCACAATCTGACTAACTCCTCACTGAGAAAAATGTTTTTGAAATAATTTGGAACGTTCAGCAAAATAGTAGACTGTGTGAATTCACACATGGTCATTTATTCAGTTACACTTTCTTTTGTGTTGACTCTACGATATACCATGGACAATATAAGACAGTCTGATTACAAAAAGAGGAAAGAGGTATAAAGGGTTCAACTGCTCTTGTTGGAGCTTCTTCCTTCTATGCTCCTTCATCCCTCCTCTCCTTCCTTCTTCAGAAGAGTGGTTTTTTTCCCTACTTGTAGTTCAAAGGTGTGTTAAGCAGTGAGTTTAGCCTAGCTTAGCTGAATTAATGGATATCAGTGGGATCAGTACAGCTCCCAGTACAGCTCAGGAGGGGACATTTTTCCTTATACTTAAAATACTAGGCCTAACTAACTTTGCAGTGCAATAAAAGAGCAATGATGTGTTTTTATTTCATGTTACATGCTCTCTACATGGATAATCAGCTCAGTTATAGCCTGGTCATGCAGCTTGAGGCTCAGTCTCTTCGCATATAATCACATATAGCCATCAAGGGCATTTGTTTCACAAGATTCAAAATGAGTCTGCAGGAAAAATCAAACTCATGCTGCTAATGTTAATTTAATTAAGTAGCTAGTTAAAGGCGACCAATTTTAGTAGGGAACATTCTCATTTTAGCATTATAGCTAAATTTATGGTCACTAGGGATGGGAACCAAGAACTGGATCCAAATTGTCTGACCCATCCAAATATTTAAGTTGCTTATGTTCAAACTACATCCAGAGACATAAAAAATCATATGAAAGAAAAAATGGGGAAATCAGAGAAATTCTTTTGGATAATCCAAGAATTATTCATTTTATAAAACAAATAAGAAATACTGAGTCTGGGTAAGTTATACCATTTCTAAGTTTGATCAAACACTAACAAGCCACAACCGTGTAGAGCAGTATATAGATCCAAAGGGTGACACAGGCCTCTGATTATCCCCCTTGTTTCATGATTGACTCTTGCATGTTACCCCTCACCGTCTGTGTGAGACCTTGAACCCACTCAACCAATAATAGGAGGCCATCTCCATAATTACAGTACAGAGAAAGAAGACCTGCTATGCATCAAACTCACAGCCCTCAGATTGTTAAAGCACATATGTCAGCTGTTGAATTTGACTCAGATCCAATGCTTGCCGGTAATGAAACAGGGGGATGAGGGGTGAGTCAGCCACTGGCCTTTGTTAATTGCATGTCTCACATCGTCCTGGCCGGGACAGTTAATTGGAAAAGATCAAGGGGATTTGCAGTGTTAATGAGCTTCCCGTGACCCCAAGTCATACTTTGGATACCAGAGGAGTTTTTACTATCTCCCACGTTCACCGACCCTTCTGTTAGAGCAAAACTTTTCATTTCTGGAGCGGTGTGGTTGTGAGCGACTATTGCCTCATCCCATGTGTTTGGTAGCATCAGCTCAGAGGGGAATGGATGGTCTATTATAAGCACAGCACTGTTTAAGCAGAAGTAATCAGTCGTGCATCTCTATCTTGATGTCACTGTGTGTTCAACATGCATTATGTTGTGTTCCAAGCTGCTATATGTTTTCTACTACTGCATATACTTGTATTATGTCTTTGTATCTTATTGTAAGGCTAAAGATCTAATTATCTTGTCATATAATGTTACAAATACCATTGAACACATTGTGCCTCTTAGAAAACCCTAATTTAAGTTTCCCACTAATGATGTTAGTGCCATCAGGAATCTCTGTTTTGTGTGTTTTGATCATGTCACTGTCTGCATCCTTCTGGACTGATATAGAAACCATATTATAGATAATGAGCCATGTAATGTCACAGACTGATCAAGAGGCAGAGAGAGAAAATGCTTGCCTGTACTTTCCCAGCAAATAATTGTCCCCCCTTGTTGAAATTTTTTTTTCTTTTTTTTTTTGCAGGACCCATCGTCACAGCTATTTTTTCTTGACATTGCCTGACACTTTCGAAATGAGTCTTGTACTAAAAAATTCTTTGCAAAAACTCACAATTATTGTTCACGCTGAGACACCTTAATTCAAAGTCTTAACTATCAAGCAGGGACAAATTACCAGACCAGAAAAGTGGCACATACAGTGTCAAAAATGCATGCAATACACATGAAATATCAGGTGCATCTACAGTAAAACAACTTAATGATAAGTGCTATTTTTTGTTCTTCCTGCTCAGAGGAAATAACTCAAATGTGACACGAACAAACAGCAAAACCACAGTTTTTCTCAGTCTAACATCCCATCTCTGTGTCAGACTACGGCTGTAAATTTACATGCCCTGAGGTAGTTACAGTGTTAATAAGAAGTTGGCCATACAATTAATCCACGCTCAGTGTTTAGTTAAACCTCCACACTATGTGTCAAGACAGTCAAACGACATAACATAACATAACATAACTACCACAGTCGTGTAGAAATGGTAACAAAAGGATTTATCTAAGGGGGGACTATATCACTTTTATATGTCAAAGTCAGAAAATCAATCCATGTCTGAGCACTTCTTCTGTAGCATTCATCATGTTCTTTTAGTTATTTCATTTAAAAGGGATACACATACAACAATTGTGGCCTTTACGTGGCATCCTGGTAACTAAGTGCTGAAGACATATACCATAATATACACTGTCGCTTTTAATAAAAGAAAAATTCAGAAACATTCTGGAAGATAAAGGAGTACTGACCCTGACCCATCCTGTGAAGCAGTTGGATAACAGCTACTGTGGACCAGTAGGAGCTTTAGTGAGTCAGGAAATTACTCAAGTAACATCACCTGGGCTTACTGATGACATGACCCAGGTGATGTCTCTGTAGCCATTGTGTTTGAAAGACATAAAAGGTTATGAGTCAAGGAGGGTGTAGGGGAGCTATGGTGTTGAATTGTAGGAAAAGTAGAATCCAGTGTCTTCTGAACAAAGATTGATGGACTTTTGACTCTTCTTCAACGTGAGCTACTTTTCTAAAAGTAAAACAAATTAAGTCATTTCCGTGTGAAGGTAAAGCTCTTTCTAGCATTTATAAACTACAGCAGTATCACTGGTGCATTTAATGCTAGATTTGGGTTAATCTACCTATCTATTCATCCAACTACCCATACAGCTTTATGACAGTGAAGTATGGGCGGCTACATATCATGCAAATATAAATAAATGGGACAGATATTAAGCAGGAATCTCTAAGGTGGAGGTCTACAAATCTAGCTTCACTGAAGCAAACCTAAATCTTGTGAGCTCAGCTTTGGTGATGAGATGCTGGCTTTGGAAGGCTGCTGCAAATTAGTCCTTGGTGTAAATAGAAATGCTCCAAGCAAGAAGTGGAAATCTTTCCCTTGCACTCCAAAATAAGAGCCATAAAACTCTGGCAGCACCTTTACAAAGCTGACCATAAGTCTGTCAAACATAAAGCTTTATTCAGCAACACCACATTTCCTAATAAGAACTTGCTAACTCAATCTGCTGTGCATCTCAGAAACAACGCTGACACCAGACAGCAAGACGATAACTCACCAGCACAACTACAAGAAAATTAGTGTAGAGTTGTAAACTTATGAAATGCCATCATAGACATCTTTGGCAAAATGCAGCGAGCAGTAATTTAAATTAACAGTGAGTGATGTTAATATGCTGTAAAAGGTAGCAATGACAATTAAGGACAAAAAGAAGAATGCAAGTTGAAACTATTCAGTTATTAACAAAAGGCTTTATAGATGTTTCACAGTACCAGGAATGCATCCAGTATGTGTTAGGCCTTAAGGATGTGTTTCAGTGAAAAATACTGAATATTAAAAAAAAAGGTTTGTTAAGATAAAATTCCAGACAATCACTAAACAGAATCTTAATGTTAATCTGAGTCCAAATTGGATCTCATATTTGAAATAGGTTGTTTGACATTGAATTCAGAATTCATGAACATTTCATCGATATGGTAGCATTGGTAGCATGAAAGCATACCTTATTATTTTGTTCAAGTGGTGAACAGTTGTTTGAATGTTTAAAAAAGGCGACGCTTGGTGATATCTCTGCAAAAAAAATGCCAGGTACCAGGTACTAATCCACAACTTTTGCCCGATGGGAAACCAAAAAAAAGTTGAGTCGAATTAAGCTGGTATCATTCAATAGAAAAGGGCTATAATAGCATGATCTTTAATCACAGCAGGCAGCTGTTTTCAGTGAAAAAAGTTCTGATAAACCCATTGTACACTGTCTATCCAGCACCAAACTGCAGACAAAGTTAGCAAATAGCTATTGAACATAGTGAAGCATTTAGCAAGCAAAAGATCCAGTCAATAATTAGGAGTTGGCGAAGACCCAAATAGAGCTTAAAGGACAGTGTATATTGAACTTACATTAATCAAGTGGCTCCAAACTACAAAGGAATGCTAAAGTTACTGTTGTTGTCTGCTGGATGTGTTGGCTGCGGTCACCATACAAACTTTATAACTATAATACATTTCAGTATGTATGATGTTCAGTTTGTTGTGCCCAAAGACTGATTGATGCAGCTTTAAAAACATCTTGTTTAGGGAAAGGTTGCGGTCAAAGCATAAAATCCAAACCACCAGTACTGTCAGTTTGTCAAGGCTAGTCACCTGAATCTCATTTGTCACCTTGTCTTGCATGGATGTAGTATTGCTTTCTCACTTGTTATTCTACCAGCTAATGCCGTCTTAATTAGCTAACAAGATACCAGCCCAAAGACATTTTCCCTTGATTCTAAACTTCTACTGACCATTATCCACTGTTGAAGCCAACCTTTCCTGGAGCGCTCATGCCACAGTATTTCTGTTGGTTTAACAAATGTCTATCCAAATCTAGACATTCCTTAAAGACAATGTTTGCCTGTTAGCCTGCCTACGACAGAGCGTAGAAGGGACGTGAATATCAGACAGAGAATGACACAGAGACTATTGATACCGAGCCTCACAAAATTTGGTTTGATTCTGCCCACGGTAATAAGACCCTTGGAAAGTCAGCTGGCAGTGAGGAAACACTAGCGCCTGAGATTGCCAAGACAGTACTGTACTCCGCTTGGTGCCGCTGCCCTGGGGGTGGTTGTAGTGGAGAGCACAGCATTAATCGCAGCACACAGGCCTGGGCTCAGTCATACTGTACAGTCTCCCTGTTTTGAAATATTCAAGCCAGTGCTCTTGCGTGTCTATTAATATTTACTTAAACAAGCGCTACACACAGTATGCCCATGGTGCTCTGGGAGTGCATTGGACTTTTACTCTTGTTGGCTCATTTAGACTCATGATTGCCACAAAAACAGGTACAGTTTATGTAATTCATTTATGTAGTTACACTACATTATTTCCATTTACGTGAATGACAGCGGGAACTGAGAAGTTAAGCTCGAAATTTTAAAGGGCTATTCCACCTCAATGTGCAGTTGATGAACAGTATGTTATTGCAGTAAGTGTCGACATGTTGGTAGACAGAGACAGAAATCTGAGTTACAAATATTGGCTGACTTGCACAAAAGTCATAAGAATTCAGATTTAACCTGTTTCAGCTCACCTGCTGTGAAAAATGGAGGCTGTGGGTTACCTGACAGCATTTTTGGACTGCCTTTCTCACTCCCATTATGCTGACATGGGTGACAGATGCCAGCTCTCCTGCCAAAGGCCGCATCACTCCTTTCACCCCCCCCCCCCCTGCCTGCCAGCCACCCATTACTGCTGTTGAAAATGCAGCATACATGAATCATGCCACAGCTGCCACAGCTCCCTGGCCCCAACCTAATTAAACAATTAGGGCATTTGGTTAACAATCAGTCATCGTCAAAGGACAAATGTGGGCTAAACAGAGTCAGTCACAGAGTGAAAGGAAATGGGTTCAGATAATGAGTCCCAAAAAAAAAAAGGTCAAATATGTGTTTTTTCCCCATTTTGACAATGTGAGAGTGATGTTTCTATAGAGAACAAACCAAATGGCTGTGATATCAAAATCTTGATCTATGTCCACATTTTTCCAACCAATAGGAAATTGGATAAATTATTCAGTTAATGAGGTGCAACAGGTGTCTGCTCAGATTTGTACATCTGTCTGTAGGGCTGCCCTATTGCCATTTTTCAATCACATTTTCAAATTGTTTGACATAAACAGCTTGTGACAAGAAATCACTCAGAGAGGGCAGGTCTCCGCTGATACCAGTCTCCCCAGTTAGCTGACACTTGCAGAGTCTGCACTGTACCATTTACAAAGGAGTCAAAATAGTTACCCTAAGATGGCCAAAGTGTGTCCTGAACACAAAGGTGTACAGCAAAAAGTGTGTGTGTGTGTGTGTGTGTGACCGATGGTTAAGGAGATAGACTGATTTTTGTTGGTGTTGTTGGGTCCTTGAATGTACATGGCAAATTTTGGACCAATCAAATTGTAAGTTGTGAAATATCTTTATCAGAGAGACGGATGGAGGCAATTATGTATAGCCTCTGCTCATTGGCAGAGGTGAAGAATAAATCCAATAATGCAGATGTGCCATTTGACATAAAAAAAACCCCTTTACAATCATTTGGTGTGACTTCAGTTAAACACAGTTATGAGCTTTTTAACCAGGCTTCTGTACTGACTACACATGCTCGAACTCAGTGACCTATATCTCGTTGTGTGTAGGTCACTAGAGGTAAAGAGTGGGAGAGAATGAGAATGACGAGGGAGGCAGAGAGGCAAACAGCGAGGGTGTGGGAGGGGGAGAGAGGGAGAGAGAGATTTTACTGCAAACAGGCCTGGGGGATTTAATCACAGTAAAACACTGAACTCTTATTGGGGGGGTATCAAAACATTTTACAAGAGCAGCTGTGCCAAACTGTAGCACCACAACAGTGTCCCAGTCCAAGATAAATCAGCAGTAGTCCTCCAGATCACCTTATGTGCCTCATTTATTCCCCAACTACTGTGCAACTGGCAAGAGATATCTGTTAGACATGACATAAGGAATCAGTTACATCATAGGCCCTCATGGGTAAACACTTAAAGGGTCAGTTCCTCCAAATTATAAAATAACATATTTCCCTGCTTGCTCAAGTCAAGTTTAATTTACATAACCCAAATCACAAATTTACTTCAAAGGGCTTCACCATTTGTAGAGCATACAACACTCTCTACCCGTAGACCCTAAAATGGGACAAAAAGAGACTTAACAGGGGAAAAAAAGAAGAGCAGCAGAGGAGGGATCCCTCGTCTAGGCAATATATGTTGTGTGTAGAGAATAGACTGAAATAACAATAGTAAAATGACTATACTGAAAACCAGGATGCCAATGTTATAGAAAGATTGCAAACATACACTCACTGAGGATTTTATTGGGAGCACCACGCTGATATTGGGTAGAGTCTCCCTTTGCTCACAAAACAGCTTCAGATCTTTGTGGGTTGGATTCCACAAGATGTTGAAACTTTCCTCTGAGACTCTGCTCCATGTTGACATGATTGCATGGTACCATTTCTGCAGATTTGTCAGCTGCACATTCATGCTGTGAATCTCCTGTTCTGCCACATCCCAAAGGTGTTCTGTTGGATCTGTTCTGATGACTGGGGAAGCCGGTTTGAGACGACTTTTGCTTTGTGACATGGAGCATTATCATGCTGGAAGTAGCTATTAGAAGATTGTAATTTGTGGTCATAAAGGGATGCACATGGTCAGCAGCAATACTCGGACAGGCTGTGGCATTCAAACCATGATTGATTGGTATTAAGGGGCCCAAAATGTGCCAAGAAAACATTCCCGACACCATTACACTACCACCACCACCCAGACTGTTGACACAAGGCAGGTTGGGTCCATGGATTCATGCTGTTGATGCCAAATTCTGACCCAACCATCTGTGTGCCTCGGCAGCCTCAATTGTGGTGAGCCTGTGTCCACTGCAGCTTCCGATTTCTGTTCTTGGTGACAGGAGTGGAACCGGACGTGGTTTTCTGCTGTTGTAGTCCGTTCACCTCAAGGTTTGAAGTGTTGTGCTTTCTTAGATGCTTTTCTACCACAGTTGTAATGAGTGGTTACCCGATTTACCGTAGCCTTTCTGTCAGCTCCAACCAGTCTGGCCATTCTCCTGTGCCCTCTCATCAACAAGCTGTTTCCGTCTGCAGATCTTTCTGAGTAAACTCTACGCTACTAATCTGCATTTGCATGATTTTATGCATTACATTGCTGCCACATGATAAGCTGATTGGATAGTTGTATGCATGATTAATAAAAGGTATTTCTAATAAAGTGCAAATGTATATGAAAAATGTTGATTCAGCAGGACAATACATAACCTCCTCTCCACACTATTCACACAGGAGAACAAACAAGGAAGCCATACACACAGGCGGAGAGACAAGGGTTGAGAATCCAGATATAAAACATCTGGAATGATGCACCAAAGGAGAGAGAGAGAGAGCGAGAGAGAGAGAGACAGACAGAGAGAGAGAGAGGAAGAGAGAGAGAGGTCCTAGCAACATCTTGCTTTGAAAAATCGCAATTAAAAGACATTGTCAACAATGACATGTTTTTCCAGAAACAATGTTCTGGTTACTGTGGATAATTCGCAGATCTCATTGTGAACACTTTCTATTGGACTTTCTACCCTAATAGTCCTTGTGAAAACTGGAGATTATCCAAGACTCTTTCTTGAAAGAGATACAGCAAATGAATTTGTTAGTGAATGTCATTTTTCAATGCTATGAGCACAATGACCAATTCCACTCAGCTCCACTTTAGTAAGGTCGGGGCAGAAGTCTAAGAAATTAATATCTCAAAACCAGGGCAAGCAAAACCAAAACTATCCGCATGACTAGATTCCACTAAAGGTAAGAGGGAAAATGTTTTTGTTTTTTTTCTTATGTTGGGGGAACCAACCCTTTAAATGGTTTTGTTTGTAATACTTGCCACTTTTACTTTATAAAAATCGTGGCATTGCTTTAAAACTGCATGATTATGACAAACCACATTTGAAATGGATAAATGAATATTTCTAACACCAACCCAGTGCTTCAAAACATGCAGGTTTCCAGGGCCAAACTGGAATGGACAGATATGAAATGAGCAACAGATGGCTTGAATTGATGAGGAGGGGAAAATGACACTATTGAGTAGAGCCGGAGAGGCATTCGGGCAGATTTCGGTCCTATCGTCTCCATCATAATAAACCATTCATTTGACTAGTCAAAGCAGAGCACTCCTCACAACGAGGGCCAATATCTGCTCATCACAGCGAGATTTACTGCAGATTATATATCCGTCTTCACACACACATACTCACTTCGCAGACATTAAGGACCTCTATTGACTGCATTCATTTGTTGAAAGATTAAAGTAACCTAAACCTATCTTTACCAGTGATTTATTCTTTACTGTATCTGTTCATTTTTCTGCACCAATCAATATTTTGATATGAACAATGGGTCACACGCCTATGTGTAATCTGAAAGGTGTCAACCATACAGATGAATGGGGATTGTCACCTGTGTCATTCCAGCTGCAGTATTCAACTGTCAAAGCGATAAAGCGGTTGTATGCTACCTGTCCAGCACCATATGGCAGAGAGACAACGTTAGCAACTATCTTGTGAACACAGTGGAGCATTTAGCAGCAAAAGAGCCAGATTGCTGAAGAGTTGTTGGAGATCAAAGCTGTGATAAACGGAATTCACCATGTGGCCTAATACAAGACTTCAAATGTTGCTCCATGTCTGCTGGATGTGTAAGCAGGCAACTGTTTGCAAACCTGTTTCCTATGTCAGATTTATAAAGTGATATCAGTAGCCTGTTGCAGAAGATCGAACTGGTCAGATGTCCAAATTTTGGTGGATTTTCTGCACTTGTGTTTTTTTTTTTCACAACAGATAATTTGACTTGTCAAACCAGCAAAGGCACAGGTGTTGCCAGTAGTTAACAATGACTCAGTTTGATGTAAGTGTCCCAGTAAATGCGCGATACCAGGACCCTGAAATGAAAGCAGCTAAATGGAATTCAGCCATTAATATTATTATTTACATCTTTTCCTACTGTGAAATGTCCGAACACCCTCTGCATCCTGTGAGCACTGACACATAACTTTACCTATAGTAAAAGCTCAAGAACACACACATGCACTGGATATCTCCTGTATATGGTGCACTCGTTGTCATACTACTGTATCAAGCGTAGGGAATGATTCACAGAGCAAAGCTTGGTTCTCTGGAAGCTCACGGCAGAGACCGTGAGGAGACCCGTTACCTAGCAACCACTGTGATTGTCTCATGCTCCAGGTGTAACTTCCGCGAAGAAGCTAGCCCCATGTGAACCAAGTGGGTGCTACGTTATTTGAAACCCTGTTATTCTTGTATTTCAAGAAACGGCGAGGAACAAAAGGACGCTGAATACACATTGTGTTTGTGCACTTAAGGCAAAGAAAAAAAGAAGCAGCTGGTGAGCTTCAGGGTTTAAGAGAGAATACCATGAGCTCAGGCGGTTTTCCTTGGTATCACAGTGACTCATCAATCAAGCTTCACTCTTTCTCTCTCCACACTTTCACATTCTGTGATCAATGTTATAATTAATCAAACAGCACTGCACAGCACTCTAATTAATCTTATCTCTCACTGTAAGTTTCAAGCCAGACCTCTTTGCAACAAAGCAACAGTCAATCATCTGCAGGTAGATCATCTTCAGGGGCATCAATAGAAATGGTGTATATTTTATCTCAATGCACAGCTTAGAATTGTCTGATAACATCTGTTGGATTGCACACACAAGTCAAGGCAGTTTTTTTTAGTTCGTAAAAAAAGACTGTACATTTCTCACTCAGACTGGTAAAAAATGGTCCACAAGTAATCAGTCTAATAATCATTCCTTGTCTCCCGCTGTGCTCATAGTGTACATTCATGGTTGTTTTTTGTTTTTTTTATAATAATATATCTCTAAGTTCATGAATAGCTGGCCACTGAACTTGTTTTCCCTGGCGATCTGCGTTAAGTGCCACTTTGTCACATTTTGTAAGTGCAGGGCTCTGAGGCAGTCAAAGCTCTTGAAAAGTTTTAAATCTGAAGTATTTCTCTGTAACTTTAAATAGTCATGACTAAATATTCAGCAACCAAAGTTTGAAAAAGAAACATCCTCAGGCATTATTTATTAGAGTTCAACAGTCAAAAACTAAGCTCATCTGGTTTGTAGGACTATGTGGGTGTGGTTTAATTACAGATGACAGCCTGGTAAAAAGCAGACGACCCCACAACCGTCATCAGATTCTGATATGGAAACACGTGACCTACAAAGTCTGAGACACACCTTTTTCTAATTAAGTCTAACCCACTTCAAACAAGTGAGAAGAGCAAAGTCAAAATACAGAAATCTCTCACGTGAAATAACAAACTTCTCTAGCTTGGTAGACAACGGTGTGATCAGGTCAGACCACATTGCTCATAGTTAAAAGCTGATTAAGAAATCTGGGCCATTATTATTGTTTTTTCCTGTGTCCTAGTTCTAACTTCCTAAAACATATTTTTGAATGCAATTATAAGAAAGAAAATATATACGGTACTGGCAGTGGCTGCCATGAATGTGATGATGTGTATACTGGAAGTGACTTTTCCTCCTCACGAGAAAAAAAGTTATTCAGGTCTGGATTGTAGCTGTATATACTGCACCTGGCCATAGATGACATGGTGACATTGCAGATCGTAGACTGCATATAAGTATGTGTAAATATATTTAAACTATGCAAGAACAGAATATGCATGTTTAGAAACCTGTCTACACTGACACTACCCTGTAATGTAAAACCACACATTTTACTGCAAATGCATGCGCCTTTATAATTGTAAATGTAAAAAAAATACATTTCTTATATTGGGACCAGCACCATCTGTCTCATCCTAAACAGCGATCCCATCCTCAGTTATTTTTTGATACAATAAGTGCAATGATGTTTGACTCCCCAGAGGATCCTGCTTGAAATGGCTCCAGATATACTTGGGCCAAGAGTCTATTCAACATTTTAGTGAAGTGGGTTCTGGACAGAACAACTATAGGCTCCCAGGAGAGATAGGAGAGAGAGAGAGAGAGAGAGAGAGAGAGAGAGAGAGAGAGAAATGTGAAGTGGTACCAAGGAAGGTTGAGGGGGAAGGCCTGGGAAACAGTGCCATCTATTGATTAAACTTCCTGTCTTGCTACATTATGGCAGCAATGAACGCAGCAAAGGTTAACAGAGGCATCTCTCTGTACAGACATCATGTATGTATTTCTCCCTGCATGCTTTGCCTCTTCTACATAGTTTGCACAGTACTCGGTATTTTACAACAAATACTTGAATGCAGGTTTGTTGAACACCGGTAAATATTGTTGAATAGCTAAGGGATATGCGTGCAATGTGGGTGTATATGTTTTCCATAACCATATATGACAGCATTTAAGCAGAATCAAAATCTTCTTGGGTGTGAGGATGAATGCAGATCTGGAAAAAAACTGTTTTGCAGGTTTTTTTTGTCTTCTTTAAATGCTTTCTTTTTTAGTATTATACATTATTTATGTTATATTATTATTTTATGAGGGTGCTGTTTTAACATTTGTTCTGCTATATTTTACATTTTTGTTTTTCTTGTCCATTTGATGTCATATTAACTTAAATACAGTTTTCCAACCTGGTAGATATGTAAGTTTATTTTCTTCTATGCAGACATGGTTGGTCTATGGCATGTATTTCATAATCATTAAAACAATATCAAAATCTTCTTAGGGATCAGGGTGATAGTGTGGATATGGGAAAAGGCTGTTTTGATTTTTCTTTTATGTTTATTTTATAGTAATGTATATGATTTATATTATTTTATAGAATACTTTACTTATTTAACCCCTATTTAGCATTCATAAGCACTATATACATCACACACTGATGTAGTTGTACTTAGATATAAGAACATTTTTAAGGATTTTGTCAAGTACGGTTTTTATCAACTATTATAACATCTCCTATGAAGAAATGTTTTTTATAGTATTACAACTGTGTGTTTTACTATATTATCATCCATGATCTGTTTGTACTCCAGCTCCTTCTGGTTGCCCACAGGAGGTGTTATATTTGTTGATGAATAAATTCATAAACAATTACATTATATTGTAGTTTTGTGAATGTTTTTATACTGCCTATAAATGCTAAACAGGGTTAAAGTGTTACTTATATTTGTTACTATTTATTCCGATATAAGCTTCATGTTTTGTGCCAGTTTTATGTCTCATTGCGCTAAAGGCATTTTCCACCTTGATGGACAATAAAGTTGTATTCTTCACTATTTTCAACCAGAGGTATACAGGTCTATACCAGAACTAGAGTGTTCCCAAACACCTGGACTAGGACTGACTATAACTGACCCCAAATCAGATCTGGATTTTAGGTTTCAATCTGTTATGACCTTATAAACACAAGACCTCAAATCTTTAAGATACAGAAATTCACTAACACTGTAATGATATTATTACTTGCATGTTTGTTTGTTTAATAATAATAAAAATCAAGTTTAAAATTGTTAAATGACAGAGAGAGCATCATTTTAGCAGGTCAGCTGCTCCATTTAAAACCCGAGAGCCACTGAGAATGTGTCATCAAAGCACTCACACCACAAACTGAGTGGATTAGTAAATTATCTCTGTGTCAATTCATTCTTCATCATTTATATATCCACTGTATCATAAGGTTTACAATGGTCCTTTCAGTCGAGCAGCTGTATCTCCAACATCAGACACGCTCATGGGAGCACGAACTTGCAGGCTGAGCCTGAGACGTCACCGTGTTCTGTAGGAGTTTGTGACGAGATTAGATGAGAAAGGACTTATTCACCAGCACCGTGGTTGATATTCACAGTGAAAGACAACCGTCAATGCCCAACTGCTCACAATGCTAATTTCTGACACATCTCTGTGAATTTTATGCCAGATCTGCGGTGACATGCAACGACCAGTGTAACTGTGCATCATAGTTCACATTGGGTAAATGCTGGATAGAAGGTGGTAACAGCGCAGTTGCAATAGAGTCATCAGTATGTAAAGGCATAGTCCTCTAAACATAGTTAAATGTACTAGTAGCTTATACTTCCCTTAACTCCTGAAACATACGACAACAGCCATGTATCTCTGAAATGACAACTTTTCATGAGCTATGCGTCATGATAATCCGTTTTCATATAATCCGGTTGGATTTTAAATTGTCTATTTATCTCAAGAAGTATGAAAAAGGGATACTTTAATTTATCTGAAAAAAATCATATGGAGTAGTGATAATAAACATTTTGATTCCACTTTCCAATAAAACATTATTTTTCAAGGGTTTATTAGTTGTGACTAAGAGCTGTATTGATGGCTAATAAAGCATCTATTAATAGTTCATAAATCAGTTACAAGCTATTAATATGAACAGTTTTGGGGTTGACAAGTGGGAAAAATCGTTTTAGCTGTTCTTGAACCTCCAACATGACACTTGTTTTGTCTTTTTAGCTCTTCAATTCATCACTAAGGTGGATTCTAAAAACTATTAAGGGGAGCATTATTAGAATGTGGTGCCATTGTTTTCCTATTATCTTTTCTCGTCTATGGTTTCCATGAAAGGCCGAAATATTACAAGTTTAGCATCAAATATTTCCATGCTCATCGCCACATCATGGAGCACAATAATGCTATCCACTAAGCCAATACCTTATGACAGCACCAGTCACTGCCAGTGTGTACAGTACTTATGCCTTTGATGGATTGGTACACGCAGCTTCTCATAACGGTGAGGCCACAGGGCCAGTGATTTCTCTGGGGAAGAGCAGGATGTCTTGGATGAGATCAGGCCCAAGCAATGCCTCGCGCTGACATGTGTCAGACTCGATTAGTTTTGACTGTTCAATGCGATGAGTTCTCCAACTGTAATCTGTTGGTACCAGCTCTGACAGATTAACAGTGCTATTAATGTCTAGATGCTTTTTGCCCCTGCACAGAGTATGTTATTGATCAGAGATGTGTCTTTGTGCTGTGCGGAACTATTCAATGAGAGAAGTGTGTTTCATGTCGGGTCAAGGCCAAAAGGTGTAGTGACACAGAGGAACAGTGTGGTGGTTTGATATAATGTTTATGTGGATGGATATGCGCAGCAGAATATCTGCAATACATGCCTTGATGGTATTTACAGTTATTAAAACTTAAAGACCTAATTAAATGAAAGTTTTGTACTTTTTCTGCTGTTTTGACCAGCCGTACCCTGCAGTCTGCACAGCGCTCCATGCAGACTTAACTGTTCTCCACCCTGGTCTTTTCCCTGATGGTAGAAAGATTTTCTTTTCCTCTCCAGTTATTTCCCACTTTCTTTGGGAGTCTGAAAACCCACCTTTTCAAGAAATACCTCACATTGTCTTCGCCTCACTGAATCAAACCCCCTTTCTCCCTTTCTACCATCTTCCTCCTTTACACTCTAATTTGTTCTTTTAAAAAATCCCCTCTCGGTCTCCTTTGACATTATTTTTTATTTCTATTCCCTTTGCTTCTGAGGTCACTGTTGGAGACGTATGGCTAAGACTAGAGCATTACTTGATGAAGTAAATGAAGGTAATGCAGGATTTGGTGCTAATTGTGCTGATGCATCCCTGTAAAGTAATTCTTAATAGGTCAACTAAAGAAGCATAGGATGAGTTAAATGTTTATTTACCTGAAATATAAAACATAAGTCACCCAGTTTGAACTTAGTAGTACAGCTGCAGTGTAAAGGAAGTGTAAGATCCCCATCTTCTGGTCAGACTTGAAAAGTGATGTTTTATACTTTGTACCTGGTCTCTTGTATTTTTTAATTTTCACTTTTTACATATATTTTTAGATGCATGTGTCTTGATGTGCAATGTTATAGCTACTATAAATTGTTTTCAATTTAGTAATTTTTTCTATTTTAACAGAACTGACAGATTTCAGAAACTTAAATGCATTAAGTATAAGATCATACTGGATTTAGTGGTGTTATCTGCCTTTTGTCTCAGTGGACATGCACAACAACTGTGGAGCACTCGGCTCGGCAGGATGATGTAGGGAGATTCCAGAGGAGCAGTGGCAGACAGCCCTAGAGTTGATTCATATTTCTTCAGTATGTGCAAGACATGGCGTCATTCAGTTTTAGGTAATTCATTGCAAGGGCGTAGGTTTGCATATGGACGGTAGGGACATGTTGCTACCAATATTTTGGGAGGACAGAATTGTCCATACCAATATTTGAGTGAACAATGTTTGGAGTGAAGTCATGTTAAATCATTCCGATGCGGAATCGGCTCTTGGAATGGGCATGGTATCGTTATTATTATTATTTTTTAAACCGATAATCGATAGTAGTAAATTAATTTTAAAATGCATTACTTTGGCTCTGTTGTCTCTGATCTGTAGTTTCCAATCTGTGATCTGGAGCAATGTCCCGCCCACAGCGCCATCTGATTGGTTAGACGTCACGAGTAATAGCCTATCACACTGAAGGCTACTGTGTACACAGGGTCACAGACGAAGGTAGCTCCGGTTAATGAATGGATCTGTGTATTAGGTAAGACAGCAGACATCACTGAAGATGTAATAAACATCACAATCCTCCACAATGAAGTTACAACAACACCACACTCTGATGAACAAGTTCATATGTTGGTTCAAGACACACCGAGCAAGAGAGAGAAGTTAGCGCTAGCTGCTAAGCTAATTAACTAGCATCTGAATAGCATGTAAACAACTGCGGAATTAGTGAAAGTCGCTACCAGGAGCAGAGATCTCGGCGTGCTGAAGCAGAACTAGTTTAAGTTTAAATGTACAGAAGGTAGTTAGTCACTGTGAAGAAGAAAACAGCAGCGATAATTGTCTTCAGACAGAGCAGCATCAAACTACCACTAACAAACTCCAGAGAGTGGACATGAGACACTACACTGACGTCAGCACGTGAATGGCCACCAACTTCTGTTGCTGGAAAGACATTTTACCACGTAAGTAAAATTACTCTGAAAATGTTCTCAGATAAAAGTACAAAATAAGTCAGTTAAAATGTCTGCGTGAATGTGTTAAGTTACATTTTAAAGGGAGGGGTAAAACATGTTATATGGTGATAATAATATATGATAAAACTATTAAATTAAAGAGCATCTTTAGGCTGCCAGGTGAATCCGTGCACAGATGAGAACAGCACTGAAGTCAACCAGTTAATTCCAGTCAGGCACTTTGCAGCCAGTGTATACAACTAACAATTACTAATATATACTCAGTTGGCAATTTATTAGAAACGTCCAGCTAAAACTGATGTAGTCTAATACAACAGTCCTGCAGTAAATCCTCCTTCATGAAGATAATAATGTTGTGTTTTTATTAAAATTGTTTTAGACAGTTGTTGATTCAACTATATGATCATTTTTGAGCAATTATTTTGTATGCTGGAACAGCAGCAAACCAGAGAAGTAGAGGAAGCTGATGAGGAAACAGTTGCATTGTCAGGGTTTTAAGTGAGGTTTTAAAATGATAGTGTGATAAAATATACACTATTATGGATTAATTGTAAATTATTAGCTTATATTAAACGTAACCATAGTCCACCTATTCTGATGTTAACTTGTAAACACATGATAATATCCTAAAGTTTTAGACTTTAATCTGATACATTATAGTTTTATTTAAATACATTTCTGAATGTAAATTCAGGATCTTATATGTTAATAAACCATTTGGTTGAAAAGTTCTCATTTGTTTTGGAGGGGTGGCGGGGTTGTCCCGTCCCTACCAATGTTGAAACCAAACCTACGCCCTTGATTCATTGTTTATGTTGGTCTTTCTCCCCATCCAGCAGCTTGATTCTGCCACCACTACTGCATGCTACATATCAACAATAACAGTCAGTACAGTAAATTAATCTGATTCCAACATACATAATTCTGTAAGTGAACAGGGGATTAATACTTCCTAATCAGCACTTCTTCACATCTGAGGCCTTGCAGCCTCTGCTCACTTACAGCATCATGCTAGCTGACCTGGCAGCAATGCAGGCTGCTCTACCTTTAACACAGTGTGAGAGAATTGGGTCATTGTAGGAAAACATGGCCCCTCAGAGTCACCGCTGCCAAACTGTGTAAAAGCTGAAGTGACCTGCTATAATTCAATTTGTCTTGGTAGTGGAGGAGTGCTCGGTTCATTTCAGAAGGTTTCTAACCAAGCTGTAGGTGGCCCACATTGTCTGGCACCTACAATGCCCTTGTCTTTGCTCATGCCCAGGCTTATGAATTCCTCCTGTGTGCATGTATTTTTTCTTTACTTTGGGCAAGATACCTGGCAAATAATAAAGGTAGACAATGTTTCCTGGTAATTTCTTTTCTGGAGAACACTTTACTTTCTTATAGCAAGAGATTTACTCAGTGAAATTACCATGGAAATGTGTGACTCCCACTTTTATTGTCCTCATAAAAGTTGCCATGGGTCATGGCTGAGGATGATTGTTTTTTGTCCACTTTATGGCTTTCCTTAAGAAATATGCATAAAATTGTGTTTCAAGCTTCATCCAAAATTGCTTTGTAAACTCATTCTGAGTCAGAGAACCATTCATTTATTTTGCACTCCCACATTCACGACTGAATTTAATATTTCTAATACAACAGTTTTTTTATGACATGCAGATACTGTGCATATTTTTTTCATTATTTTCCCAGAATAACCTCCGATAAATCATTAATATTCCAAGACATTAAGGGCCTAACAGAGGTGGTGGAATCTGTGCTCAAAATGCCCAATCTTTCCAAACTTGTGACAAGCATGAGACAGAAATGTAGTCTGGTAGAATTTTACCTTATTCGTATGGGAGGCTGCCAACTGTAAGGGAAAACCAAGAGGGTGATTTTGTCCGTTTTAATTTAGTTTCATGGGGTAGGGCTTTGATGAATTTGAGAACTTAGATATGAAACAGAAGTCAACATTGTTGAAGTTTTACTCCTGGTACGATTAAATGCTTCTAAATGGCTTTTGTCCTGTGGGTTTCTGAGAATAGCCACCCTACGAAAGGGGAAGGGCCACCTTATTAGACTGGTCTCATATGAGTGTTTGCGAGAACAATAATGTCTATGGGAAAAAGCAACCTTGCAGAGACTAGGCATACCAGGGCCTCCTCTCTGAGCCAATCTGTGATAGGTGAGGTTAGGAGGGTACTGCTTAGGGACTCTACAGCTGTGCTCCAGAGGGACTAAAGTACTTAGGGGGGGACAAGTTGACAGAGCAATGTTCCCTGTGGCCCAGGGAGTGTTGGGTACAGGGAATCCCAATTGGTCATGCACAAAGCCTCCAACGCAGAGGCGGTTACTCTGAACTGTGGCAAAGTTGTCGTTGGCAGGCGAACTGTCAAACCCAAGATTTAGGAGCAATGGGGTTTGCACATTCAATGTACAGTTGCTTTGTGGACTTGGAGAAGGGTTAGGGTTGTGTCTCCTAGGTGTCTTGTACAGTGCTAGAATAAGGGGACCCTGGGTTGTTGATATGAGAGATCAACTCTGCTGACTATAACCTGACTAAGTGCCGTGTCACTAACAATCAGCTCTGCAAGGTTGTGCCACAGGATTTCTTATGCTTATTACCAGTGCTGTAGTTGTGTTAGCTTCATTGGCCCCTGACCTCCAGTGCACACAGCTAGAAGTGTGAAGGAGCTGAGAATAGAGTCAGCACCCTTCAAGTCTGAGGCTGTGATACTCTACCATGGCCATTGAATTTGAAACAAGTTACAGGCGCAACTGGTGATGTTCCAGTACAGTATTTCAGGGTCTTATTCGCAAGTGAGGATAAGATTGAGTGTTAGATCAACAGACAGAAGAAAGAAGAAGAAACAACCGTGGGGTTTTAATTCCTTGCAGTCAGGATTTTGATAAAAAATTAAAGTGAAATAGACTGTTTAACAACTTCAACCTTTAAATCTTAAGACCCTACCTCATGATTTTTTTTTATTAGATGATATTTACTGTTCACATATTATATTCTCACAAACCACATCTTTCTTAAACACTGTCTGATCAGTGCCAACAGGTAGATGTTTTGTTCATGTGAACATCTTTTAGTTGGAAATTTGCACACAGCTCCCACATCAGTTTATATTCAGTAAGAACCGATCTGAGGGTGAAAACAAAACACTGAATAGAATTCCTCATCCCCCTTAATAAGCATTCGTTGGTGAACACTAGAGGGCAGTGGAGTATTTTTTCTCTTTCACTTTTACTTTAATGTCACTAGATCAGACAGAAATTACTTTGGCCCTGACCTCATGAAAACAAAACAACCATTCATGGATTTAGATACTAATCAGAATCCCTGTCTAGTTAAATGACTATATTTATATTGAGATTTTGTTTTGACCATAGCTCTTTTTAAAAATCCCAAAACAAAGGAGTCTAAAATATTCACTATGGCCAATACAGTGATGTCCATGGGATGTGTTATAACCCATAAAATCTTTCAGAGAGCTGTGTACAACTGACTTCCCTTCAACTGTTTCACTTCCTCTTTCTTAACCTTTGACCCCAAAGCTATATGTTCATCTTTATTGACACAATAATCTGAAATTGTAGAGTGTTGTTGCACCTGGTTTCTGCCATGAAAACAATAGAAGTACACATGCTGCTGTCAGTGAGTACATATTTCCAGATGCCTATTATGCACCCACCTTTTTTTAAGATATATATACCTACTCATGTATCGGAAAGTGCATTTTTCAGAATTTTATATGTTGAAAAACTGCCTTCACTTCTATAAATGAGAATAGTATATTCATAAGGCATGTGATTTCAGCCTGAAACCAGCAGAGCTATGCAACTGATCACATGCTTAGCATTGTTTTCTTAAGAGTGGATTGTTTTGCTAAATGATTTTAATACAAATGCCCATGAGAATTATTCCCCAAATCCCTCATAAAGTGCATTATATTAGCAGCTTACCAAAAGTACCAGAAGAAACAGTTAGAGGAGGCTTAAGCTTTACCGCCAACCTGATTGTTAGTTTTATTTTAGAGGGGGGGGATTCTTGTCATTGAGGGATTTTCTGCTTTGTCATTCTGTACAGGATTTCCCTCTGCCGGGGGAAGAGTACTCCTGTTTGGTTTCTGCTAAGCGACTTCCTCCTTCAAAGGCTGCTCAAACAATGACTCCATAACAGCTGGCTTTTGATTTGAGGAATTCCTCAGATGTTTCTGAAAGCACATAGGTGGTATTAATATAAATCTGAATGAAATGGGTGATTAATAAATAAATAAATAAATGAAAAAAAATGAATAGGTGAATTAAACTTTAGCCAATAGACAGATAAGGTCACTAACATTATTTAAGTTCTATTCACTCAAAACCACAAGCCCTTCCCCAAGTACACAATCAGTAATATTGTAAAAACAAGGGCCATCCACCACTAAAAAAAAGACCTGCTCTTCCTTTTCTTATTCCATGGATTCTTTAGAATTATCTATTAATTCATTTATTTTGGCACATAAAAGACTAGTCTAGCAAACACTGTGGAAGCAAACTGGAATCCAAATGAAGAATAAAGAATAAACTTAAAGAAGATAACTACTGAGAGTTACTGTTGTTGAGCTGAGGTACACAAAATGCTGATTTTTCATTTATCAGCCAAACTGAGAAAATTACTGATCTGCCTTTAAAAAGAGGCTTTTCCTAACAAGTGCTCATAACATGTGACAAAGATAGACTCATAAGTTTCTGTTGCACTTGCTTCAGGAATTAGGCTGCTGTTGAAAAGTGGGTTAATTCATCCCAAGTATGTCCATTACTACTCTGTTTGCCCAGTTTGTTTTTTGACATTCTGCAGTGAAAGCGTAGCTCAGGTCTGTGCTGTGCCAGGGGGTGACGCAGGAAGGTAAGAGCCTGGTAGCGAATAGTGATGAGTTTCTACCAGGAACCCACCAGGGCAGTGAGTAAAACTGGCACTGGCCCGTATAATCCAAGCTCACTGTTTGGCAGACATAGAGCATTCGTTTTAGTATTTGCTACGCAGACATACTGTCTTCATAACCTAAGGGACCAACATAACTGTCTATGTAGGTTATGTATGTATCTTCCTACTCTATGAGAATGCTATATGCATATACTGTGTCTATTTTTGCATGTAGCCTATGTAACATATTAAACACAAAGATCAGTTCATGTGACTTATCAATTGACTATTCAAACATTACAATTACAAATTTTGGTTTAAGGTAGAAAATTGTCTTTAGGTCTCGGGGACATGAAACACTAATAAATGATTTAAACGATTTGGTCAAAAATTTTAGTTTGTGGTCATGTAAACTAATTATACAATCTCTAAAACATTTCTCTACATAGGGGAAGTTTTGTAGTAATCACTGTTCTTTGTAGTGCAAATATTCTGCTACCAGCAGTTTCAGTTGGGTGCTCTGTTCCCAACAGAAACTGACATTGTTACATCCACCAGTTTGTTAGATCAATGACCAAATAAATATTAATAGATATCTTTTGTCTACTCACCGGATGCCCATGTTGGAGTATTATGTCCAAGTATGTGATGGTTGATTTGTGGTTTGTTAATTCATCTAGTTTTTCTGTGATCAGTTTACTGCTAACCAAGCCGGCCATTATTACTAGCTAGCTGTCTGAAGTTAACATGCAGCTATACAAAATTCAATGTAACTTTTAAATTACTGTTTGGCTAACTATTGTGTTTTTCTATTATTATATTTTTGCTGTTACAGTTGTAGACTCTGTGTATGTTTGCTAGATTAATTACTGTGTTGTATTTCCTCTGGGGACTTAATGTTGCAGCTAGTCTATACATTTGGTAGACTAACCCAGTTTCTTCCTTATACTCACTCATCTTCCCAGCACCTTGGTGTAATCAGTCTTTATGGTATCTCTTCCTATACTGAGTTGTAATTACTGTCATTGAATTTGGTGTCCAATAGCTGAGCCTACTGTTTTCACAGTTTCACAACCATTTCCAGTAAAAACCTCAAAGGCCAGCTTCTGGTTTAGCTTGAAGCTTGCTGTGCACCTACATGCATAGTGAGAGCGGATGAACACATAATTGATATTATTATGGTATTGATATCTACTATCTCCAGATAGATCTGTTTTGATGACCCAGAATTAAGAACCTAAAAGTTGTGTGTCATGTAGGTGTTTTTAAAGTTTGATCAGATTTGAGGTCATGAAGGAGGAGAGTTAAAACTCCTTTGTTTCCAGGTCCTGAATACATCAGCAGAACAATAGGGAGCACTAGGACCCTGCGGCGCGGAAGGCTTCCGCCTCTCTCATTATCCATTGATTTGACAGCTTGAGCGAGCGACCAGTCAGAGACAGGATGTGAAGGCGAGAGGGAGGCGGTTTGCGGGTTTTGGTGCGGTACGCCGAAGTTTTGTAAAATCACTTGGTTGTTTGTAAGCTAAAGGCAGGTCCACTGCAATGTCTGTCAAACACAGCTGCTCATTATTCGACACGTTTTCAACCGGATAATCCCGAGTTGGCGTTTGGATTATTGCTCCTGCTGTGTTTTTGTAGGTAAAAAAAAAATCAATTCATCGGCTTAGGCAGGACGGGATTCACTTTCTGAGGACTTATTCTCAACTTTTGGAAGCTGTGTTTCAACGTTCAGACTTGTAACAAGTTGCGGTTGCCAGTGGTCACACAGTTTGTGGAGACTGGAGAAGCACACGTGTATCCTCCCTCCTCCTCCGGCTGCGCACACATCGACCCTTCAGCGCTTTCTGGATAAAAGTAGTTTTTTCTGTTTGGGGTTTCGCTTAAAGCAGGAAGAAAAGGTGACAGAGAACATGTCGCTAAGCAGAAGTATTGAATTTGAACACTTTGAGGAACGAGAGAAGCCGCACAGGGCACCGAGAACCAACTCGGTCTCCGGGTCCCAGTCTGGCTCCAGAGGCAACGGGCTGGTCCCCAGCCCGGCGCACAGCGCGCACTGTAGTTTCTACCGCACACGTACTCTCCAGTCCCTCACATCCGAGAGGAAGGCTAGAAAAGTGCGATTCTATCGCAATGGAGACAAGTATTTTAAAGGTCTGGTGTACGCCGTGTCCAACGACCGGTTCAGGTCTCTGGATGCTCTGCTCATGGAGCTCACACGGTCCCTGTCTGACAACGTCAACCTTCCTCAAGGAGTCCGGTCGTTATACACGTTGGATGGAGGCAGGAAGATCACCAGTCTGGATGAGTTAGTAGAGGGTAAGGGTGATGATGGATGTAATAACTTCTTCATGTCACCACTAACCATAAAGGGGGTTGCAACATGATTATATTGATGATACACTAATGTGCATTGATTCACACATAGAATCGATTTTTTTTAAAAGCTACATTTTGCCTTGAATGTTGGGCTCATTGGCCCATGCAGATATTCACTACACCCTCAGGCAAGTTATGCCAGAGGTTTTAAGGGTCACTCAGAGCATATTCACATGTTAAGAACTGACTGCTTTGTTTATTTGTATATGTTGTGTATTGAGAAAGTTTTCACTGTCAGATTAAAGGTTACTTTGAGGTCAGTTCTCCTGATCCACTGTACAGACGTCCATCCATTTATCTCTGGAGAACATTACAGGATAATGGGTGCAATGAAAAGCTTCCCTCACATCATTCACATAATTTACGTCACTGACATAACTCCTCTGACATGTTTGACCCAGTGCCATGCATGGAGACGAGCAGACCTCTCCTCACTGCAGCAGACCACAGCTCACTGCAGATTGGTCTCAGCTGGGCTCTTTCTTTCACGTTCCCCCACTTTCTTTGTATTTGTGAGCTGAGTTTATGTGGGCATGTGTACCCACTGTCTGGGAATAAATGTTTGATGACAGTGTTGTAGTTGTTGTATGGTCCATTGGCTCTTAAAAATCTTGATAAAAGTTTCCCTCCCTCATCCACTATCTGTTTTATTGCATTGCAGTATTGCGGTGAATTAATGGGTTTTAAGACTGCAAATGTAATTTAAAATATGTAATCTAAGTTATAGTAAAAAAAAAAAAAAAAATGTAGTAACTACTTAGAAATAATAGACACTGAAGAAAGCCTCCTGCAGTCACAGCTGTTTGATCAGTTTAGTCATTCTGAGGAGCTAGAGGGCTGAGAGGAGTTCCTAAACAAATTTTGTTTTCAAACACAGTGTCAGAGGCAGTTGCGCACTGCAGACACGAATGGAGAACAGTCAGTGACCCTTTCACTTTCCTGCTGTGTTGTTCTCCCTGCAGGGACAGTGACCTCACAGTAACAAGTTAATCTTCATGTTCAGCCCAGACAGTGTCTGTCTGAACTGTCATCTGCCTGCAATCCTCTTTCAACATGAGGGGTTACTGCTTGGCCACACATACTCAGGATCCACTGACCTCCTGATGCTGTCATTGTTCTTATATGCAGGTCTATTTTTATCTCACATCCTCCTAAAACTTTCGTGTCTGTGCTACACTCATTTCCTATTCCCCGTCCCCTGAGACACTGGGGAGGATTTAGGCCAGCGCCTGATCTGAATTCTGTAGCATCACTAGTTTGGCAAATCGAGCAAAAGTTGATTTTTTTTTTTTTTTTTTTTTTTTTTTTTTTTTTTGGTGCATTGGCTTGGCTTAGAGTTGTACCTCTGACTGATACTGCAACAGCTCATTTTGTCTGAGAATTTAAAGGATCAGTTCACCCAAATCATAAAAATTCTTGTACGTGCCAGAGTACTGTTTCTGTTACTGTTCACATGTTTAAGTTAACTAAGCCACACGTGTGTCTTCTTGAGGAAGGTTTTCCTCAAAGTAATTTATGTTGCATGTCCTTCCTCATGGGTTACAATGTTTTCATTTCACCGTTTACAGTTTTCACCATTCAATTTTCTTTTACAATAGTTCCTGGTTAAAAACTGTTGACAGGAAAGCCCAGGGATTATCTTGAGTATCCAGGACATTGTGTCTGGAAAGACATTCATTCATATTCATGAATTTTTTTCAAATGAGATTTTTAAAAAATACTGTGAGCACTAAAAATGAAATTCCTTTCAATCAGATTATTTGAGATGGTGACAGAAGTTTCAGCAAATCCTCAGCAAAGACAACTAAAATCATTTGCGTGCGTAGATGCCATCATGGCTAAGTGGGGAAAATGCTATTCATGAATTGCTTGTCCCCTGTCAATCATAAGCAGGTACACAGGCTGTCTAGTTTCCACCAAAGCCTCTCAAGCATGAGGCTGACTGCAGGTGGGCTCGGCACCAGTATCTTGTCCTTGTCTACTTATCCGTCTAAAGAGAGAGAACATTACTGCACAGCTCAGCAGTCTGCCTCCATTGATTGAGGCCTGCTGGGTCTCTTTTGTGTGGAAAGCCAATCAAGCACCGTTCACAAGTGTGCCCCTTATGGCTGGACGGGATTACTGAGCCGACCAGTCGACTTGAACTGCTGTGCTTGTGGAAAACAACAGAGAGGTAGCAGATACTGAAGCTTTGTAGTTGACTGTGTGGAGGAGGGTACTTAACTTGCTGACAGAGGAACTTTAGTTGGACAAAAACTTTAAAATGAAAATGAAATTAAACCTTTTAACGTTAATGTTGAAATTGGCTAAAGATAATAAGGCATTCCAACATTAGAAAAAGTGTGTATTTTATAGCTGTGCTGACGTCTTGTTGTCATCAGCAAAAATGTCGAATGTCCTTTCACGAATCTCAGTCCTGTACTAACTGAGGAAATCCTCTAATTTCCTGTAATGTCATTCATTGCTCATGAAGTTCATTAAGAAGAGATAACGGCAAATGTGAACTCATGCTGAACTTTTCTGCAGCGTATCAGGAGATGGTGGGTGTAAAAAAAACACGGCTTTCTCCAATGGCGTGCGAGAGCCATTTAGAACAATGCAAGCCATGTAAAATCCCTTTCGGCGCATAATGTCTTCCTTGCTGTGCTGCTCTATTCTAGCATTGTTCTCAGTGCTGCCACTATTGGCTGCTAGCTAATGTATATTGCTATAATCTTTTCCCCTACATCAGTATTTACTGACAGTAGAGGCTGAATCAGAGTTCACAGTTAAACGTGCGCCTAAAATTTAAGCAAATAAATTTTTATTGTCTTTATGGAATCAGTGTTTTTGATTTAAATATAAGTCCAGTGAATGTCCAAGATTTTATTATCATTGCCTAAAGACAGTTTAAACCACGTTGTTTTCAATTATCTTTGATTTATTAAGGCAACTCAGTCATGAATATTTTTGAATGTCTAATTTGTAGAGGCTTCATTTGGTGTTGCTCCAGGCTAAAACTGAGCAGCTTCCTGAATGTATATGCTTGATGGATACATGAAGGTGAGGTCCTTTGGATCTTGGTAGTACTAGACCTTGGCATTTTATAATTACCCTGTCATCACTAAAACACAATTAAAATGTGTTTTTCTTGGAACAAAGAGATTTGATAATTTTGGCACAGATTTTGCTTAGCAACAGATTAGGATGGTGTGGTATGTCTGCCCAGAGAAGTCGATAGTGTGCTGGTCATACTGGTTTAGTCAGGGAAAAAAAGATGAGGACCACACATGCTGAGAATCATTGGATCATGGAGTCGACTCGTTGTTTTAAGGTGACAAGTCTGTTTTTTGATTCCCATTTACTGACATCGCCTAGGTTTTGTATTGGTGACAGCTGTGTGACCGCTGCAGTAAAAGCTGCTGGATTGGTTAGACAGCTCTGTTAAGGTTGACCTCATCTGTTGTCCACATGAGGACAGCAGCCGGTGGCGGGTGGCTGAGGCGCCCTTCACATCAACGGAGAGAGGTTGCATCTGAGATCCCTGCACTCCAGGGAATAGACTTGTCACCGGTCGCCATCTGAGGGCATCTCGGTATTCTGTCATTTTTTTTGCGCAGATGAATGACAGCCCCAGTTAGATTTTGTTTTAGTTTTCCACCGTAGCTCAGTCCCCTCAGCTGTGTCCTAGCCTTTTAATTAGCCTTTGGTTAATTGCAGGCTTAATAAAACCGGGTATCGTGGGACACACTGTCTCATATGGCCTTCTTACACTGTGGCTTGATTCGTTTGTCTTGACACATATCCAACAGCCAAAATTTCTAAGATGGGATTGGTTCTTTATCAGTTAATTTTACTTTTTACCCAAAGACAGTGAACAATCTTTTCTTTAGGTTGATAACTACTGTATTTCTGTGGTATAGAAAATGATTGGATTAAACATTACACTGCTTTTTAACTATCATGTTTGTTTCCAGCAGTCTCATTGCTTTGCAGTTCCTCTAATGTACCACACACAGCCACTGTGAAGGTCTTATATTGATGCAGTGATGCAGGCATGAGCTGTAATGTAATTGCAAATACAGAAGTCTGCGGGATTTTGGCCTCAGTGAGCTTTGTTTCATGCTGGGAAGACATCATTTGAGCAAGCTACACATTTTCAATGTCTCAGTTTGTGCATGCTGTTGTTTTTGCAGAAAGCTTTGATGAGACGTTCTGTGATCTTTGTCCTCTAGTTCATCACAAGCAAAGAGTTGCCTGTGAGAGAGAGTTGACTGTTTGTGAATACTTTTGTGATGAATGCAGCCTGAAGAGAAAATATCTGTCATTTTCCCACTCGGTTACTCACGGTTTCTCGTCTAACACTCAGCCTTCAAAACAATCACCAGACATTCCTGCCGTGGTTTTCATTTACCGGCCAAGCCCCTGTACTTGCCACATGACTTTGTTCTTAAGGGGAAACATTTGCGTGTTAACAGTTCGAATGGAATGCTGGCAGATAAAACAAAATGCTTTGCTTTGGAGGAAAGCCAGTGCAGCAGCTCAACAGCTGAAAGGGAGAGGACAGTGTTACGCTGGCCTGGCCTCTCAATGTGCCTTTTTTGTCTCAGAGGAGGAATGTTAACTCTTTGCTGTTCATCTAATGTCTTGTTGAAGCAGCATTTTATGGTGCATATCATCCATGTGAGGCGGATTCTGAAGATTACATGTTTCATTTTAAATGTTTTTTTTTCTAATTCAAATAGGGATATGGTTTCTGAGATATTTATGTTTTGACTCTCTGTTCTACCAACTTATTTCTTCCTGCAGGTGAGAGTTACGTGTGCGCCTCCAACGAACCCTTCCGACGTGTGGACTACGCCAAGAACGTCAACCCCAACTGGTCAGTGGGCATCAAGACCGGCACATCACGCTCCCTCTCCTCCCTCATCCCGCTGAAGAATGAACTGCAGCGGGAATCCAAGGACTTCATCAAACCGAAGCTCGTCACAGTCATCCGCAGCGGTGTCAAACCCCGCAAGGCAGTTCGGATACTGCTCAATAAGAAGACGGCACACTCCTTTGAGCAGGTGCTCACTGACATCACGGATGCTATCAAGTTGGACTCTGGAGCTGTGAGGAGACTTTACACTTTGGAGGGCAGGCAGGTGAGTCTGTTAACCATGAACTCAGACTAAGATTACATAACATGACAGTTGGAGGGAGTTAACTACACTGTTTCGAGGTTGGACAACGTGCATATGAAAACCAGATGGAACTGCAAGGCTGAGCTTTTTAGCCAATGGTTTTATCTCCAAAAAAACGCTGTGATTTATAGGCTTCAGCTGTGTCAGCAGTCTAGGTAATTACACCCTGTTTAATCATCCATACATAATTACACGCCACAGTTATTTCAACAAGGCACTAATGAATACACTTTAGAGTTCAGGCCTTTTGCCATATCCATCAGTATAGTTTCCTCCCCACCTCATAGAATCCTATTAAGCCATTTGAGACTGTTTTCGCTATAATCCTATCCATCTGGGACACATATACCATTGTAATGTTTCCATTTGAAATTCTCATTGAGCTTCCCTGGTGTTTGGAGATGAGGTGAGCTTGAACACATGGTGCCCCTCATCAAAAAGATTTATATTAATGTTGCCTCATCTGGGAGAAGTCTTACATAATAATTATTGATTATATGGTTTTAAGTTATGTCACAGAATTATTTAACTTCAAATGAGGAAGATGGTTTAAGGGAAGTGAAAGTACAGCTTATGACAAATGTAGAGGATAAATATGAATTAAAAATAAAGTAATGTTATTTTAATTTATGAAACGTCACCAAAAAGCAAGTTTACAAAAACTAAGAATAACAGGAGCTTGAATGAAAAGGTTTTGTCACCTTATATCTTAAAGTATTGCGAGAGTTGAATGGCTTCTGTGAGGCTTTGCAGTGACATGCAGTTAAGAGGTCTACATCATGTACTTTTTGTATACAGAATTATAGTTTAAAAACTAACCAGGTAAGCCTAAACGTTTGTATGCAGAGTTAAATAAATGTATGTGATTTTCACCAGTTTCAAAGGTTTAACAAAAGACATAAAACAGACCTCTGGCTAATGACAGGCTGAAGGTTTAAGGTAGTGTAAATGTCTGGCAAGAGCAGGGAATAAAAACGAGTATGACCTTTTCCCAGATTGGCAAATGATGACATTGATTATGTCCTGCAATTGCTTTCAAATGTGAGAGAGACTGCACTTTTTAAAGCTTAAGTAGGAATAATATATTGCTCCCATATTTCAGACATTTTGCCTCACATTGCCTGATCCGGTGACTACAGTTAATTCTGAAACAACTGAAATGTGTTAAGAAAACCAAATATGCGACATACAAACTGATAATAATGATAATAAAATCTTGGACATTCACTGGACTTATATTTAAGTAAAAAACACTGATTTCATAAAGACAATAAAAATGTACTTGCAAACTGCCACATTTAGCGCTTCACATTTCTTGAAACTGGTCATGCTGTTTGCATCAGTGGATTTCAGGGTAGATTGTCCTGTTTACTGCCAGTGTAGCAGTGAAAACATGTGTTTGTGATATAAACAAATGTCAGAAGACAGAAATGGAAAGCTTTATGGAACTTAAGAGGACATGCCAATGAAGTGGCCAATGAAATGTGCTTTCATTGGAGTCTAAACTGTCAAAGACTGCACTAAAATCAATTGTTTATATGTGTTGGTTACTTCTGTGGTTTATTTGATGATAGTATCTTTTGCAATGCCTCACTCCAAACACAGCTCTAACTACACAAATAATGTGTTTACTCATAAAATCCAGAAAAAGCAGTTGGCTGGAAAGAACTTTTGGATACTTGATTATAACTCTGTTGGATCTACTTAAGAGCTCAAACATTGTTTCATTTTCAGTGGGATTGAACTTTTATAAATGGACAATTCCATTGTTAGAGAGGTGTTGATTATTAATAAAATAACCTGATTTCATGATTCTGTTAAAGACTACAGAAACATCAGTGAGGCTTTTAGATTGAAATTAGTCCAGAGCCACAAAAAAATGGCATTTCCTGAGTAATACTTAGTCTTATATGGAGCTGTAATAAAAAAAAACAAAAAAGGGTGACAAAAAAGAATCTCCTCACCTCAAATACTAAAAGGTTAAAACTGAGAATCAGAGTCTGAAACCCAAAGCAGCTGATGTTTGTTTCCCATGAGCCGACAGGAGACTTTCTGTACCGGACAGTCCAGACAAATGACTCATGAGAATAGTGATCTTTATCACCTCTGACAGAGCCAGCCCAGCATCCTTTCTGTCAGGCCAGCACTCTACAGTTTACAATGATTACATAACCGTGTCCAGAATATCATTGTATTTATTTGCATTATCTTAGCTTAAAGTTTCCTGTGATGGATGCCCTTAAACTAGTTGTGTGCCTCTGAGACTATGAAGGTGGTGCAGGAAGTCCTCTAAGCCTTTCACCAAGTAATGCAATTAATAAAGACACTCACTATTTTTTGAGAAAATTATTAATACACCCAAGCCTTAACTGGTAAATCAACACTGAGTCACAAAGAGCAGAATACAGCTGCTCTCTCTCTGTTTAAACTTATAAAGCATGTTGCCTCTCTGGCTGAATGCCAATCAGTGTTTCACAGCAGGTGTTTTCATCAGTTGTCATAAGGAAAACACCAGCTGTTAAATCACTGAATGGGGTGCGGCCAAATGGGTGACACGATTTAGAGTTTGAACCCCCCGAAAACTTAGTTTATTATTAGCAGGGTTGGGTGGGGGAGATGTGGCGTCATACACTCAAGTTGTCAAGTAATGTCAGCGCTTGAAATGTTCAAAAACATGGTGCCAAAAAGCAATATCACTTAATAATGCATCGCCCACAGCTGCACGTATTAATGCTTCCTGCAAGAATTTTGTTAGGGTCTCCACTGTGACTCGTTCAGTCTAATATCAGTGGCATTAAGCCTTGATGTGTTTGTATTCCATCTCTCAGTAGATTCCATGTTGATCAGCCATGCAGACCTGCAGCCATGTCACGCTCCATATTACTGTGATGACTGTATCATTAGCGTTTATGGGCTGCACTCACATTCATTAACTTTAGTCATAGTAACATGTTGTCCACCCTGTCTTACCAACTACCAAGCTGATGCTTTGACTAATCATTGGAGGAGAGAAGGGGCTGGCCGAACACCAGACTGCGATGGCACACCCTTCCTTCTTTTTTTTAAAATCAGGAATCTGCAGCTGGCCGGAGTCTGGTATGGTATGGTTTGTTAAAGGCCATAATGTCGTCAGGACTTTTTGCAGGGAGTGAAACCAAAACTTAGAGCTTCACAGTTGTTACAATGGAGTGTCTGTCAGTTGTGTTTTACACTGAACCTTCCTACCCCTACTTTCATCCAACCAAATTTTTGTTTTTGTTTTTTAAAACCTATGAAAAAAATTGACCTTAAACCGTGTTAGTAAGTTATGATCTGAGTGCTATAGAAAAGGTGATCAGCTCTCAAATTTTTGATAGATGTTTTGTTTATCAGTGTGCAACACGTGCATAAAATACACTAGCTAAACTTTTCAAAAATAAAACTGATATATTCATGCTTTCATTTCAGTCTTGCCGATAAATAGACTGTAAAGATGCTGTGCTATGTGGCCAAAAAGAACGCTGTAGAAATCACAAAATTATTCATCGGTGCTCATGCTTGTAGCTCCTAACATGATTGTAAATTTAGCAGCAAGTGACAAGTCATTTAAGAAAAATCCCAAACCAAGCAGCAACTAAGGCCTGCGGTGCTTTTAGCAACTGTAATGTTCTTTAATTGGATTGAAGATGGATGCCAGCCAGTTCAACCACAAACATAACACCAGCATTTATGGCAATTCAGCTGGATTTGATGTCGTGAATCTGTGATTTCCTTTTAGCCACTTATATTTAAAATCATAAATCAATCATTTCAGTAGTGATTTGGGGCATGCACGACACACTGTTTTGGGATTATACTCGTCTATTACAGATGACTCATTACACAACTCATGCTGAGTGTGTCATGTAGCTACTTTAGATATTCACCACAGGACTTTTAATGATAAACACATCAGCCTTCAGTCACAGCTTCCTTTGATAGATGATTTCTCATCTTTGCTGGAACACAAATGCATCCATCCATCAATCTGGCCCTGTAAAGCAGCTCTAGTTGGAGACTAGAGTTTCTTCTATTACTCGTCTTACATGGTGTCACAAAATGCTCAAGTCCTCTACAGGATTATCTTTCGGCAAGAGTTCCCATTTTAATAATCAATTAGACGTCAATACCAATGCTTATGAGGCAGGTGTCTTACGAGACAACTGTGTCAGCAGAAATGATGAGGTGTAGAGAGCACAGGATGCACGCCATCCTCGGTGGATCGCTGTAAGGAAAGAAATCAAGTCAGAATTTATCAAAAGCCTTTTTGGCTTGTTTACAGCTCCAGTAAGTCATATCCAGACACTATTTAGAAAAGTTATGTGTCATGGTAGACAAGGGAAATAATGTTTTTACATATATCAAATTGGAAGCATTAGACACCTAATTGATATTGACAAATTCTTCTGCAATATCCTGTCCTTAACTGATGCTGTTAACAGACATTGCCAGTGTAATGTTGTTAGGCTGCATTTCAGAAATTGGATTATGTTCTAGTTTTTCAGCTCTGTCATTTAACCTGAACAGATCTTCTTTGAAAGTGATAATGTTGTAATTATTTAGAATCTACATTGATTTTTTTGTTCTTAAAAAAAATTCTTATTGTCTTCACATGACAGTTACGTGCACTCTTACAAAATGCTTTGAGCAAATTACTTTGTCATAGGTGAGAATATTCTTCTCAGAAATCAGATAGACCGCAACAGTGTTTAAATGATGACTGAAAAAAGACTTTTTGCTTTAGACTTGTCTTTACATTTACAGTTACTCAAAGCGACTTACAAGTGAGGGACATCACTAAAGCTTCAGTGCAGTAGGAGACCTTGGTGTAAGTACTAAGTAGTACATCTATTCAATAAGTGCAAGGTGAAGTAAAGAAGTGCAGTGTATTGCATAGTAAGTGGTAGTTTGGCATTATTCTCTTTGCTTTAGCAGGACTATCTCAAAATTGAATTAAAAGTCCAAAGTCAGAGGTTTAACCCATCAAACCTGTAATCTGATCCTGTGACCAGAGCCAGACACCTGACAATATCCTGTCCATGTTAATATAACGCAATTCAGTTCAAGTTAGTGTACTGTATTTAATTTAGGCTGAAGCAATTTTTGTTTTTATATTCCCAGTGTAAAATAGATTGTTTATATATGATAACATAATCTTTATTTCTATATATTAACCACTTGGAGAATTGAATGGAAAAGCATCAGTTTTCTCTTATGAAACTCCTTCTTGAAGAGGAGGTATGACTCTGCCTTGATAATCTGACAGCTTGACTGGATGTGGCTAGATTGTCAAAAGCCTGTTTCCCATCAGCCCCTTTAGTATGAAAACCATGTACCTCCAAAACCTTTCATGAGCAGGAAGGAAAAAATGTCTTCAGCTTTGTGACAACGAATTAGGGAGATCCAACCCATAAAGGAATACTTTCAAAATTCAAAATCACCAAATTTGGAGAAGCATTGCTTTCACCCAACTTTAACCCGTAAATGTGTGTCCTTATACAGTTAATGGAGCAGGGTTTTTTTTGTTGTTAAAAAAATAAATGCATAAAATCACTCATTTTTGGTAGATGTACTACTGCAAAGTGTTTTTAAATCTTGGCTGTAGTGAAGGAGGGAATTTCCTTATGCCCGTTCCTATTAAAAGAACACTGACATTTTGGGAAGCTTGTTTGCCTTCAAACCACCCCAAGTCAGACCAGAAGATCGATATCAAGTTCAGCAAGCCCAGAGTATAATTAGTATACGGTACACTACACCAGAGTGAAAAAATATGCTGTCTGTATTTGAAAATGACATCACTGCGGAGCGAGTTACAGAAACGAATACTAGGCTACTAAGAGGACAGACTGTGGACATGCTTTTCTTCACACTGGAAGAAGCTGATCTACAGCAAAACTACCTTATGAAGCCACTTAGAAAAAGTAATTCAAACTACTACTAAAAAAATTATGTAATTTACAATTTACATGTGATAGAGAAAATATGATACAAAAAAGTCACATGCTGACAAAAAACGCCTCCTTGTTCACAGGTCATACATAAACCAAACAAATAAAATACTCTTTGTATACAATAATTGCCTATGTACAGCCATGGTTATTCTTCCTCAAGCTGAGATTCAGGAGGTTCATCCATGATGAAGTTGTCACTGTGTGAGCACTGAGCAACGCCCGCCCTTAGCTTTTGTACATCCACTACACAAAGGTCAAGTGTGTGGTGGTGACTGCCTGATGAATGCATTGCCTGGGCTGCTCTCACAGCGGTTGGGGCTGTTCAAAGGGTGTTCCCTTATAGTAGAGATGCAAAAGTAAAATAAAAAATCATTCCTATCCTTTTATGGCCCAAAATTGTTTGTAGTTTCAGTAGTTAACGACACAAAAATGGAAAAAACAGTGATTTAACTACTGGAATCACTATGTACATATGAATTTAGTTGAATTACCAGCAAGCCACTGCAAAATGTAGTTAAACTATTAGTTTGATTACATGTATTTGACTGCAACCCAACACCTGTGGTGTGTTCTGTTGTCAAAAGTAGTGTCCATCTTTGTTTGAGGTGCCAGTACTTTGTTTCAGGGTCATATCGGCTTAGTAGCATTATGAGTTCTTTAAATGAGCACAATATTAGCATACCAGTTTGAACAAAGCCCTATAGATTCTATAAAAAGCTTTACTTTGCCCTCCTAGAAAGTAAAGCTCTTCACTCACTCAGTCACACACCCTTAAACACGCATACAAACACACACACACACAATCCAAATGCCTTCCAGCAGCAGCCTGCCATCTGCTCCTCCAAAATCAAATCACAGGTCCCAGCCACCCAGTTAACCCCCCTCCCGCTGATACACACACACAAACACACAAACACACAAACACACACACACACACACACACACACACACACACACACACACACACACACACACACACACAAAAGCCCCCCACTGGAGCCCTGGCCACCACCAGATAATTAGACTTATAAACTGGATGGGAGGGTTAAAGTGCAGCTGTCAGGTGTGTGTGTGTGTGTGTGTGTGTGTGTGTGTGTGTAGTATGTGTGTGTGTGTGTTTGAACGTGTTCATGGATGTGCATCTTTACACAATACATCTCTGTCCACTCTCCTTCCTCAATTCAAAGCTTCTCCTCAGACTGAATGTTAATTGTAGATCTTGGTTATCAGGGCCAGCAGAATCAGCTGCTGCCTTTGGGAGAAAACCTTATTTTACATCTCAAAGCTGACTGGGCAGGCAGAAAATAAGATCTCCCTATTTTTCATTGTTTAATCAATGCATTCATTAATTTGGTGTTAGCAGTTAGCAGCCTAGTACTTGATAAATTCTCTTTTTTATGTAGAAATCATTCAGGAGTAATTCAAGAGGACTATAGAAATATCGACAAAGAGGAGAAGCTCCATGTGATAAAACACAAGCAGCAAGTGTAAGCATTGAAGTGTAGACACTATACTTGAGCAGCCAACAGAATTTATTTAATTAAATAAGGAATTCATTAAGTTTGGTCAAATACTCATTCAAATTGAATGATATGGGAATTTGCAGCATTTTCTGTGTATGTGCTCTGCATTGCTAAGATAGTGCTGTCATGTCCACATTACTGTCATTTAAGCAGCTTTAGTTTTGGTTCAGTTTCAAATGATCCATTCTAAACCCTGGCTCTATTAATTAGACGGCTTCTGCTCTCTCGTGCCATCTTGGCTGTAGGTTTTTACACATACGTAGTTTCTTCCTCTGCAGCTCTCTGTTGTACTGTGTGGTTCGAGTTATGCTAGGAAAAAATACAAAAATGTTTATACCTGATCTGAGTGACCTCACTTGAAGACAGGGTGAGAAGCTGGCTGTGATGGAGGGGAGGGTGGTGTTGTTTAAATATGGGAATAATGGCGCGTACTTTTAAGCAGTCTCTCCCAGAAGACATTCATAGTGTTGCACCCCGTCCCTCACATGATGTGTCACAAAAAGTTGTGTAACATGGGAAGAAATCAAGACCGCTACAAAAAACTGATTAGTAGTTGACTGAGATACGCATTGGCAAACCCCTGCCAACCCCATGTCCATTAACCCCCTTACCTAACCTTTTACCCATGAGGTATTGTTATTAAAACATTAGTGATCGATGTGGAAATCCCATTTTTCCATGGATACTCAGTGGCTGGTGTGTGAATGAGTAATCAGTTCTTACATTTGATCTGACATTGACAAAGGTTGAGGGCAAAACACAACTTGCAATATTGAATGCAAAAATTGCAAACAATATCCGCATGAAATTAATTCAAATGGAAAAAGAAAAGTGTTAATTCAAGAAGGTTTTCGTCCTCAACAAATTATAGAAATGATTATTGATAGAGCTCAACTATTCAGACTTCAAACTATAATTTAAGAGCCAAATGTCAACAGTTGTAGGCCACTATCCATCCTGTCCAAACATTAAGTAGATATTCTTTACTCTACATGTCACAGCTCTCAGGTCTACATGTAAGTATCATACTGTACCATAAAAATAGTTTTGATCAAGTCAAGCCATACTACTGTCATACTGAATTTAAACATATCTAATACATTCTGAGCAGCAATGAAGAAGTGGAAAGACTGTACTCCGTGTGCGTTGGTGTCAGAAGTAGCATATATAGAGATACAGATCTGACTTAAGGTTTAGATAAGTCCAACATTGTTTCTCTCTTTCCAAAAACATCTGTCCTCAACAGTGTGCATCGAAAAAACATGAAAATCCTGAAACATGTTTGCCTTTCACGATCCTTTTCACTCAGTGATGTTATCAGGATGACAGCCAGTCTGCCCATTAACCAGGGGCTGGAAAGAGACCTGGACCATTCAGACTGCTGAGCTGCAAGGGCTGAAATGCTTGTCTCTCTTCTTAAAATCTTTAAAGGCCCTTTCAGTACACACCACAAGCTGAGGAATGGGAGAGCAAATAAGACTCGGCACCAATAATTAGACAGTCGGCTCAAATGTAGTGTTTTCTTTTTTTTATTTACATCTTTGCAGTAGTTAATTAGATGTGTTGTGCTTTCAGTAATAAATTGAAGAGACAGTTGCTGTATAAATCTACACAAGCAATGTTGGTTTATGAAAAAAAATTCAATTACGTAAACTGCTGGTTTTAATTAGATTTTTCATCTCCTTTTCTTTTCTACCTCCCAATCTTTATCACTCAGTCTTGTCAGTGGATTTGAGTGAAATTGTTAGAGGCAAGCGCATTAGGGCGTCTGCACGGATACAGTGTGCTCAACAAAAGCTGAAGGTCACTCACAGGTCTGAGCACTGCAGCAGTTTCATCGTGTCCCAAAGAATGTGACACCGTGCTGTGAGTCAGCAGCAGGCAGGCAGACTGGGAAGAACTCCATCTAAAAATGAAAAAGATTACATCTAAAATGCTCCAAAAATGCTTATTTTCTGTTGTCATCACCAGAGAGTTCATGCCAAGAATTCAGACCAGCATCCATCATCTGTGCGTGACATTTATAATGACATTCGTCTGTCTGTGACCATGCACTGTAACAGCTGAGTCATTTTCTCTACAACTTTTCACTTAACTCTTTATTTAGTCACCAACAAAATGCACTTAGACATATTTTTGTGCCTAGAAGACAAAGGCAAGACCAAATTGCAAACTGTCCTAAGAGTAACTACCAAAACACAAGTAGATATAAAGAGGCTAACTTTACTTCCATCATTAACTACTCGATTCAGTGAAGTATAAATTTTATTTATACCTTTTTATATAAACAAATGAAACCATAAAAAAGTAACTAAAGGGTAAGAAGAACTGAACAGATGGATATCAGAGGGATAAAATGCTTAGAATAAGAATTACTTTCACAAACAGGTTCAATTTGAGTGACATCCTGAAAGCAGCAGTGAAACTTTAACTCAGTATGCTCATCAATTTCCTTAATATTTGTTTGTTTCAAAGGAATACTAAGTTCCAGCTTTTAAAACAAACATATTTGTCACAGAAGAACGTTACAGTATTTTTCATTACGACCTGTGTCCTGTTACAAGAAAAGAAAGCTGTTTCATTAAATACGATGTGCTCCATGACGATTCATGCCTTTTTTAGAGAAAGTTGCCCCACGCATCTTTATGAAAATTATTATTAAAGGAAACTCTAGGAACACCAGAACCATATATTATAGAAGTACTCATAGCAGTGATAAGATAAAACACTGTAGAGTAAGAGTAAATCTTTCATTCCCAGCATGTCATAAAGAAAACAGCTAGAGTTCATGGTTGATGGATTGCTGACTTTCGGGAGCACAGTTGCGTGTGAGCGGGAGGTGGATGTTGGTTTGCGTGACACTGATGCATCGTGGCATCACCTCAAATGACACACTCCTAATGATGATGGTCCCGTGACCCCAATACTCTAAACCAGCCCACGTCGTGCAGGCCATGTGTTAGCATGGACGTGCTGCTGTTATCTTGGTTCAACGGTTAAAGGGTTTATGTTCATCAAGGAGTCGGAATTCTTCCCACCCTGTCATCATATTGATGGCGATGATATCTTGTCATTTGCCTACCCTTCCTGGCAGGACGGTGAAACCTGCTGGCGGTTACAGACAGATTAGTACCACTGTCTCCCTCTCTGACTAGCTAGAGGCAAGGCCACACAAGGGCTCCCTCTGATTGTCAAGCTTGAGCTGTTTTCAGGGCCAAGTCTGGATTAAACGCCACCATTTAGGTCAACAGCCATGAAATTTGCATGCCCACCTATTGTTCAGTATTGTCATTAGCATACAGCCCCATCTGACACCAGTGCACCGTCCAACCAGGAGTATATATCGTTTATTCTATAGATTACAGAGATTCTATAGATACAGAATAAACATTGCATACATTGCTCTTTAAATCAGATTCATATTTGTTTTTCTCACATTTTAGTTCTATCTCTAGAATTTGGGACCCTGAGAGCTCAACATGCAGCAACTTAATAAAACATTGGATGGTTGATAATTGTTGGTTAGTAAACTTGATTAAAATAAGTTCCATGCCATTAGGTGTACCATTGTTTAAATTTGGGGAAGAGAGAAAACGTGTCAGGTAGGTATTATGTATCAGCAGATATTCTGAGTTGAGGAATTGGAATCAGTATCTGGGGAGAAAAAGTTGAAATGCTCCATTTCTAACTTTGCTTGATGTGAACAAATTTGACTTGACTTTCAAAATAAAAGCTTGGCAGTCAGAGACTGATTCAGAGCAAGTCAAAAACGATCAAGTCTTGGTCTAACTTGGTCGCTGTTTGGCCTTTGGAAACAAAAACCTACAAATCCAGAACTCCTCTCCCTTGCCCCAGCAGATGGCTTTTACACACACACACACACACACGCACACACATACATACACACACACACAGGCGCACACACACACACACACACACACACTGCATCAATGCTTTCTCTTAGCCTTGGTGGGCAAATCAGACATACTTCTTTGCATTTATAAAGCAAAAGTGGCTGTTTTCACAAGTGCTGGCATGATGCCCTGCACGGACAGACAGGAAAACAAAAAGCCTGCAGACGACAGAGAGCCGGGGGTGGGGCACGGGGCTGTCGGCTGTGCAGAGCGTGTGGAGGCTACAGAAGGGGAGGGCATCCATTGTGTGCTGTGTGATCTCAACCGCTTGTTTTGTTTTGTTTTGTTTGTCCAAGCCTGGCTATCCTCCAGTCTTTGCAGCAGGCCTTTCACTCTCCCAACAGGAGAGTTGACATCACGATATGGTTAGACTGCATTCAAACCCCAGCCCACACACTATTGTTTGTCTACTTGAGTTTAATCATGCAAGCAAGCCCCTATTGCCTCAGCAAGATCTGGCATATTGATGTGAGGAACAGTTTTGCACAGCGCAGATCATGAGATTCATCGAAGTGATCCTGACAACTGTGGCGTGTATGTTATGGTGATGGTGAAGTTTCATTTGCACATGAAACAGTGTCTCCTCTAGGTGTAACTCTTGGCTTATGAGTATTGATGCTTTTGTTAGGACAGATGGTTTTCATTTACTTGGAGTAGCACAACCATGCAATACTAGAAGAGAATACTAGAAGACATATTAAAGCAGATCTCTGGAGGCTTTTACTGGAACTGCAATATTGTATTTTTAGCATTTATTGCCTAGTTGCCTTTTTAAATGCAGTAATTTTGCTGGGTTTTGATTGGAGACTGAGGATTGTGTTAATTGGCAACAAAGAATTTTATGCATCTCTTGTGGATCTCTTTGACCCTCAGCAATTCTGCAAGTCTCACTTCCTAAATGAGTAAGGTAATCTACTGAGGCTCATCTGGGAGAAAAGTTGTGTATGCATGTTTAGGCTTTTACTCCCACTCCCTTCACTCCTTCTTAGACAGTGCAGTTTGAGTATAAAGAGCTAAGCACTCATGTACATTCAGACACCCTGAGGTTATGTACTGTACTGTCTCTGTTTCTGAGTGTGACTATGACTTGGAGGAGAGAGAGAGGCAGACAGCTGTGTAATGTGTGATAGGCTAACCAGCCACAGGCTGGTGTGAGGAAGAGTTCACTGCACCGCCTTGGAGTTTCCCTAAATTGTCCTCAAATGTAGGGAAACTGCCCGTTTGAATTTATGCTTATTTTGTTCCGAGGCGCCTTCACTATCTGCAGATGAAATGTCCTTGATGTATTAATGGCATCCATTTATGAAAACCCCAGGAAGACATGTTTGTTCATCATGTTTCTTCTTCAGTACCTTGGTTTCTTGGTTATTTATACATCTGTGTGTTTACTGTTGAATGTTTTAGAGCTTGAAAGACACTTGAATTTGTTAAAACATTTTTTTTAAAAAAGCAAAGTGTTTAGCAGGTAATGGTTACTGTGGCTAATGTATTGAATCCACAGATGCGAGTTAATGCTGGGCTTAGATTTCTCATTGCTCTTTTTTGTGCTGCCGCCGCCTTGTCTGTGGTTGTTACACGTGCCTGAGATTTACTGCTTTAATCCAGAGGAATTAAACATCTCGGGAAGGAGTCTCTATCTGTGAGTGAGAGTTCAAACAGAGGTAATAACCTGGTTGGCTTTAGCTTAAGCACCACCCTGACAGACTTAATAGGCATCTAGCTATCTGCGTGTTCTCAAGTAACAGTTTTAAGTGAGAGTTTAAGCTTGTGTAAAGAATGCACATGTAGTTTAACATGGAAGGTTCTTTTCCTTTGTAACAGCAGGAGCGGTGTGTAGGCTGACTTTCCCCACGGCGAAAGGTGCAGAGATTTTGATCTCTCTGTCTCTTATTTTTGTCTTTCCCTTAGGACTCCACCCACCTTATTTGCCTCTTGCTCATTTGGCTCAGGGTGATGAGCAGCAATGAGGGGTCTGGAGCTGCATGGGGCTGATGATATCTAATGATTACAGTTATCATCCTGTCAGCCATCACAAGGAGAGCCTCCACTTTCATGTGTGTCTCTTCTCAGGCCATTTGTCGTCTTTTCGGCTGCCCTAAATACTCAGCTCCTGCTGTTGTGTGGCAATTGTATTTGGAACAAAGCCCTTATAAAGCACGTGAAGCAAGACAAGATTGTCTCCCCTTCAGAACTAGATGCAGTGTATTGGTACAGTATATGTAGTGAATATTTTTGAATAACAGACGTTTCGGCCTTGACAAAACTCCTCTCGTATTTGTTCAAACCTTTTGTTCATTTTCTACTTAATGTGATAATGTGTTTAAAAAGGTAAAAGTTTGTAATTGGTCTAATAAACAGATTCCGTATTTTTATATGTTAACACACTTTAAGCCCTTGGCCTGTATTTCCTCTGTTGCCAAGCTAAGCAGGGCAGAAAGTACAGCAGGCAAGATGAAGGGCACAGACCGATGATGCGAGCAAGAGAAAGTGAGACATACAAGAGAGGGGGGGGGGTGTCACGTCTTGGAGGGCAAACTTCAGTTTACCCTCAAGACACGTCACCCAGCCAATACAAACAGTTCACTTCACTGATTGGCTGAGACAAGCCCTAGCAGGACAGCGCTGGCGATGGAGTGCCATTGGCTGTTTATCCTGGCAGTGGTTGACAAGAGCAAAGAGAAACATGGACAATGCAGTCTGACATTCATACTCGTTTACTCTGTGCTCAGTAATCTTCTGCAGAGATGTTGCACTTTTCTGCACCATTCTTCACATATTCTTCATGTTAACCTGCTTTTCTTATTTATGTTTTAAAAGCAGCATCAGTATCTGCTTAACTTTTCACTCACATTAACGTCACAGTTGTTTTACCATTTACGCATTTATTGAAATTGTTACAAACCATTATCTGAATGCCAGCAGACAAGTTTCAGTGACATGTGAAATACACACATGTACAAGATACAGAAGTGATGGTGACTTTGGATGTTGCACTGAGAACTGCAGGAAACCAGGGAGGTGGAGGGAGAAATCAATCTGCAGCAGCAGTTGGAGGAATCAAATCATTACCAACAGTGGTGACATTAGGAATGAGTGAGAACTGGGAAGATTATTAAAACCACTTCATCATCCTCATGAATATCACTGCTGAATGTGCCAGGTTGTTGGCTAATGTCAATGTAAGTGCTCTGTCTGAACTCAGAGCCGCTGTGTGCAGGATTTTCATTTGATTTTAACGCCTGCATCTGGTCAGTAGAATTTTGTTTTACCTGTAACCACACAGTGATGCCATGCTGTGCTGACACCCTGGATTACACTTCTGCATCACTGCAGCTAGGTAGGAAGTCAGCAAAAAAACAATTTCCAACTGCTGTCATGTTTAAAGTGTCGCTTGCAGTGATGAACCTTCAGAGAATTATCACCTCTAGTTAGAGTATCAGCTCCAGTGTTTAGCTGTCCAGTCTGCAACCTTACTTCTTTGGTCCACTCTCACCCCTCCCATCGCGTCACTTTCAACAGCAACAGGCAGCTATTTTAGCAAAAAATCACTAATAACCAAATATACGCTACCCTCTCAGCACCAAACAGCAGGCAGTTACAGTTATCATCTAGCTGGTGAACACAGTGATGTGGTAAAGACAAAAAACAGAGCTAAAAGGGATTGAATATTATCTTTATGTTTACTAGGTGATAATATGTCAATTTTGTTTTTGCAGCTGGTTTTCACTGCCCTAAAACGGACAAAAGATTAGTAGGTTAAGCATACCGTGTTATAGACTGTAAATAAAGATGGACGTAGCCTCCATGACGTCACCCGTAGATTTCTGAAGAGCGGTCTTGAAGCTTAAGTCCCGGATAATCCAAAAATGGGCAAAGAGGTGGGTCATGTGGGAAGCCGAGACTTTGGTGCATGCTGGTTTGTGGCAAGCTGCTCACTCACCTGTCACTCTAAGTGGCACTCCCTCAATCATGCAGAACTTTAAGCCTTAATAAAACTTGAATGAGTTTTATGAAACCCCCTCGTGAAGGAGGAAATTAGCTATAAAGACCGAAACAGTTTTTTGTACCAGGCTGTAAACATGTTTCTTTCTGCTGTAAAGCTGGAGATTTTAACATGGGAGTGTATGGGGATTGACTCACTCTTGGAGCCAGCCTCAAGTGGCTGTTTGAGGAACTTCATTTTTCAGCCCTGGAGGTTTCCGCTTGGTTTAATAGTGGTTCTCAACTATGTAAGTATAAGTGTTGAGTTGATAATAATATATTTTTTACTTATATACTCATTTACCCCACAAACCTTAACTTAAGTTCACACTTTAATGATAGATAATCACCAAAAAACAAACAAAACCTCAATTTTTCACAAAGGATTTGCTTTATCCTTAATTTAAATTAACTGTCACTTTCCAAGAAATTGTAAATGATGCAGTTTTAAAACTGTATCTAAGTTAAAATGCCATCATTTCACAGACTTGGAACAAAATTTCTCAACCACTTGACCTCCTTTCATTGTTGCCTCTTAAAACTCTGTCCAGGCACCATTTGTCTTTGTTTCACCGCATTCCCCTGAGTGTCACAGGTCTGGCTGAAAAGTACTTTATCACAGGACACAGCAGCGCTAGGCTTGCAGAGAAAGAGAGAGAGGGAGGTGTGCGCATGGGGTGAAAGAAAATGAAAATATGACCGAATAATATTACAGCCCAGAGTTTGTTTTCTTCACCATAAGCCTGTTGCCTCAAGGGGCGCTGGGACAAGCATGTCCTGGGGCGACAGCAAGATAACTTAGTGAACACCTTTTGAAGCATGGATTCAAATTGCAGTTCATATTAATGTGAGCTAATTTAGTTAATGTGTGTGCTATGGTTTGTTAGAGAGGGAGTGTAAGGAATACATTATATCTTGTAAAAATTTAACAGGGGTTGTATTTCACACAATTTTACAGACAGATAGGAGAGTGGTATCCATCTTCACATCCGCCATCACGCAAATAAGTGTATTTACAAAATGTTGAATCGACTCCTTTAACTTATCACAAAGGGTCTCTTACAGCTGATTTCATCACAGTCCAGAGAGCTCCATACCAACACAATCCGCTGAGTGGGTGGAAAAATACTGGACAGTGTTGTCATCGATAACTTCCACACACCAGAGAAAGCAGTGTGTGGGCACTGTCTTGGTTTATTGGTGGTATATTATCTTGAATCCATATGCATCAGTCTCACGCTGACATAGCTTGCACTACAGCAGCATCCATTTTTGACACATACATTGGACTGTTCCCTGTAGGCTGTTGCCATGGTGATTCTAACACCCGTGCACCGACAGTATGGTGTTGGCGATCAGCTGCCAAGTTCTAGAGTGAGAGCTCATCTAAAGAATGGCATTCACTCCAGCTATGTCGAACCTCTGATAATGTGCCACAGCTCCGTATGCACACACATTGCATAAGCACTCCTCTTCTGTTTTCACTGTTTCCATTGGTTTGTTGCTGAGTAAAAAGCTGATCCATTTTCCTCACAGACAAGACAGAAGGGACACATTAAGGCCATGATATACTGTTTTTGATAATTTATGAGAATGTTTTGGATACTGAATCCTGGTTCATTTTTAATTCATGGTGTCTGAATGTAGGACATGCAGAAGTGTCATGTGAGTTGTTTTATTTATTATTAATAGATGTGTAGTTGAGTCCACTGAATGATATAAATTCATGTATGATATTTGATTGGTGTTTTTAAATACTAATAATTTGCATTTTTAGTCATCAGAGTTCCCACTCCTCCATTTCTGTTTCCTACTCCGTCAGCCTCCACCTCTTCTTTTTACTGTGTTGTTTGTGTTCATCAGCAGCCATTTAGCTTTTCTGGACCACCAGTTCTACTATTACACACACACACACACACACACACACACACACACACACACACACACACACACACACACACACACACACACACACACACACACACACACACACACACACACACACTTTCCCCCACTGTGTCAGCCCCCAATCTCCCCCAGAGGATCCATCTGCCCATAATCTTCGGCCATGGTGTACTTCCCCTCTTACTCTTGTTTCAAGTGTGTGTGTTTGTGTGCATACGTGCATGTACATATGTCTGCCAGTATGTGGGTGCACTTGCATTTGGGGATATGGGGGGGGGTAATGAACGGATCTTTTCCTTCTTTGTCCTCCTACATATCCACCTTCAGCAACAGAAGGATAATCTGTGTGCTGTGTGTGTGTGTGTGTGCGTGTGTGTGTGTGTGTGTGTGTGTGTGTGTGTGTGTGTGTGTGCGCGTGTGTGTGTGTGCGTGCGTGCGTGCGTGCGTGCGTGTGTGTGTGTGCGTGCGTGTGTGTGCGTGGTGTGTGTGTGTGTGTAGGCACAACTCACTGTAGCCTAAAAGTAACTCTCCTTTCCATCTCCAGGGGTGGGTGGTGGGTGTAAAAAGAAAAAGTGCCGGGAGCTGCAGAGAAAATGATGATCACAGTGTGAGACAGAATAGAAAAGACAAATTACCATGCGGCACAAACGCTAACTGTACTGCTTTCTTCCTATGATTCTGCATTGACTCTGCAGTATATTCTGCATGTCAGGATGTTATGACCTTGCATTGTTGACATGCTCTGTGTCTCTGTACTGTTCACTCAAACACAGTCATAACCTTATTGTACCACACGCATCACTCAGGCTGATTTTAATTGGCTCAACCTGCACAGAGCAAAGTCATTTTAACATAACAGCTGAAACTTGTAGAGTGAAATGACTGTACGCCAGTAGGATCATGTAAAATAACGCAGAATCATGTGAATCCCTGGAACTGGTAACACTGGTGAACCAAAATCAATAATCCATGCCTTATGATAGAAACTGTTAACTTGCACTTGTAGCACAATTATATTCAATTTGTGCAAGATACAGGATACTTTTTATTGCACATTGTTACTGTGCAGAGTTAGGCTTTACAACCTAAACATACAAAAGATGATGAGTTTCTATTGTTTAAACTACAAAACAGAATATAAATTAGTTGAGCTCCACTCATCAGATTTTTTTTGTTGTGTATATCCATGTTTTTTAGCTTAGTTTGCATCAATTTGCTCTGTTTTTGCTGTTCACCCCCACCGCCTGTAAAAAGGAGTAAAACCTTCAACAGGAACTCACATTGCAGTGTGTTTGTGCACATGCGTATTAAAATCTTTAAAGCCACCATCTGTAAAATGTATGACTCTCCAAGTAATCGTATCTTAAAATTCACTGTGGTATGGGTCTGACCAGGTGACAGAAAAAATCGGCTACAAGGAACACATGGACTTGATAGTAAACTAAAAAAGTGTAAATAAAATGTATAATGCAGAACTCTGTCATTTTGTATTTTTAAATTGTTGTATTACTGTTTATGTAAAGGATCCAATCACCTCTTTCACCTCCACCTCTGCATATCAAGAGGCAAACGAATATTACACCCTAATGAATAATCTGTTTTACCTTTCCTCTCTCCTCCCCCTTCTTCCTCCAGATTACCTGCCTGCAGGACTTCTTTGGGGACGATGATGTGTTCATAGCGTGCGGCCCAGAGAAGTACCGCTATGCCCAGGATGACTTTGTGTTGGATCACAGCGGTAAGGCTTCCACAGCCTTTATGACTGGTAGGCCTGACTAAGACTAACTAAACATCCGTCTCCTGGTGTGTGTGTGTGTGTGTGTGTGTGTGTGTGTGTGTGTGTGTGTGTGTGTGTGTGTGTGTGTGTGTGTGAGAGCATGGGTTAGCCTCAGTCTCCTTCCCCACAATTCTTCTCTCACAAGTGCTTGCACACTCTTTTCTTTTCGGAAATTGACAGCAGGATATAACTTCTGTGTGTATAAATTAAGACCCAATTGTTATACGATTCTCCTACCGGTTTAATCCAGATTATTAGAATTTTGATTGTGGAAAGTAGATTTTGTTTTTTTTATTACAGTTTATTTAACAGATATTCCAGAATCAACAAAAAACATTGGTGCTACACATTTCCACACACACATCCTTGCTGTCAGTTAGGGAAAAGTGGTTGCATTTTTGTCTATGTGAAATTTTATTCATGTATGCCACAGTTGCAGTCATGTTCTGTACTGTATTTATTGTTCACATATCATTATATAATGCACACCCTCTGTCGGGTATCTCTCCTTTATCTTGCTGAAAAAGTAGTGAAAGTTTTAGAGCACATAGGCAGGACATGACCTCTTTAAACCAGCAGATCCATTCACTGTCACAGCACCACAGCATGTCAGCCGAGACTGGACAACCTCACAGGAAGGAAGAAGGAGTTTATTTTAGTAACAAAAGTATTGACATCCTGTTGCATTTTTATGTTGTTTTGTCGGGTTAGCTAACAACAGAGAGACATGTCCTAACACACACACTGTGTTAACTGCTGCTGCGGATGAGTGATGGTGGACGGGTCGTATTCAGAAGTAGTTTGGAGATTTCGTCCCACTTACACTCTTGTGCTCCACTTTTACAAATTAGGTCTTTGAAAGAACAAAAAAGGCACACTGTACTCTCTGCTGAAGGTACAGAAGCTGCTCTTCCTTTTGCAAAATAGGTCCAGTACACACTCTACTGTTGAAACATGGAAAGAATAGCAATGTAGAAAATGGACTGCGTAAGAGATCATTCAAATTAATAGAGGTACATAAAGGAAGAGAACGGGGCTTATGTTATGATAGCTGGGGCCATGTTGTAAATGATTCTTGTACTCGGGCTGATCGAGATATTCTATCCTCAAATGTAATAAATCATCATAAGTAATCAATATATTATTGTACCTAAATACAATTTTTCTGGCACCAGTAAACGTGTCTGTCAAATCAAGTATCAAAAACTGTCATGAGCTGAAAGAGGGCTTACAATGCCCAGTCAGATTTGGGGTCTTGTTTAGTACTCTCTAACCAGAAATTTTTTTCAATTAAATCAGTTTTGTGTTTGACAGCATTTAAAGGTGCCATGTGCCATTTTTTGTAAACAAGCAAGTCATGTTTTGCTCTATAGCACTACTAGCGGTTAAAACCTGGACAGCACCTTTAACCATGGAGAAGTTTGGCCTTTTTTTACATTTTAAAAAAGGGTCCAGAAAGGAAGGGAAAGTAATAAAGTGTCATTTTGGTATTTGTAAAGTATCTTTCATGTAATTTATGTGTTTCTATGTGCTTTTTAACCTGCTTTGACTAAACAGTGTTTTCCATTGTTGTTTGTTGTTTGCTCTCTGTCTGCATAATCAAGTGTGACCAGCATTCATGAAATCAACCCACATAAATAACATTGCCAGGGCCATATCCCCCGTACTATTATTTCCAACAGCAGCTTGTTGGAAATAATAGTGCTACATTAACTCTGTTTTGTGAAGAAAGGTTTGTTGATAGAGGAAGGTTAATATATGCGATGATGACCCTGAGTGTGTTGTGTCTCCAGAATGCAGAGTGCTGAAGTCATCGTACAGCCGCTCTGCTACTCCAAACCGAACAGCTAAGAGCCCTGGACCTTCACGACGCAGCAAGTCCCCTGGTGCAGGTCAGACATGTGACTGTGCGCGCGCACACACACACACACACACACACACACACACACACACACACACACACTGTAGATGAAAGAGCAAACTCATCAACAGACAATCAGAACGGTCAAGTCTTGCAAATTATTACATTATATGTGTGCAAATATATTTCACTCATTTATCTGATACCAAAGCAACAATGTGAGTAGTTTAGTGGTTGACAGGCTGAGTAACAGCCTTTTATTTTGTAGCCTCATCCTAAACCCTCAACAGCTGTGATGAGTGACTAAGCAATTTGCGTGCTGCATTGAGAGATGGTGACATTATGCTGACTAATTAGTGTTCTACAAGCCATTACGCCAAGTTTGAAAAAGAGGTATTTGAGAGGTTGCCAATTTGAAGTGGCACTGCCAGAAGTTCTGCCTCGGAAGGTGAACTACTTTCATAGTGTCTTGTAATATGAATTTTTTTTTTTTTTTTTTTTTGCTTTTGACACTGCAGCAAGGCGACCTGTCCACTACTCCACCAGTCAGTCTCCAATCAAATCCCCAGGTGAGGCTGGTGATGGTGTCATACAGTCTACCGTTGTCAAACACCTGCCATATCAATTCACTCTGGTAATTAGTGTATAGTAATTAGGTAAAATGAGCTTCTCACAGTTTGAGTCCTCTTCTTCTCTTGTGAATAAATGCTGGCTCTGGCTGCTATAACAGTATAACACTGTCATCAGTGTGGGCAGGTTCAGAGTGAAACCTCTAAAAATAATGAAGCTGCCTTCAGCCTCAGTGTGGTCTTGAAATCGATGCTAATATAGCAGGCTAATAAACAAAACAAGAGCATGTTACACTACTTGTCAAATGTTAGCATCACCTTGCTAACTGAACCTATGTTCAACATGCTGACATGCCACATGGCTACATCTATTATAAAGTGTTCAAGTTATTTAAACTAGAGATATTCCCTTTCTTTTGACCTTCTTTCTCTCCTTTGCTCTGGCTAAGCCACAGAGCTGCTATGAACTGTACACATCTATCTAATCTATCTAATCTGAGAGCTAGCTGCTGCAGAATCCACTGATCTAAAGCCATGAACTGATGATTAGACTCACTCTTCAGCTGTGCCAATTAAATCCTGCCCTCACTGAACAGTTACATCACATGGCTCTTTATCTGTAGCAGCTGAGGTGCTCCAAGTTAAACTACACTAAAAAAAAACATTCAGTAATGTCCTCTGTTTCAATTATTTTCTCAAATATTGATTTAGAAGTACTTTTAATACCCAGAAGACAATTTGGTGGGAATTTATAACTTAACAGTAAAACAAAAATGTGCAACTCTAAAACAGCACTACAAAGGCACAGCCTGTAGGCAGTGTGAAATGATTTTCTTCAGCTCAACTGGGTTTATGCAGATGAAGAGAGACTATGATTTAAAGTTTGACGCATTATGTCTCTGTATTTGTGCCAGAAACCAAGAGAGAGGGAAGCAGAAATAGTCTGTTCTTGAGAGAATGAATCAGTCAAACAGTGGCTTGCTGGCAAACACACTCCAAACACACTTTAAAAACAACAACAAAACGCCTTGCAGTTGTATGCCTCTGTTAAATTAGTTTAATTATATAAAAACAATTAAATAAATGAAACTTTAAATCTTATTTTATTCCAATAGAATAAGATTTACTCTAATTTAATTTTGTGAAATTAATTAAATTAAATGAACTTAATTAAGATCAGTGTTCTCATTTAAATTAAATTGAGTTACATTTTTTACATTTTGTTAAATTATTTAAAATGTATTGAATTTATGTGTTATGTGAGGTCACAGTGACCTTCACCTTTTGACCAGTTCTTCCTTGAGTCCAGGTGAACATTTATGCCTCTGGCTTTGGCTGTTGCCGGTATGAAAGCATAACAACAGTCTCAAACTCGGAAGACTCTTGCTCTTGCAAATCTCCTCCCACTGTCTGTCTCCATACAGTAAATGGTGTCTCAAATAGTCAGATCTCAACTCCGAAGTCCACCAAGTCCTCCACTCCGTCTCCCACCAGCCCCCGAACCATCCCCAGTTTTAAGGTAAGACAGTTGCATGCACATGCATGTCACATACAGTAGATGTCCACACAAGACACCCACAATGGACAGCTGTGCTCAAACACAGTATCCTATCCACCAGGGGCAGCTTGTTGTTTTTACACTTTCTTTGAGCAGATTGAACAAACAAGATAATGATGTGTTAATTAATGAGCTTTAAAGGTACTGGTAGGAAGGTTTTGTTGTCTTTGGTTAGCTACTGGCTGCTGTATCTACAGTACAACCATTAGAGTGGTATCAATCTTCTAACTCTTGGTAAGAAAGGGAACAAGAAATGTTCCCAAAAAGTCAAACTGTTCCTTTAAGGTAGTACTTTAAGGGAGGAGATAAGGTAAGATTGTACCGACCTACTTAATACACAGTGATCAAATAAATCTATGTCGAGTCATCAAGTCACTGACAGACAGCCATGTAGCCTGTGTTGCAGCTCTATGATGTATCTTTGGTAGAGTCTGGGATATTAATCTGATTTATTGATGGGTTCTTCTGTAAGATGTGTGTTAGTCCCAAACTACAGAGTGTGTAACTGCTGCAGCCAGCTGGCAAACCTCCTCCAGAGAGCCACTGTTCCTCTCTAAGCCCAGTCAAAGACTTATCCACCCATATTAATTTGGCAGGATATTCGATTTTTATGATTTACTGACGGCTTTAAAATTCGCTGGTAAAGAGGGTTAGTAGAGCAGAATTATTTTGAAAAAAACTAAATGAGAAAGTGCAAGGATGTTAATGACATATTTTCTCCCTCTCATTCACCCTCTTTGAAACAGTCATGTGGAGGTGGACTGGTAAACTAAAGCCACATGAAAAAGTTATTTATAAGAGGAAAAAGCTTTTTTATGTACCCAGTTGTAAAAGAGACCTTGAAACTCTCACACCTTCTACTTTGGTCCAAAACACTATGCTTTTAGACTAAATAATAGATCCTTACTGTAAGATAATGTACATTATGGTGCAGTGAGGTACAGAGCCACTGCTTTCAAAAATATAGCCATAAGATGTCAAAATTGCCACTGCACAGAAATGACCCTCTTAGCAAATGTATCATTCATTTAGAGCTATAACGCTTTTATGTGCAGTGATGATAAGTGGTTATGGAGGAGATCTATTCCAGCAGCTCTGACACCTTGTCCACTTTGAAGGGCAAGCTTATTTTAGACCTTGCTCACTATTTGAATAATAATATTTTTATTTTAGGATTAATGCGCAGGCTGTGCTGTTATTTCTGTGAGCTGCAATCCTTAAAGAGTATCTCACCATGTCATATAGTCACAGGTTGTATAACTCTTCAGTGGTTGGAACTTTTTAATACGAGTTTATTTTATTCTGGGTATCTTGCTAAATCATGTCATGAATATGATGTTTATTTGCTAGTCTCTTTTTTTGTGCCATCTGAAGCATTTAAAAAAAATCTTTAGCCTGAGCCACGAAGAAAAGTCACCCACCAATATGACCTAGCTATGTTTTACCCATGTACAGCATGTTTTGTGGGTGTTTTTAAAGCCGAAGGTTGCCATGGTGATTTGTCTACTTGTTTTTGCTTTAGGCCAGGTGTTCATCTCTATTTTTGTTTCTTTTTACATCCTGCAGATACCTCCATCACATCACAGTTCCTCCCCGAATGTAAATGGCTCGTTGAACAACCACCAAGAGCAAAGCAATCGACTGAGTCCAGAGGGTACATCCTCTCCTCTCCTCCTCTCCTCTCTCCTCTCCTCTCCTCCCATTCCTTCCCCTCCCCTCCTCTCTTCTCCTGGCTGACAGTGACATTGAGTAACATTTAAACGATAGTCATCTTGTCCCCTTGCAGCAGATTAGAGAATTTGCTTACCCAACAAAAGTGGCTCAGTTAGCCACATTTTCAAGATAAGTGTGAAATAGTCCATTGCTGTGTGAGCAAATACTGAACTTAATGATTTCACGGCTGTGTGTGTGTGTGTGTGTGGGGACATAATATTGCTTCTCAGCTCTCTAACTGCTGCAGGAGGACTTGTAGAGATCACTTGGCATGTTGATTCCAGTGAGTATGTTATTTTGTGTCACAGCATGTGGTTCCTTAATTCAGTCTGAGAACCGGTTGAGTTTCTGCCAAAGCTCCTTTGTTTCTATTGAACGGCAGGGCCGGTCTGTTGCCTGTTCTAACCTTCATCTCTCCTTAGCAGTTAATGGTAACCGTTACCTGCCTGCCTTCACCATTTTGGAAAAATACAAAGTTGGGAAGGTCATTGGAGATGGCAACTTTGCTGTGGTCAAGGAGTGTGTGGAGAGGTACGTGAAACACATTTAATCAGACTGGAAGTGTTTAATGCACAGCTGCAGCGGAGCACAGCAGTGTGCCTTGTTGCACTGCTTAATGAGATGTGCATCACGTGTATCAACTGCTCCATCAGGGTGTTTAAGTCCTGATGACAGGCATTGTGGAGACAGAAATATCCCATGGATTAAACCCAGCGGTGAATTCACTTCATTAGCCTTTTAATCTCTGAGTCAACACACTGCCCAGGCAGACAGGGGAGATGATGATGACAGCAGGCCTGTCAATGTGTGCTCTCATAATCTGATGCACCTACCTGGAAAGTACTGAAAGATGCCCTGTGAGGCCCAGTAAACATATTGAATGCATTTTCCGCCTCCAAAAAAAAAAACATTTACAAAGTCATAACAATCTTAGCACAAAAGTACTGTTGAATAGCTTTCTTTGCTTTCACTCTGCCTTGAATTAAGACAGTGAGATGTATTTGAAAGCTACACATACTGTTTCCAATGGTCAAGAATGAACATCCATGCTCAGATATTTTGAAATTCCCATTATTTATGTAGAGCTGTCCATACATCTCTTAACATCAGCTGGCAGTCCTCTACTTCCCTGCCCTTGGCTGGTGCATTGCTACATTTCTTAGTCAGTGGAATAGTGTGAACCTGTTGGAAGGAATGTGTACTGCATCACTTGCATGTTCATGTGAATACAGCTACATCGTCATGTTGGTAAAGCATGAGATTCAAACAGAATAGGGACTTATTCATCTGAACATTGCTCTTGCGTTGCAGCCCTTACTTTATGTATATTTTTGCAAGGATAAACTTGCAAGTAACTTAAAACCCCCTGAACTGAAAACCTTGTTTTTGCTGGCCTCCAGTGGTTTAAATTCTCCACTTGCTGCAGTGATGTAGAAGTGTACTCCAGGCTGTGTCAGTATACTGTGCAATCACTGTTGGCTGTGGTTATGAGTGTAACAGAGCACTTTTGACCCAGCAGTAACACTGGGTGTTGTCTAAGGTGGAACAAACTTGAGACTTTCAACCAGAGATGGCAGTGAAACACTGATCTTCAGCCTGGTGTTAAATTACTCTTCAAGTATGTGTTCTCATGTTCTTGTTGAGCCTGCCTGTATCTGCACTGCATCTCTGTTCATTGTATAAACTTGGCTCGTGCAGCCAACATACCTTTCAAATAGCTTCGTGGCTGTGCTCTTGCACACTGTAAATGATGCTCTGTGGTGGGTGCTTGATTTCAGTTACAGTGTTGTGGCGTCAGTGCTGTTTGTATTGTTGGCACTAACTGCACTGTTTCTGTTCAGGTCCACAGGAAAAGAGTTTGCACTGAAGATCATCGACAAGGCCAAGTGCAGTGGAAAGGTTTCACTCTGTCCTTCTTTTCTCATCATCTTCTATTTCCACTCTCTTCTTTCTGTATTTTACCTTCAGACTTGTTTACACATACAGACACACACGCACGCACACACACTCACACAGTTGTAAGGAAGCGGTCTTATGTTAGTGTTCCACTGTGCATTATTAACACCCACGCAGAATACAGTGTTACCTTTGTGTCTCTGATCCTCTTATCCCTCACGGTTAGATTAGGTTGGCAATGTTTTATTTATCACTTAACTCAAATTATCTTCACACTTTCACATGCGCACAATGACACACTCTGAATCACACACCCTTGACACCAATTCCGATTCAATCAACAAAGCACTTTCTTTTTTATGAGCATAATAGCTCAGTGTAAATCCTGTGTGCTGGAGTACACAGTCACAGGCTCGCTTTGATTATCTATGTGGGTTGTGTGTTTCCAGGAGCACCTCATCGAGAATGAGGTGGCAGTGCTGCGGAAAGTGAAACACCCCAACATCATCATGTTGATTGAGGAGGTGGACACTCCCTCTGAACTGTACCTGGTCATGGAGCTTGTCAAGGTACAGTACAGGCCAACTCTGTGTCAGTATCAGTGTGCACTCCTCGTGTCTGTGTGTGTTTTAATATGTAACCAGTGTGTTTATTACCGGCGCAGGGAGGGGATTTATTTGATGCCATCACCTCCTCGGCCAAATACACAGAAAGAGACGCCAGCATCATGGTGTACAACCTCGCCGGAGCTCTGAAGTACCTGCACAGCATGAACATCGTCCACAGAGATATTAAACCAGAGAACCTGCTGGTATACATTCACACACACACACATTATTCTTTTTTTCCCTACTCCAACTGCTCATTGGGCCTCAACTGAGCATGCACTCTGATTCTAGGTGTTTGAGTACCCAGATGGCATCAAGTCACTGAAGCTTGGGGACTTTGGCCTGGCCACAGTAGTGGAGGGACCCCTGTATACCGTATGTGGCACTCCTACATATGTGGCTCCAGAAATCATCGCAGAGTCTGGGTAAGCCGAGTATTTTGGCAGCATGTGAGGCTTTTGCTTTTCACTGGGGACGCTGCTCGTTATAGAGAAACATGTATGTTTCTACTGATCTGTGAGTTGGTTTTAAGGGGAAACATCTGTTCTACGTACAACAGCAGAGTAGAAATGAGGGTCTGCAGTACGGCTGTGTTGTAATCAGCTGTCTGGAGATTGAAAGGCGAATGGTGCTGAATAAAGAAACACAAACCATGGGTCTGGTATATTTACTTCCACATCATCATCATTATAGTAGATTGAAAGCCTTGTCTTTCCAAAATGTCAGTATGTACTTTATGTTGTTGCTTTATGTCCAGTCAGTCAGCTTCTGTGTTTGTAACACTGAGATGATGGAAGATGGAAGTGGTTTGCTGTTATTATTATTATTATAAGATATTTGGGTACATTTAGTGCTTCAGTGACATTTTCATCTCTTTTCACAGTTATGGTCTGAAGGTGGATATCTGGGCTGCAGGTGTCATCACCTACATCCTTCTGTGTGGTTTCCCTCCGTTTAGAAGGTACTTGTTCCAACCACGTCAAGCTTTATCTGCTACTAATAAACAAGTGTGATAGTTTTCAGTTTTAAGCAATAGATACAATGTTGAGTAAAGGTGTCAGCCATGGATCATGTTAAGAGGAGTTCAATCACATTTGTTTGGAAATTAGTTTTTCTTACCTGCTGGCTAAGTAAACTGTTGTCATCCAGCAATAATAGAGTGAAAGGGATTTGACCTAAATTATTGTGATCCATGTTTAATCACTTGTACTTCATGGTTATTATAATAAACATATCATGAAAGGTGAGGTTACAGGTGAGGCTATTTATTGTTATTATGCAGCCATTACAATCTAGATATGCAGTTATGCCATGTGTGCTGAATAAGACCAGTGTTTGTGTGTCGTTCCATGTAGTGAGAGTAACTTGCAAGAGGACCTGTTTGACCAGATCCTTCTGGGGCGACTGGACTTCCCCAGTCCTTACTGGGACAACATCACCGACTCAGCCAAGGTGGGGACCCCTGGCACTCACACACACCAACAGTTTATTTATGTGACTTTAGATGATATTATATTGACTCCCTTCTTTGGAGGGTTATCCTCAACAAAACATGCTCCAACAGAAACCATTTTACCTTGAAGTGAATGCAGCATCAGTAAGAAGTCTGAAACAGATATTAAATGTTACATAGTTTAAACACACACACACACTCAGACAGACACCATGTGAAGCCGCTCCATTAATGACTATTGTCTGCTGAAGGACAGAAACCCCTCCAACCCACTAAATTAATGTCATGTATTAAGGTGACAGCCCACGCTCAGCATGCCAGACCAAACTGCTAATTAAACCCACTGCTATTACAGTTGCCTGTCACTGCAGACAAGTGCACAGTTATAGACACCACAGCATGAAACGACTTGCACATTCTGAAGCTGTGCAGGTGTAAATTTAAGGGAGGATATTAATCCAGACACTGTGTGTTTACTTTGTGAGCACATGTGTGAAAGCATGTACATCAACTCTGTGGTCTGTGGCTTTACCCTGAGTGAGGTGTTAGCACGTAGTATAACAGAGGAGAGAAACATGGTTGAAATCATTGCCACGATATTTTATAGCAATATACAAAGTGTATGGTAAACATAATATACTTAAAGATACATTAATTTAGATTTTTGCATCAACAATGTACCAAAAGACTGTGAGCAATGTGAAGGGTGTTAGTCAGTTATCACTTAACTCCACAGTTTCCCCTGCTCCATGTTTATCGGCTCATTGTTTTGGTTTTATGACCCATGACTTTCCTGTTTTATTACAATCAGCGTCGTTATCGGCCACAAGGGCAGCTGTTTTCAGCAACAACAACAACAAAAGCTGTTGCAAAACTGCCAGCACCAAAAACATCAGTAACCAATTGTTTTGTTTTTATATGCAGCAGCAGTTTGCTTGGAATGGACAATTTGCATAGCAGAATTGTGTAAAACAATAGCACAATATGATCATTTATTCACATACATCTAAAAGTCAATAATAATTAATTATGGCCCAGGGGCTTTGATATTGCCCTAAACTGTAAACTGTGTGTTCTGTTTCAGGAGCTGATCGGAAAGATGCTGCAGGTCAACATGGAGGCTCGATACACAGCACAAGATGTCCTCTCCCACCCATGGGTCACGGTATTGTATAACACTGTTTGTGTATATTTTTATGTACAATACTTTGCAAAAGGTTTAGGTGCTTTGGATGTGTAGAATCTTATCTGTCAAACAACACCATCAGGGAGGCGTCTGATGTTTTCCAGATTCATTCTGCAGCTTGACAATGACCCTCAGCATATGTCAATCAGGAAAACCCATATTAACATGAATGCAGAAGCCTAATTTAACAAATACTTGATGAGTATCAGCCAATTTGAGATCCCTTTGGAGGAGCCTTAGATGGGGCCTTGACACCGGTGGCGGGGCAAAGTCGCTAAATGATGTTAAATGTTCTTCAGTTAAAATGATCATTGGATGACAGGAAAGCCCATGCACAGAACCGAGTGGAATCACCAGATAATAGTGAGGGGGAGAGGTGGAGCCTTGGTGTGACGGCAAGATAAGGCTGGCTGACAGTCGTCATCCTGTTTTAACCTACACTAAAGATTCATAGCCAGAGTCATAAAGAAATATCTTCAGAGACAAGAAGAGCAAGGAGTCCTGCAACTGATGGTCTGGCCCCCACACAGTCAGTCTGGGAGTTCGCCAAGATGACTGGATCAGCCAAATTCCTTGAAAAACTACTTTAGACAAAGGGAAATCACCAAATATTGATCTGATAAAGGATTTTTCTGTTCACTGCACTTTGCATAAAGTTAATTGATAGATAAAACATTCATTTTGAAAGCATGCTCACTGTACCTTTGGTGCCTGAAACGTTTGCGCAGTACTGAATGTGTGAACCGAAACATTTGAGATTTGTGCATTAAGATAGTTTCCTGTGCATGAAACCATTGTACACTTTACATGTTTGTGTGCGTTCATGTAGGACGATGCAGTTATGGAGAACAACATGAAGATGGAGGTGACAGGTAAACTGCAGACGCACTTTAACACTGCGCCAAAGCACAACAACACCACAGCTGGTGTGGCGGTCATCATGGTAAGCACCCAAAAACATTCACAAACTTTTTTTTTTTTTTTTTGCCCAATCTTCTGAGATTTACTGCAGCACTGTTTTTGAAAGTTTGACCTTCATGAGGTCATGTTAGCTTTCAGTTACCTCTTAAATCTGTAATATTGATGTTTTGACGTGGGTTTAGTCGTCACTAACGGGGCCATGCAGTGGCTTGAACAGGTCAGGCCTTTTTCCAAACGATGACAGCGTGACAGCGAATGTTTGACCCACATAAAGACGACTGAGCTTCCTGTGCTTTCTACTTTATATGAATCTTGCACCCACTTGATCCCTGGGATAGAATATCTGGCCTCAATCATGGTTGAAAACGACATTAAATACAAGTTATAAGCAACTTATGCTGCTGTGAACATGTAAGACAGGATTTTAGAGATGGAATGATGGAAGAACAGAACAGTGAAGTCATTCCTGTAGTCACATCCTTCCACCCTGTCTGTTTCAAGCCCCATTTACATCATTTCCTGTTGTACAGTTTGACTTCCTCCACTCCTCATCTCATCAGGTCACACCACCCATCAGCCTCGTGCACTCTCTTCAGTCTGTCTGTCTGTACCGAAGGCAGGAAAAGGGGGGAAGGGGAAGTTTCTTTGATTAGAAATTTAATTTGATCCCCCTCTTTACTGCAAAGAGCCTCATTTTGTTGTAAATTTCATTTGACAGTTTGAGGTGTAAACGCGGGCCCTGGCCTCGGCCCCTCCTCCTCTCCATCCACTTCCTCCTCCCTCTTCCTCACCCCTCCCTCACACCCGACCCAGGACCACAGGGGACGCCTGGAGCTGAAAGCCGGGTACACACTTCACCCCTCCCTCCCTCCCTCCTGCTGCCTCCCTTCTTCCTTTCCAGCCATCGCCCTTCCCCTCACCCTCTTCCCCACATCTGAAACGGCTCCCACCCCCTACTACTCTCCCTTCCTCCCTTCCCTTCCTTCCTGTGTCTTTCTCAGGCCCCCTGCCCCTCGGCTGCAGTAACAATAACCAACTGATGTGGACCACACTAACTCTCTCCCAAAAGGCGCTCTGTCCTGGATTTACCCCTGACTCTTTTCATACTTCTCATTCGGTCCTTCAGTCACATTTCATTCCATTTGTACCAACTTTTATGGGATGTGAAAATTATCATCTGTTTTGAAGGATGTGTTTGTTTAATCACATTGTGATTGAGGTTGTTTAGCATGTTTACAGTGGCAGCCAATGCGAGCTAGTGCAGGAGCAGTGTCATTTGCCTCCCTCTCTGCCATTATTGTCTGTTAGTAATCTCATTGAAAATAGCTCCTTAAAATCAACTTTCAGTAAATTTCTATAAATCTACACTAGGTCTAACAGCACTTGTAACATGTTAATGGTGCTCTGGTGCCACCTTGTGGAGAAAATCAAGAACTGTGCTGGAACTATTCTGTAGTTCAAATTTGCAGAGAAGGATGCAAACCAGTGTGGCTTTATTGCCTTGGATACAAGATTCCCCAGCACATTTTAAAGGATAAGGATGGCGGGATTCTATATTTTTCTTATTGTCAACAACTCTCATGAAAAGATAAAAATCTACAATTTGTAACATACCTACCCTGTCTGTGGCACTCAGCCTCATTCCTAAAACATTCCTTGGTACTGTAGTTTTTAGCAAACATTGCATTTGGACTATCAGCCCTGGATTAATATACATTTGGGGCTCTGGTGAGTATTTATGGCAGCAGGATGGTATCTGTGAGAGAAACTTCACTACCCATGTTCATGGAAATGAAGTACAATATCTCCCCCATGCAAGAGTGTGACTCCGTTATGTGTTTTTAATAGTTTCTGGACAACAACAGAGCTTTATGACACAGAAGTACAAACTACCAGGCTTATGCTAAACAGGCCACAATGGGATTTGTTGATGATAAGAAATATATAGAATAAGACCAGCATCATCTTTTAAAATCAGTACAATCAAAAACACATTTAATCCCACTTACCACTGCATTTTGTTGACAGTTATTCAAATATAGCTTAACACTCACTGACATGTGTATCTGCCTGAAATAGTCACTTATAGAAATTATTACAGTTTGTTCCAACTTAGTCTTTTCAAAATCTGCGGGCCACTTGGTTTGGAAAATGTTGAAATGATCCGAAATAATGATAAAAACGAAAGATCAGCACTGAGCTGGAACAACAACTGTCCACTTGCCGTCATGCTTGTTGTGTTGACTTTATTTTGTGAAGCTGTGAGTAAGACTAGTCTCTGTCCCTTTTTGCTTCTCCCCTCTCCCTGCATTACGTCCCTCTGAATTAGCTCCAAGGCAATGGTATGTACTAACACTTAACGCTACGCCTCATCTGTTCTGCTGCTGAGATTCAGCACAAGGGCAAATGAGGAACGTAACATTTACTCGTTCTCTGTCCCACGTGAGAAACGCATCATTGGCTTCACTCAGGACAAAAGCACCACCTATGCATCTGCTGAATGAAAAAGTAAACGTAGACTTTCTCCTTTGCCCTTCCTCTGCACATAGAGTAGCACTTGATCTGATTTGCCTTCTTGTGAGGTCAGTCCACTGTGCAAACCATACTGTCTTCTTGTTTAATCATCTTTCAGTTATTCATGTCCATTTCCATTAGAGTGTGTCATCATGTGTGTTGTTTATTCATTTAAATCAAAGAAATCACAAAAACTGGGTCATTAGTTAATGAAGAGTTTGCTATTTTAATATCTTCAAACATTCAGCTGATCAGTTATTCACTGGACAACTTTAGGCTAAATTAGAGGTTTTCTGTTGGCAGTGAAGATTGACCCACAGTATCGCTTTTTCCCTCCTGAGTGGTGTTATTTGAGCTTGAGAGGCACAACAGTATCCAGCTGATGACTGTCTGTCTGTTTTGCCAGAACACAGCTCTAGATAAAGAAGCCTTCCAGCTCACCGCCCGTCGTTGTCCAGATCCCCAAACAGCTTGCAACAAAGTCCCATCTGCCCTCCCAATCAAACCAGCCTCACCGACAAAGCCAGGACCAGCTTCTCCAACCAAACAAGCGTCAAGCACCAAAGTATCAAAACCCGCCAAGCTGACATCACCCAGCAAGACCACCGTGACTGCTGTGCCTGATTCTAATCCTCCCTGCTCTCAACCCCAGAATGAAAATGACCCATTACCTTCTAAGCTTCACTTCCCTCCCTCTGCTCCTGTAAGTTCGCTTCAGTTCTCCCCTTCATCCTCCACTGAAACTTTCCCCATCACCTCTTTGCCGGTAGCATTCCCTCCTGAAATAAGAACATCACCCACATCACCCTCTGCTGCTCCCTGCTTATCTCTAGAAGCTCCCTTGCCCTCAGGCCCTCTTGGTCTTTTCACCTGCACAACTCCCTCTACACCTGTCTCCTGTCCCTCCCCATCTTCTCCTACCAAAGATGTGACACCCCAGTCTTCCTCTCCCACAAAGCAAGCTTCCCCGTCCCCCATCTCCCCTGTCAAACCTGCTGTATTCCTCCCTCTCTCTTCCCCGACCAAACAAGAAGCTTCCTCCCCTTCTCCAATCCATCCAACCCTGTTTCCTTCTCCTCCCTCTACACCTCCCAGATCCACAACCCCACTCTCCCCAGCTGGCCCTCCTTCTTCCAGCCCTCTACCTGCTGAAGAGCTCATGGAGAAGGTTTAAAAGCCTGGGCTCTGTAGCCAGTTTCACCCTCCACTTGTCACGTATGTATCATTAGACATGGGATGAGGAGAATTAACATCCACCATGAGCATTTCCAGTAGCTGTAAACTGAGCCAGTGACTGCAGTGTCCACATCTTTTCCTCTCATTCTTATCCCACACAATTTCCAAGATGGAGGATACCAGGCATTTTCTAAGAGTTTGTTGATTGTATATATAGGTTTGTATTTATTAATGGAGGATGTGGAGAAAGGGAATGAATTGAATATCACTGTTCTGAGTGGTTGTCTTTGGAAGTCATGCATTACTGTATCACATTAATGTGAATTCTCTCCTTTATTTATTATCCCATTTTGACTGCCTGTGGCTCTTTTTGTAAATAGATATTCATTACACACAAACACCCCAATGTGGTGTTCCTTTGATTTAGCAGAGAGACAGTTCTGTCCATAAGACAACTATTTCAGCATATCAGTCGTCTCAACTTGCTAGCCTAGCTACCTTTAGTGCACAACCCTTGGTACAATTATATGTCACTAAGCTAACAATAACCACTATTAGTACTTTCTCTGGCAACAGCAATCTACTCCTATGAAGTGTTACTACAAACATAATGTACAGAGGCTGGACAAAATAAGGGTAATACCTACCAAAGAACCAAGCAGATAATTATAATAATAAGTAAGGCACTACTTAGCCTGTTTACCATTTCAACAACTTTAAAAAACACGGAAACAAACAAGACAACTTTCTGTTGCTTCTTGTGCAGTTGCTCCCAACCTTTTTACCTTGTGATCCCTCAAAACAAAGAGTTCTGTACTGACTCCTCATCATAAACTGCATGTCTATGCATAGTGACCATTTCAACCAAAGATTCAAATTGTTTCATATAAAAACATTCAGGGGTCTGAAGATATAAAATTGTCCATGAACTAATTAATTGTTTGAGTGTGTTTTTCTGTTTTTCTTTCATCTTAATTATCAGATTTATCCTGCGACCCTTTAGGTTGTCTTGACCCACAGGTTGGGAACCACTGCTTTTGAGTTGTCTAGCCATGCAAATAGTTTTGGGTTAATTTGCAGTGGTTATGAGATATCATTGAGAATTTTGTTTGTGGTCCTCAGAGTTAAAATTAAAAAAAAAAAAAAAGATCCTATAGCAGAAACACTATACCCAATACTCAACAATTCACGGAAACAAATCAATCAGAAGTAATTTGTACTTCAGACAAGGCTCCTGTGAATGTCAGTAGTGAGGTCTGTGAATTATACAGAGAAACTGTCCAGAACATTGTTTCTGGAAACAGATGTTGCAGTTGAATATTTTAAGTGTAAATCTTTCATGCTGTAAGTACAACAAACAAAATTCCATCCAGAAATTTCAGAGGAGAGTATCTCAAAAATCCAGTCAAATAAAAAGAATATGTGTAAACGTCCATTTGGTAGATTATTTTGTACACCCTCTGTAACTGACTGACACATTCATTCACACACTGACTGTATGTATTCTATGTGAACTCTAGTTGTATATAGTATGAAGAACCTTAGCTGTCCACCTTACACTTGAAGGTTTGTTTATTGCCTGTGTGCGTCTGAGCAGCCATGACCCTCAAAGTCATAACTGTAGTACATAACATTAGAGAAAATACTGTGGATCCAACAGACATGAAACTAAACTGTAGGCCTGTTTCTCAAAGCTGAACTGCTTATTGCTACAACTTTAAAACTGCTCAGACAAGATGCACTTTCTGGTTTTAGTTGGTTCCCAATGACGACACTACACTGCATCAAACTCGTCAACACCGGTCCTCTAAATATTCAGTCAATATTTTTTTTTTTCGATATGTTGGATTTACACAGTAAGAATGAATGTGTTGTCAAGGTGACAGGTTTGTGCCTCACCACTGGCTAACAGCTCATAGCTTAATTATGCCTTTATGAAATCCAGCTTGGCTGAAAAATGGGATCCCAAAATTGTGCATCCTACATTCATTTCTAAGTGTTTTGTTTTGTCCTTGTTTGTACCTGTTTTAAACTTCACAGCATTTATCCCAGCTGGTGTTAGTAGGGCTAACTCCTCCTGTGGTTCAACATGTCTCTTTATCTCTTCAGAACTTTCAGCTGCATGAATACTCATCTCCCTTTTACTGGCTCCCTGTAAGTCAACCCCCCCCCCACACACACACAGACACAGTTAATTTGGTCATTTAGCTTCTCTTATGTAGTTGAAGTAGAATGTTATAGCAGTTTGTAAAGGGAATTTGTATGAAGACAGTTTTAAAACAGGTAAATCAACTGTGTCAAACTGGAGAAATGGTTTTTAATAGGCATAGAGTGGCTGCTTTTAATGTCCCACTATTTTGAAACGGCAGAGAGCAAAAAATAAAAAATGCAATAAAGACTTGAAATTAATGTGTTTGTGTGTTTGTCTTACCAGAGGCTGGCCACTAGAGGGTGCCATGAAGTCTTAGTGATACCTAATGAAAAATACATCTAGCACAATTCAAGTTATAAAATTCCATTTTATTGTCAGAACTCAGCACACAAAACACTCCAATATGATTGCAAAAAAATAATGGTTGATAGATAACAGTAGTTGTCATATAACTGGAGATTCAAACCACACCAAAGCTCAAACTTCAAAGGAATGTTTCCTCAAAATCAAAGATACAAGTGGACGTAAATTTTACTTAGGATCAAAGGAATATGTCTCATTGCCATTTTAGTGCTGAATCACATCTTAACATAATCACTCATCCTGGGATCTACACTTCTGTGATGGAAAAAAAAAAAAGAGAAGGAACTGCAGACTGAAACACAGCAAGTCCTTCCTTTCATTGCACATCTCACTTTGCTGTTAGCTGCTTTGGAGACAGGACTCAAAGAGGACTCTGAAGATGCTAAGCTGGCTTGAGCACTGGGTATGATATGACATTTTTTATTTAATAATGTAGTAAAAATTTTGATCTCATACCCTCACTCTTTCCATCACAGATATTAATCAATTTTGAAAAAAATGATTCAGTTTGTTTATTCAGTCATTTAGGAGAAATGTAAATGAATGAAGCTTAATCCTCAACATATTTTTCCTGACATCCTCTATGTAAAGCTCATTTTCAAATCACTGATGCAGAGAAGTTTTGTGTTTTTGATGTTTAAAGTATTAAATGATAACGCGAAAATCTGCGCTGATGTGTTTTATATGAGCAGTGAGCCATGCACAGAAACGCAATCTCTTAGCAAGCACAGAGGTACAGAGGGAATGGAAATTTTAAATATGAAAGACTACATTTAAACAGTATATATATAGACATTTATATATATGTATATTCCCTCTTCATTTATCCTTCTGTCCAATACATTTATTATTTATTCAAACATATATCTAACGGCTTTGTTGCCAAAATGGCAAAATGTTAAAATTGAATGATAGCTTAATAATTATTCCCCACATACACACCTACAGAGAAAAAAAAAAAAAATCACTCACCCTAAAGTACACAAATATTTGGATTTTTAAGTCAAGAGAAAAGGTTTTCACTAGCTCCCCATAAATCCCTCTTTTCTTTTCTGGAGGAGATGAAAATAGACTCTTACAGCTAAAAATAGATTTGTTTTTAACCGTACAGTAACATAACCCCCACCCTATGATTTATATGAAAATTTTCTATCTGATCTACAAAATATAGCAATGCCCCTTTTTAAAAATAGTTTGATTCTTTTACTATAACAGGACAGATTTCTTTTTTTTCTGTGAGATACATTCAGGATATCAGGATAGACAGAATAGTGCCTTTGATAAGAGTTCTTCATCCGTGTCCAACTTTGTCAGTCAGGTTTTGTTGCTGTTGTCAGTTCAGTACCTGGTCTGGTACTCATGGTGCCACCTGTTGAAGTCATTGTAGAAGAGCACGATACTTCCAGATGCCATGCCAGTTATGATGCACCTTAGAAGAGTCAGGAGGGAACACCATGAGGTTTTGCTACTTTTGATTTTTATTTGTTGTGAATTTGAGATACTTGTACTTGAATTGTATTGTATCTGAAGTATATATTTTTACTTAGCTGCATGTCAGGGGAAGCAGGTGTACATTTTACTCCACTATATTTATTTGACGTCTATAGTTACTAATTAAGAGTTTACATATGAAACTTGCAATCATCTATTTATGTAGGATATATTGTAAAAAGTATTTAAATGTACATAACCTTAAACAGCTACAACATTATGCTGTTTGTATATCCATACAGCAGCAATAGTATTAATATTATGGTAATGAAATAAACATAACCTGGATAATCAGGATTTTGTCACACAACTGAAACTACAGTATGTAACTTTTGCTAAATAATGGTAACTTCCACATATGCAAAATTCACAAAAATATCTTGCAAATTCACAAACAAATTCCACAAATAAAAAATTATCTATGAATACCTTCCATTAATTTACAAATTAATGGAAAGTATTTGTGAATATCTTCCTAACATATACAACTTTCAAACAGACATTTGTTAATCAATTTTCCATTGGTGCTACAAAAAAACATTTTTGGATCTCAATTTTACGCTTGTGGATTTGAATTTTACACACAGAGTTTTGAAACAAACTTTCCGCAAGTCTGAACCAAAATCGACTTGTATCACTTGGCCACTTTCGGAAAACATGCTATCACCTGCTGACGACGCCTTTTCAAATTAAGAGCACGTAGTCTTCTATGTATTGTCCCCCCCCCCCCCCCCCCCCCCCCCCCAAGTGATCGGCGCACCACCATGCCGCCCCAGCACAAAATCATACTCATACTATAGTAAGGCATGAAAAAAAATCATACTATAGTAAAGCATAAAAATGTCATAGTATATTAAGGAATTATAAAATGTCATAGTATAGTGAATTATAAAAGTCATGAAAAGGTCATATTATAGAAAAGTAAAAAACATAAAAATGTCATAGCATAGTAAGGCATGAAACGTCATAGTATGGTAAGGCATAAAATGTCACAAAAACATCATAGTATAGTAGGGAATAAAAGGTGATAAAAATGTCATATATAGTAAGGTAAAAAATGGCATAAAAACGTCACAGTATAGTAAGGCATAAAATTTCATAAAAACGTCATCGTATAGTAAGGCATAAAACGTCATAAAAATGTCATTGTATAGTAAGGCATAAAACGTCATAGTATAGTAAGGTAAACACTGTCATAAAAACATCATAGTATAGTAAGGCATAAAACGTCATAAAAACATCATAGTATAGTAATACATAAAAACGTCATAGTATAGTAAGGCATAAAAGGTCATAAAAATGTCATAGTATAGTAAGACAGAAAAACATATTATAGTAAGGTAAAAAAAGTCATGTATAGTAAGTAAACAAATGTCATAAAAACGTCATAGTATAGTAAGATAAAAAATGACATTTTTTTACCTTACTATACATGACGTTTTTATGCCATTTTATGCCTTACTATACTATGACGTTTTTGTGAAATTTTAATGAAATTTTATGCCTTACTATACTATGACGTTTCTATTCCATTTTATGCCTTAATATACTATGACGTTTTATGCCATTTTATGCCTTACTGTACTATGACATTTTTATGACATTTTTTTTACCTTACTATATATTACTTTTTTACCTTACTATAGGCCATTAGACATTTTTTTAGTTTCCTATACTATGATGTTTTTGACATTTTTTACCTTACTATACTATGATGTTTTTATGCCATTTTATGCCTTACTATACTATGACATTTTATGCCTTACTATACTATGACGTTTTTATGAAATTTTATGCCTTACTATATATGACTATTTTTACCTTACTATACTATGACGTTTATGACATTTTTTACCTTACTATACTATGACGTTTTATGCTTTACTATACTATGACGTTTTTATGAAATTTTATGCCTTACTATACTGACATTTTTTTTTTTAATTTTATGCCTTACTATACTATGACATTTTTTTGAAATTTTATGCCTTACTATACTATGACGTTTTTATGACATTTTTTACCTTGCTACATATGACTTTTTTACCTTACTAAAGGCTATTAGACATTTTAATGCCTTACTATACAATGAAATTTTTATGACATTTTTTTTTACCTTACTATATATTACCTTTTTTACCTTACTATAGGCCATTAGACATTTTTTTAGTTTCCTATACTATGACGTTTTTGACATTTTTTACCTTACTATACTATGACGTTTTTATGCCATTTTATGCCTTACTATACTATGACATTTTATGCCAGTTTATGCCTTACTATACTATGACGTTTTTATGAAATTTTTTTCCCTACTATAGGCTATTAGACATTTTTTTACTGACTATAATATGACGTTTTTGTGGCTTACTATACTATGACGTTTTTATGAAATTTTATGCCTTACTATATATGACTATTTTTACCTTACTATACTATGACGTTTATGACATTTTTTACCTTACTATACTATGACGTTTTATGCTTTACTATACTATGACGTTTTTATGAAATTTTATGCCTTACTATACTGACATTTTTTATTTTATTTTATGCCTTACTATACTATGACATTTTTATGCCTTACTATACTATGACATTTTTTTGAAATGTTATGCCTTACTATACTATGACTTTTTTTTTTTAATTTTATGCCTTACTATACTATGACGTTTTTATGACATTTTTTACCTTGCTACATATGACTTTTTTACCTTACTAAAGGCTATTAGACATTTTAATGCCTTACTATCCTATGATATTTTTCTGACATTTGTTTACTTACTATACATGACGTTTTATTTTACCTTACTATAATATGATATTTTTATGTCTTACTATACTATGATGTTTCTGTGACATTTTTTACGTCACTATACTATGTTTGTATGCCTTACTATACTATGACGTTTTTATGCCTTACTATACTATGACATTTTTATGACCTTTTATTCCTCACTATACTATGATGTTTTTATGCCATTTTATGCCTTACTATACTATGACGTTTTTATGCCATTTTTTTAACCTTACTATATATGAATTTTTTACCTTACTATAGGCTATTAGACATTTTTATGTCTTACTATACTATGATGTTTTTCTGACATTTTTTACCTTACTATACTATGATGTTTTTTTTTATGTCATAGTATAGTAAAGCATAAAATGGCATAAAAACGTCATAGTATAGTAAGGCATAAAATGTCATTGTATAGTAAGTAAAAAATGTCATAAAAACATCATAGTATAGTAAGGCATAAAAACTTCATAGTATAGTAAGTTAAAAAAACGTCATTATAGTAAGGCATTAAATGTCACAAAAACATTATAGTATAGTAAGGTGAAAAATGTCATAAAAATGTCATAGTATAGTAAGGCACAAAAAGTTGACATTGGTTCCTGGTTCGCATTCGGCGGTCTGGCCAACACCTGCTCCTCATATCCTGTTGACAGCTTGGCTGATTCCAGCTCCTGATCCCCTGTCTGCGGTCCAGTCAACATCAGCTCCTGATCCCGTCTGCTGTCTGGTCAACATCAGCTCCTGGTCAAGTCGACATCAGCTCCGGGTCACTCCACCACCTTCTGTTCCTGATCTCCTTTTGGCGATCTGGCCGAACCCTGCTCTTGATCCCCAGTCAATGGTCTGGCCATTTTCCGTTCCTCATCTCTGGTTGGCAGTCTGGCCTACATCAGTTCTTGGTTTCTCATTGCCAGTCCAGCCACTTTTTGCTCTTTCCTAATTTCCTGTTGGCCGTCCAGATGTCAGCAGCACCTGATTCTCAGTTGGTTATCTGGCCAAAATCAAATGCTGGTTTCCAGTCAGCAGTTCAGCCGCTCCTGCTCTCCCCCCAGAGCGGCTGTGCCAGCGACACCTGCCTCCTGCTCACCCTCCAGAAGGGGTCTACCGATGGCTCGGCCCTCCAGGTCGGCCTCCCGAGGGGACCTGCCTCCGTCATCGCCTTCCTGCTTAGCTTCCCAAGTGGACCCGCCTTAATTGTCGCCCTCCTACTCAGTTTCCCGAAGGGACCCACATTCGTCCTCCGGAGAAACACGGTCTTGGGTGCCGGTCTCCAGCTTGACCTCCGGAGAGGTCACGCCTTCACCCAGGCAGATTTCCTCTTATGCAGCTTCCCCAGTCTGTCTGGCATCTGGGCAGTTCTCCTGGGTTCCCCAGCCTGTCTGTTCGGACTCAGAGCTGTCCCTCCGAGGTGCCCTGCCTGTCTGTCCTGCCCTCAAACTCCTTCTCTAGCACCATTCTTCTCCTCTCTGTCCACTTCTCCTTGGATCCCTCCTCCTCCCTATCCACCCACCTGACTATGTGTTCCAGTTCCGCCTAAGGGTCATCTGGAATCCAACCCTTGACTGTCATAGTTGGAATGACAGACACATTTTGTTTTGACACTGTTGGACACTTTGTGTTTGATTGTTTTGGATTTGATTTACTTCCTGTTTTATTTTGAAATCACTTAATTTGTGTGTCTTATGTTAGAGATTGCTTCCTGTCTTTGTCCTGTTTCCCTCGTAGTAGATTGTCTGACCTACCCAAATCTGATTATCCTTGGTTCAAATACCCTTGCCTCCCTTGTCTCTATTTAATCTCTGTCAGTTCGTCCTGTTTGCTGTGGTACACCTGTTTTTTCCTGTATTCTGTTTTTCCCAGTTGTACTGTTTCGCTCCAGCGTTCCCATACATTGATCTCCAGTGTTTTCTTTAGTTCTTGGATTTTCTGTTTTTTTGTTCCTGGCTGGTTTGTGTTGGATTTTGTGTTGGTTGTTATTTAATAAAACACCTCGTTCCTCCTTCACTTTTGGAAGGTCTGCATCGTGGGTCTTAATACTCCAAAACACTGACAGTCATACTAAAGTAAGGCATAAAAAATCATAATATGGTGAGGCAAAAAAAAAAAAAATTCATAGAATAATAAGGCATTAAAAGGTCATAGTATAGTGAGACATAATGTCATAGTATAGTGAGACATAATAATGTCATATTATAGTGAGGTTTAAAATTGTCATAGTATAGTAAAGCATGTTACAGTTATAGTATGGTAAGGTGTAACACGTCATGAAAACGTTGTTGTATAGTAAGGCATAAAAAGTCATAAAAACGTCATATTATAGTAAGGCATAAAAAGTTATAAAAACGTCATATTATAGTAAGGCATAAAAAGTTATAAAAACGTCATATTATAGTAAGGCATAAATAGTCATAGTATAGTAAGGCATAAAAAGTAATAAAAAACGCCGTAGTATAGTAAGGCATAAAACGACATAGTATAGTAAGGCATAAAAAGTCATAAAGACGACATAGTATAATAAGGCATAAAAAGCCATAAAAACGACATAGTATAGTAAGGCATAAATAGTCATAGTATAGTCAGGCATGAAAAGGACATATTATAGTAAGGCATAAAAAGTCATAAAAAGGTCATAGTATAGTAAGGCATAAATAGTCGTTAAAACGTCATAGTATAGTAAGACATAAAAACGTCATAGTATAGTAAGGCATAAAAAGTCATAGTATAGTAAGGCATAAAAAGTCATTAAAACGTCATGGTATAGTAAGGCATAAAAAGTCATAGTATAGTAAGGCATAAAAAGTCATAAATAGGTCATAGTATAGTAAGGCATAAAAAGCCATAAAAACGACATATTATAGTAAGGCATAAAAAGTCATGAAAAGGTCATCGTATAGTAAGGCATAAAAAGTCATTAAAATGTCATAGTATAGTAAGGCATAAAAAGTCATAGTATAGTAAGGCATAAAAAGTCATAAAAAGGTCATAGTATGGAAAGGCATAAAATGTCATAGTATTTTAAGGCATAAAAAGTTATAAAAACATCATAGTATAGTAAGGCATAAAAAGCCATAAAAACGTCATATTATAGTAAGACTTAAAAAGTTATAAAAACTTCATAGTATAGTAAGGCATAAATAGTCATAGTATAGTAAGGCATAAAAAGTCATAAAAACGACATATTATAGTAAGGCATAAAAAGTCATGAAAAGGTCATCGTATAGTAAGGCATAAAAAGTCATTAAAATGTCATAGTATAGTAAGGCATAAAAAGTCATAGTATAGTAAGGCATAAAAAGTCATAAAAAGGTCATAGTATGGAAAGGCATAAAATGTCATAGTATTTTAAGGCATAAAAAGTTATAAAAACATCATAGTATAGTAAGGCATAAAAAGCCATAAAAACGTCATATTATAGTAAGACTTAAAAAGTTATAAAAACTTCATAGTATAGTAAGGCATAAATAGTCATAGTATAGTAAGTCATAAAAAGTCATAAAAACGACATATTATAGTAAGGCATAAAAAGTCATGAAAACGACATAGTATAGTAAGGCATAAAAAGTCATTAAAACATCATAGTATAGTAAGGCATAAAAAGTCATAGTATAGTAAGGCATAAAAAGTCATAAAAACGTCATAGTATAGTAAGGCATAAAAAGTCATAAAAACGTCATATTATAGTAAGACTTGAAAAGTTATAAAAACTTCATAGTATAGTAAGGCATAAATAGTCATAGTATAGTAAGTCATAAAAAGGACATATTATAGTAAGGCATAAAAAGTCATGAAAACGACATAGTATAGTAAGGCATAAAAAGTCATTAAAACGTCATAGTATAGTAAGGCATAAAAAGTCATAGTATAGTAAGGCATAATAAGTCATAAAAACGACATAGTATGGAAAGGCATAAAATGTCATAGTATTTTAAGGCATAAAAAGTTATAAAAACGTTATAGTATAGTAAGGCATAAAAAGCCATAAAAACGTCATATTATAGTAAGGCATGAAAAGTTATAAAAACGTCATAGTATAGTAAGGCATAAATAGTCATAGTATAGTAAGTCATAAAAAGTCATAAAAAAGACATAGTATAGTAAGGCATAAATAGTCATAGTATAGTAAGGCATAAAAAGTCATAAAGACGACATAGTATAGTAAGGCATGAAAAGTCATAAAAACGACATAGTATAGTAAGGCATAAAAAGCCATAAAAACGTCATAGTGTAGTAAGGCATAAAAAGTTATTAAAACGTCATAGTATGGTAGGGCATAAATAGTCATAGTATAGTAAGGCATAAAAAGTCATAAAAACGTCATAGTATAGTAAGGCATAAGAAGTCATAAAAACGACATAGTATAGTAAGGCATAAAAAGCCATAAATAGTCATAGTATAGTAAGGCATAAAAAGTCATAAAAACGACATAGTATAGTAAGGCATAAATAGTCATAGTATAGTAAGTCATAAAAAGTCAAAAAAAGTCATAGTATAGTAAGGCATAAAAAGTCATAGTATAGTAAGGCATAAAAAGTCATAAAAATTTCATAGTATTTTAAGGCATAAAAAGTCATAAAAACGACATAGTATAGTAAGGCATAAATATTCATATTATAGTAAGGCATAAAAAGTCATGAAAACGACATAGTATAGTAAGGCATAAAAAGTCATAAAAAGATCATACTATAGTAAGGCATAAAAAGTCATTAAAACGTCATAGTATAGTAAGGCATATAAGGTCATAGTATAGTAAGGCATAAAAAGTCATAAAAAGTCACAGTATAGTAAGGCATAAAAAGTCATACAAATTTCATAGTATTTTAAGGCATAAGAAGTCATAAAAACGACATAGTATAGTAAGGCATAAAAAGTCATTAAAACGTCATAGTATAGTAAGGCATAAAAAGTCATAGTATAGTAAGCATAAAAAGTCATTAAAATGTCATAGTATAGTAAGCATAAAAAGTCATAAAAACGACATAGTATAGTAAGGCATAAAAAAGCCATAAAAACGTCATAGTATAGTAAGGCATGAAAAGTCATAAAAACGACATAGTATAGTAAGGCATAAAAAGTCATAAAAATTTCATAGTATTTTAAGGCATAAAAAGTTATTAAAACGTCATAGTATAGTAAGGCATAAATAGTCATAGTATAGTAAGGCATAAAAAGTCATAAAAACGACATAGTATAGTAAGGCATAAAAAGTCATAAAAAGGTCATACTATAGTAAGGCATTAAAAAGTAATTAAAACGTCATAGTATAGTAAGGCATAAAAAGTCATAGTATAGTAAGGCATAAAAAGTTATAAAAAGGTCATAGTATAGTAAGGCATAATAAGTCATGAAAATGAAATAGTATAGTAAGGAATAAAAAGTCATAGTATAGTAAGGCATAAAAAGTAATAAAAACGCCATAGTATAGTAAGGCATAAAAAGTCATAAAAAGTTGATAGTATAGTAAGGTAAAAAAGGCATTAAAACGTCATAGTATAGTAAGGCATAAAAAGTCATAAAAAGGTCATAGTATAGTAAGGCATAAAAAGTCATAGTATAGTAAGGCATAAAAAGTCATAGTATAGTAAAGCATAAAAAGTCATAAAAATTTCATAGTATTTTAAGGCATAAAAAGTCATAAAAACGACATAGTATAGTAAGGCATAAAAAGCCATAAAAACGTCATAGTATAGTAAGGCATAAAAAGTTATTAAAACGTCATAGTATAGTAAGGCATAAAAAGTCATAGTATAGTAAAGCATAAAAAGTCATAAAAATTTCATAGTATTTTAAGGCATAAAAAGTCATAAAAACGACATAGTATAGTAAGGCATAAAAAGTCATAAAAATTTCATAGTATTTTAAGGCATAAAAAGTTATTAAAACGTCATAGTATAGTAAGTCATAAAAAGGTCATAGTATAGTAAGGCATAAAAAGTCATTAAAACGTCATAGTATAGTAAGGCATAAATAGTCATAGTATAGTAAGGCATAAAAAGTTATAAAAAGGTCATAGTATAGTAAGGCATAAAAAGTCATAAAAAGTCACAGTATAGTAAGGCATAAAAAGTCATACAAATTTCATAGTATTTTAAGGCATAAGAAGTCATAAAAACGACATAGTATAGTAAGGCATAAAAAGTCATTAAAACGTCATAGTATAGTAAGGCCTAAAAAGTCATAGTATAGTAAGGCATAAAAAGTCATATAATTTCATAGTATTTTAAGGCATAAAAAGTCATAAAAACGACATAGTATAGTAAGGCATAAAAAAGCCATAAAAACGTCATAGTATAGTAAGGCATGAAAAGTCATAAAAACGACATAGTATAGTAAGGCATAAAAAGTCATAAAAATTTCATAGTATTTTAAGGCATAAAAAGTCATAAAAACGACATAGTATAGTAAGGCATAAAAAGTTATTAAAACGTCATAGTATAGTAAGGCATAAATAGTCATAGTATAGTAAGGCATAAAAAGTCATAAAAACGACATAGTATAGTAAGGCATAAAAAGTCATAAAAAGGTCATACTATAGTAAGGCATTAAAAAGTAATTAAAACGTCATAGTATAGTAAGGCATAAAAAGTCATAGTATAGTAAGGCATAAAAAGTTATAAAAAGGTCATAGTATAGTAAGGCATAATAAGTCATGAAAATGAAATAGTATAGTAAGGAATAAAAAGTCATAGTATAGTAAGGCATAAAAAGTAATAAAAACGCCATAGTATAGTAAGGCATAAAAAGTCATAAAAAGTTGATAGTATAGTAAGGTAAAAAAGGCATTAAAACGTCATAGTATAGTAAGGCATAAAAAGTCATAAAAAGGTCATAGTATAGTAAGGCATAAAAAGTCATAGTATAGTAAGGCATAAAAAGTCATAGTATAGTAAAGCATAAAAAGTCATAAAAATTTCATAGTATTTTAAGGCATAAAAAGTCATAAAAACGACATAGTATAGTAAGGCATAAAAAGCCATAAAAACGTCATAGTATAGTAAGGCATAAAAAGTTATTAAAACGTCATAGTATAGTAAGGCATAAAAAGTCATAGTATAGTAAAGCATAAAAAGTCATAAAAATTTCATAGTATTTTAAGGCATAAAAAGTCATAAAAACGACATAGTATAGTAAGGCATAAAAAGCCATAAAAACGTCATAGTATAGTAAGGCATAAAAAGTTATTAAAACGTCATAGTATAGTAAGGCATAAATAGTCATAGTATAGTAAGGCATAAAAAGTTATTAAAACGTCATAGTATAGTAAGGCATAAATAGTCATAGTATAGTAAGGCATAAAAAGTTATAAAAAGGTCATAGTATAGTAAGGCATAAAAAGTCATTAAAACGTCATAGTATAGTAAGGCATAAAAAGTCATAAAAAGTCATAGTATAGTAAGGCATAAAAAGTTATAAAAACGACATAGAATAGTAAGGCATAAAAAGTCATAAAAAGTTCATACTATAGTAAGGCATAAAAAGTCATTAAAACGTCATAGTATAGTAAGGCCTAAAAAGTCATAGTATAGTAAGGCATAAAAAGTCATACAAATTTCATAGTATTTTAAGGCATAAAAAGTCAGAAAAAGTTCATAGTATAGTAAGGCATAAAAACGTCATATTATAGTAAGACATAAAACGTCATGAAAACGTCATAGTATAGTAAGGAATAAAAAGCCATATAAACGAAATATTATAGTAAGGCATAAAAAGTCATGAAAACGACATAGTATATTAGAGGCATAAAAAGTAATAAAAACGACATAGTATAGTAAGGCATAAATAGTCATAGTATAGTAAGGTATAAAAAGCCATAAAAAAGTCATAGTTTAGTAAGGAATAAAACGTCATAGTATAGTAAGACATAAAAAGGCCTAAAAAGTCATAGTATAGTAAGGCATAAAAAGTCATACAAATTTCATAGTATTTTAAGGCATAAAAAGTCAGAAAAAGTTCATAGTATAGTAAGGCATAAAAACGTCATATTATAGTAAGACATAAAACGTCATGAAAACGTCATAGTATAGTAAGGAATAAAACGTCATAGTATAGTAAGGCATAAAAAGTCATAAAAAGGTCATACTATAGTAAGGCATTAAAAAGTAATTAAAACGTCATAGTATAGTAAGGCATAAAAAGTCATAGTATAGTAAGGCATAAAAAGTTATAAAAAGGTCATAGTATAGTAAGGCATAATAAGTCATGAAAATGAAATAGTATAGTAAGGAATAAAAAGTCATAGTATAGTAAGGCATAAAAAGTAATAAAAACGCCATAGTATAGTAAGGCATAAAAAGTCATAAAAAGTTCATAGTATAGTAAGGCATAAAAAGTCATTAAAACGTCATAGTATAGTAAGGCATAAAAAGTCATAAAAAGGTCATAGTATAGTAAGGCATAAAAAGTCATAGTATAGTAAGGCATAAAAAGTCATAGTATAGTAAGGCATAAAAAGTCATAAAAATTTCATAGTATTTTAAGGCATAAAAAGTCATAAAAACGACATAGTATAGTAAGGCATAAAAAGCCATAAAAACGTCATAGTATAGTAAGGCATAAAAAGTTATTAAAACGTCATAGTATAGTAAGGCATAAAAAGTCATAGTATAGTAAAGCATAAAAAGTCATAAAAATTTCATAGTATTTTAAGGCATAAAAAGTCATAAAAACGACATAGTATAGTAAGGCATAAAAAGCCATAAAAACGTCATAGTATAGTAAGGCATAAAAAGTTATTAAAACGTCATAGTATAGTAAGGCATAAATAGTCATAGTATAGTAAGGCATAAAAAGTTATAAAAAGGTCATAGTATAGTAAGGCATAAAAAGTCATTAAAACGTCATAGTATAGTAAGGCATAAAAAGTCATAGTATAGTAAGGCATAAAAAGTTATAAAAAGGTCATAGTATAGTAAGGCATAAAAAGTTATAAAAAGGTCATAGTATAGTAAGGCATAAAAAGTCATTAAAACGTCATAGTATAGTAAGGCATAAAAAGTTATAAAAAGGTCATAGTATAGTAAGGCATAAAAAGTTATAAAAAGGTCATAGTATAGTAAGGCATAAAAAGTCATTAAAACGTCATAGTATAGTAAGGCATAAAAAGTTATAAAAAGGTCATAGTATAGTAAGGCATAAAAAGTCATAGTATAGTAAAGCATAAAAAGTCATAAAAATTTCATAGTATTTTAAGGCATAAAAAGCCATAAAAACGTCATAGTATAGTAAGGCATAAAAAGTTATTAAAAGTCATAGTATAGTAAGGCATAAATAGTCATAGTATAGTAAGGCATAAAAAGTCATAAAAATGACATAGAATAGTAAGGCATAAAAAGTCATTAAAACGTCATAGTATAGTAAGGCATAAAAAGTCATAAAAACGACATAGTATAGTAAGACATAAAAAAGTCATAGTATAGTAAGGCATAAAAAGTCATAAAAACGTCATAGTATAGTAAGGCATAAAAAGTAATAAAAATGCCATAGTATAGTAAGGCGTAAAAAGTCATAGTATAGTAAGGCATAAAAAGTAATAAAAACGACATAGTATAGTAAGGCATAAATAGTCATAGTATAGTAAGGTATAAAAAGCCATAAAAAAGTCATAGTTTAGTAAGGAATAAAACGTCATAGTATAGTAAGACATAAAAAGTCATAAAAACGTCATAGTATAGTAAGGCATAAAAAGTCATTAAAACGTCATAGTATAGTAAGGCCTAAAAAGTCATAGTATAGTAAGGCATAAAAAGTCATACAAATTTCATAGTATTTTAAGGCATAAAAAGTCAGAAAAAGTTCATAGTATAGTAAGGCATAAAAACGTCATATTATAGTAAGACATAAAACGTCATGAAAACGTCATAGTATAGTAAGGAATAAAAAGCCATATAAACGAAATATTATAGTAAGGCATAAAAAGTCATGAAAACGACATAGTATATTAGAGGCATAAAAAGTAATAAAAACGACATAGTATAGTAAGGCATAAATAGTCATAGTATAGTAAGGTATAAAAAGCCATAAAAAAGTCATAGTTTAGTAAGGAATAAAACGTCATAGCATAGTAAGACATAAAAAGTCATAAAAACGTCATAGTATAGTAAGGCATAAAAAGTCATTAAAACGTCATAGTATAGTAAGGCCTAAAAAGTCATAGTATAGTAAGGCATAAAAAGTCATACAAATTTCATAGTATTTTAAGGCATAAAAAGTCAGAAAAAGTTCATAGTATAGTAAGGCATAAAAACGTCATATTATAGTAAGACATAAAACGTCATGAAAACGTCATAGTATAGTAAGGAATAAAACGTCATAGTATAGTAAGGCATAAAAAGCCATATAAACGAAATATTATAGTAAGGCATAAAAAGTCATGAAAACGACATAGTATATTAGAGGCATAAAAAGTAATAAAAACGACATAGTATAATAAGTCATAAAAACGTCATAGTAGAGTAAGGCATAAAATGTCATAGGTATAGTAAGGTAAAAAAATGTCACAGAAACATCATAGTATAGTAAGACATAAAAACGTCATATTATAGTACGGTAAAAAAACGTCATGTATAGTAAGTAATAAAAATGTCATAAAAATGTCATAGTAGTAAGGCATAAAAAGTCATAAAAGCTTCATAGTATAGTAAGGCATAAATGTCATAAAAACGTCTTAGCATAGTAAGGCTAAAAAGCCATAAAAACTACATAGTATAGTAAGGCATAAAACATCATAAAATAGTAAGGAATAAAAAGTCATAGTAAAGAAATCCACAAGCGTAGAGTTGAGATACACAAATGCTTTTTCTTTTCACAAATAGAAAATTGATTAACAAATGTCTGTTTCAAAGTTGTAAACGTAGATATTCACAAATGCTTTTCATTTATTTGTAAATGAATTGAATGTATTCACAGATCATTTTTTCGTGTATTTGCAAATTTGGTTTATATTTGAAAGACATTTTTGTGAATTTGCACATTTACTTTTTGTATTTTTGGAAGGTGTTTTATATTTACATATTTACATTTTATAATTTATAAATTCACCTTTTTTTATTTGTAAGGAGGAAAAAATTATGATTTAATGTTTCAAAAGTAATTGTAAATAGTCTTGCTTTAAGCACACCAATCCTTCCATTGTTGTCTTTTTCTACCACTATTTGCAGCCATTCATAATTTTTTTGTATGCACGTGTTTATGCGTGTGCTTGTTACCTTTGGTCATGCGACATGGCCATGGATCGGATTCCTGCATCACAGCCAGGGTAGGTGAAGAGCTGCTTGAGGTTGTGGACCTGCCAGACAGATACTACACCTCCATCTCCACCTGTTAGCAGATATTGGCCATCACGACTGAGAAGCATGGCCTACCAAAGAAAAACAGAGAAAAAGGTCATACTTATCAGTTTAATGGGCCTGAGAATTTCCTTTTTATCATTTTCTTCCTTTAAGTCACACACATTACAACTTTTACATTATATAAGAGTTTGAAATTGGTTATAGTTTTCCAGTGGTAAAGAATCATTGGGAGGTGCCCCAGTGACTACACCGCCTGACTCATTGGATCATCTGTTAACTGCCCTTCAATGCTAAAAACCAACAGAAAAAGCAGCAAAGCTATTCAATCTGGAACCACAAGCATAAATTGTCTCCGAATAGGACTGGTGATCTGGGACCAGTTTATCTTTCATGTCAAAAGTAAAGCTCATACTGTGAGGTCATGTGATCCAACAAAATATCCCAGGTCAGTGGCGCTTATCCTTAAGGGCTTTCTGTACACAGACACTGACTTGCAACAAAGATGGCTCCCCACAGTGAGGCTCTGAGATTTACTCGTCTCATCTGCTTTTCCTGCAAACTGTAACAGCTGAATGGGTCCCCTGGGAATCAGACGTACACAAATCAAGTCGTGTGTTGGAGTCTATTATGTGCACAGTGCATAGTGGAAGCTGAAACTTAAACAGTCAGGAGCATCAATCAGCAAGTAACCGTAGCTGATGAAATGACGAGGCAAAATGTGAGTTCTAAAAGCAGCAAATGACTCTAATTTAGAGCTTTCTTGTTTGTGGTTTTATGACACCGAAGTCAGCCGTCTTTCAGCTGCAGCCGCTTTGCAGTGATTCAGCAAGAGACACTTCAATCATCAGCAGCATGTGTGTTGAATCAAGCTCATATTAAATGGGAAAATGAAACTTCAACTTCACTTCTGAAGTAATTTTCAGGAACTTGACTAAGGAAAACATAAATAACCCTTCAAGACCAGCACATACTGGATTGGACATAGAAAAAGTGCAGCCTAAATTAGGCAAATGTTTTGTATAAAAAACACTTTGTGGAATTTCCTACCACACCGAATTAAATGAGATCTGTTTCTTATTCTCATGATGCACGCACTTAAGATAGGCACAAACTCACATGTGAGGGCACTCACACACAGACAGGCGCATACAAAACATGCACACAATGATGCACTCACTGGCAGGAGAACTCCAGAATCAATCCAGTCTAATTGCCACGTTAGATCATCATCCAAGATGGCTGGGAATGGAGCATGACTGAGTGCAGCGCTGTTTTGATTTGTGTCGTGTGGGTCTGCTTTGTGTGTACAGTAATTGTCTTGTGTATCAACATTAAGAGTTAATCTGACAACAGTGATAAATATAATGCTCCATTCAGCCAATCATGATCAATGCACTTGGACTGAATTACAGTGTATATGAATTCATTATACATACAATACAATGGCTACCCAATATTGAAAAACTGAATTTAAAGCAGCAATGGTTGGATTTTTGGCCACCTGGGGGCAGCAGAACAGTCAGAGTCAGAAACATAACATTGATGTATAATCACCTTTATGTTATGGCATACAAGTTAGCTGTTGCATATGTGTATAACCAGCAACAACATTAGCATTTATGGCCCATGATGAATAGAGGTCAAATATTCACTCTCCTTTTAGCTCTGTTTTGGTCTCAACCAACTCATGGAAACTCTGGGGAAAACATCTGGCTGTGCAGCTGTCAAATGCTCAAATATTTTCACCAGCTACTCCAACTGTCTCTGTTGCGTGATACTGGGCAGGTAGTGTACAGTGGCTTTATTAGAGATGTTTAACTGGCAAACCGCCTAATGCTGCTGGAAATGAAGGTGAACTAAAACGGGATAGCTGAAGACCATAAAACCAAAACAACAAGCTGATAGAACCTAAAATGGTCTGTTGAGCTGAGGGAAACTGGATGATAATTCTTTGTGGGCTTGTCACTACAAGCAATCCCTTTCATGTAACACAGTCATTTAACCCATTGTTACTATAAAAATATTTATTAGTGCTGCTTTAAATTTCATTAATTGAAGCTAGTTGGTTCTTGCAACATCCCCCATGAACAGATGCTGTATTGCACAATAAATGTGAAAAAAAGCCCACTTTTCCAGTTACTGTGTTCTATTAATGTACTTTGTGTATCTACTAACAGAGTCCATGACCTTAGTGCAGCCCAGCAGGAGGCAGGAGAGCTGGCAGACATGTCAGACCGGCCAGGTAGGAGGCTGCAGACAGACATTATAAATCAGTCCTGTGCCACTGGGCGGTCAAACAAGATGGCCGATGGCTCTGTGGGAGCTAAGATGGCTACCCAGGCTCAGATGACTAAAAAATGACTGCAGCAGAAACACATGCACTTTTGAAGCCCATATTTCCTACTTCTTTCGGGGAACGGTGGGCGGATTCTGAGACTCGGGAAGGTAAAAAGTTTAATTTATGGTGCTGTTAATCCCCCTGTAACATGGACGCAGGCAGGGAAAAAACCGCTGGAATGGTTACACTGCCTGAGTTATACTAGTACTTAAAAGACTGTAATCCATTCAGTATGGCTCCTGTCATTCGATTCTGCTATTAGACTAGGATGCCGACTGTTAGCCTGTCATCTAACCTCTGACTTCAGACCCTTATAAATTCACAGTGCATACATTCTCTCTCTTTCTCAGTTTTACTGTCTCTCTCTAAGTGGATACTGCAGGCCAGGACAAACACTTATTTATCGAGGAGCCATACTGTGCTGAGGCTCTGAAGGCTAAGGAGATTCTGGTATGTACATGAGTGCACTAAATACTGCTGGAGTTTCAGACGAGGGGGGTGGAGCTAATGGGGGGTGAGGCAGGAGGGGGCTGAGACTCTAACAGCCTCACTCAAAGATGTTAGGATTTCCCTAATGCCATTTGACATGGCTGGAATTTACAGCACCAGAGGAGAGATGGCAAGGCCAGCAGTGGCCTGTACTGCTCCCAAGTCACAGCTTCACATCCTTACAGGGAACTCTGATAAAAACACAAACCTCTGCAAGTTTCTAAGACATCATTAATTTCTCTTAAAGAAGCAATAAAGTGCTCTGAAGCATACAAGCTAATCACAGTACACTCAGTCAGTATTTGACTGTGTGTGGTCATTAATCACGTCCTACACAAGTTATATTTGTGTTTATACTATATTACATTGTATTTGTGGCTTCATGTAGGAGCAGGCTGGTTGGTAGGTTAGAGGCCTGGGCACGAGAGAGGTTTCTTAATAGGAAACAGGCGTGTGGCTGTCTGTCAGAGCTGGCTTACAATTCCCAGGCCAAACCGGAAACAACGGGTCGGGAAACCAAAGGCAGTAGCCGCTATCTTGTGTCACTCTAGCCACGAGGGAGGAAATGTGGGAAATGGGGAATGTGTCGTCCTGTGCTGGAGGGTAGTTAATGGTGTTGGTGTCCAAAGTTGACCACTTCTTTGGAATGTTCTCTACCACCGCTGCCGACGCAATTTGACCTGACAACAGGGCTCTGGATCAAAAGGACCGTTTCCTCTGGTGTATGCTTATGAGAGGGAATAAAAGAGATGTGAAACCATAGCTTGCCCTGAGGCGAGCCGACCTTTCCCTTACTCAGATCTCAAAACATAAGAAAGGCATTAATCAGTGAGAGGACTTTTTACACTGATGTGGTGCAGACACACATGCACAGGCACTTTCACATGCATGCTCATGCAGAATTACATTTCCTCACCTTGATGCTGTCTTCTATTTCCATGTGTCCCAGCAGTTTGCCATTGACACTGAAGAGACAAAACTGTCCCTTGTCGTAATAGATCACGCAGTGTCCCTCGGTGGAGGACTGGATGAGGCGGGGCCGTGTGAAGCGCTCAGGGACTTCCAGGGTCCGCAGCAGGTCCCCATTCATGGAATGGATCAGACAAGGACCCTCTGCAAACAGATGAGAAAACATAATAAGAGGAGGTCAGTTTGTACTCCCTTTTATCAGGCATCCATATTTGTGAATCTTTTTGTTGTGAAGTATAAATTTAGATTATGGATGTATTTACTCAGGCAAACACACAATCTTACCTTTGCAGCCACTGATGACAAGACCCAGCTCGGCACATACACTTGCACATGTCACCTCACAGTCATGGCCTGTTAAGATGGCCCGTGGTGTGGTGAACTCTGCTGGGGAAACATAAACAAAACAGGTCTGTATATCACCAACAACAGCAACACAAAAAAGTGTATAACCACATTTGGTCACTAGAGGGAGTAAAAAGCAAAAAATCCTAATTTCCCCATTCTTTACACTGTAGTGCTGACTAATGAAATTAAAAATAAGATTAGTGCATAAAAGCAATTCAGTCATGTAAAAAGCATTTTGCACAACTATTTGAAAAGACAGAAACACAATGATGTATAAAATTAAACACAAAAACCAAAATGTCATTAAGTTGTTAAGCTCTATTTTTATATTTTCCTTTTTCATGGAAGCATCTGTATTGTTCCTTGTTTCACAGACTTTGAGCCTGTTATCCTGCAAACACATTTCTCCCCTCATTCACTCTCCCTCTCTAGCACTTGTCACCCACCGCCTCTCCCTATCTTTAAAACCTTCTCCCCATGACCGCCTTCACTGGATCCAGATGTTTCTGCATTAGACAGAGAAGCAGAGCCAGAGGGAGCGAGAGTGTGTTATGGTCCAAGTCATGAAGTTTGTGTGATTTTGTTTTGGTTTGAGCTGTCAGGGCGAGCGACAAAACAAAATCGCTCTCTACTTCTCTGTCTGTAAGCACATGCACACACAATTACACACAAATGCACACTTGCATGGAGTTTGGACTTTTCTGCATTACTACAACAAATGTAGATGGATCGATGGCCGACAGATGCTGTTTCCAAACTTTTATTCCTATTGTAGTGTGAAAACTGTGGAGGCCAACAGAGCTGTGAATATGTGTGTTCAGTGGCCAGTAGTGAGGCAGCATCCCTGAACTGGAGCATGGAGTTCATCAGGGGTTTATTGCTCAGGGAGGGGTCCTTGTCTTTAGTGACCCCATCTTCTTCTGCTAGAGGTCAAGTTCAGCTCAAAAAGAGGCACACAGCAGTGACACTCAGTACATGATTTATGTTTAAATCCTTGATAACACTACTCGACAAATATTTGTATACCAATCCAAAATGGCTTTAGGGTTAGTGTGGATGTAATTTAAGTAATACAGAAAATAAAATTTCCTTTCCTACAATAAAACCCAGCAATATACAATATTTTTGTGATATACTGTAGTAGTTTCAAATATGGTTTAGAGTTTGTTAATGCAGTTTCTCTCTTTAATTCAATTATATGACATAAAACTCAATACAGGTTCACTAACAAGGCAGATACTTTTTCATAAAGGCCACAGCTACTGTTAAGCCTTAATTAGATTTAGCAGCAAGACTCTATATATATACAGAACACACTGCTCACTGAACCCTTGTAAAAAGGCAAACTAGAGGGCAAGTTTAACTCCTGTCACATGTGAAGACTGCATCAGTGTTTCAATTTAATAAGATCACTGGATCCAAGGGGATACCTAAATCAATAAACTGATTGTGACTGAAAAATAACTTGTTCGGAAATTGAAATTATTAATAAAAGAAATTCAAATAATCCATGTTCAAATTGGAATGGGATATTCACACCGAAGAGATTAATGATCAAAACCGTAAAGCAAAACAAAGAAAACAAACAAAAAAACCCTACTGTGTACTAATTACTGACGTAACCTGTTTTCATGCTAGTGGACTGTTTTAAACTCCTTACGTCCTCTTTGAAAATCAACACCAGCAGCACAAACACTGGTCAAACGAGGTGGGCAAAGCTAAGTTAGGCCCTACAAGCCTGGGGATTTAAGAATGATGTTCCACTTTGTTCAGACAGAATCAATAAAGCTGATATATTGCTGGATCTCTTAACCTTTTGAGCCTCTACCTGCCATTTATTTTTGAACCAGGGCTGCATCTGATTACAGTATTATACCTGTATATGACTTAAGCTGGGACACTGAGGAGGGTATCAACTGTCTGGACGAGTGTGGAAAAAGTAGTTGTGTGTGTGTGTGTGTGTGTGTGTTGTGTGTGTGTGTGTGTGTGTGTGTCTATAAATAAATAAATACATGATGGTGTGTACATGTGTTCTATTTAAAACATTTATGATGGAAAAAATCTATACATAAATATTGCTGGTGCTTTAATAACTAAAAGAAAATGTTCATCTTCATCACTTCAGGGTGTTCAGTCCATTCAAAACAACAAAAACAACTGAGGTCACTAACAAGTGTCACCTTGGCAGTGACCAGCAGATGGCAGTGGTGTCTGTGAAAACATGTTTTCAAGCCAGTGTAGGTCAGCGTGTACATGTGCATATCAGCCATTCAGAGGCATTTGTGTCAAGCTTATGAAGTGTGTGGGATATTCACAGAGGATTATGCATGAAAAGGAATGTGTGTGTGTGCGTGCTCCTATACAAGTGTATGTGGAGACTTAAGCTTGAAAGTGTTTCATTTTTTGGAAGAGGAATAAAGAAAAGTCTGCTGTCTGTATATATTTTGTGAATACATGTGAGGGTGAGTGTGTGAGTGTGTGTGTGTGTCTACAGCAGAGCCTCATGTCTGGAAGAGCCTCCTGTGGTCTGGGGCAATGGAGCATCACATTGTGGCGGTGAGGGGTTGGGATGACAACTGCTTTGTCTGCTTCTCTAGCTACAGCGTGGTAACTGCATTGAGCCAACTGAGGTTAGACTGACACACACACACACACAACACACACACACACACACACACACGCTTACAAGAACATGTACAACACATGCATGGGTACTAACTCATTCACTCACTCACTCTCTCTCTTATATACACACACACACACACACACACACACACACACACACACACACACACACACACACACACACACACACACACAACCACTTTAGCAAGATAATTCCATGAATCAATCAAAATACAATCTGTTTTTATGAAGCTGTAGTTAAATTGTTATATTTTAGAAGTAGAGTATAGCACGATGTCATTATTTGAGCTAGTTAATATAAACTTTAGTGTAAACTCGCAATATTCAGTCAAATTCAGTAAACAACTTGTAGGCTGTGACAGTGACAACAACAAAGCTCTGAAACAGACACAGTTTTGCTGAAACATCAGCTGATAAAATAAAATCTGTCTCTACTTGTTATGTTCTCTGTTGAGAAAAATAAAGTGAGCAAAAAATAGAAATAAATAATACAAAATGAGACCAGAGAATAATAATGTGGTTTATATTACCCTATTTTTCAACTCACAGAAATATTTATTCTTTCTTTAGAAAAAGTTTCAAAATTCTTAACAATTAACTTGCGAGAAGAAAACTTTTTCTCTGGATTCCAACGTCCCACATCAGCGTACATGAGGTAAGTGACAAACAATAATCTGTCCCCCAAATCAAAAACCAGTGTGGCTTATTAACCAAATCACAATTTGTCATAAATTTCAGCCCATTTGTAATGGATCACTTAACAACATGTACATTGATCTAAGCTGACCAAATTAGCACAGAGGAGGCTAAGTACTGAGCAATGTGTGTCCAACGCTTTGATCATGGCTAATGCCATATGTTATGGTAACATAAGGGAGGCCCGAGACATTTTTCACTTTTATCGACTAGCGTGACCCCGTGGCCCTCAGATGGTGGTGAACTTTCACGTGCTGGTCGACGACCCCCAACATCACATTTAACGTCTCTAAGTGGCTCTCACTTTCACTCACATTAAAGACAGATTCCTTCTCTCTCTCTCTCTCTCACACACACACACACACACACATATATATATATAAACACACGCACACAATATCTGGTCTCAGAAACCCACACACAATCTCAAACACATTATCGAAAGCTGTTCCTGGTGTGACAGAACTGCGAAATCCAATCTGTATGCAGGAGGCCTGGCCTGGTCAGACGAAACTAGTTGTTACTTTACAGAAGGAGGCCGTAAATCACAGAGTCAGAACTGTCTGGGAGAGCGAGCACTCTGAGAATACCCGTGTGTGTGTGTGTGTGTGTTCACATATCAGGCAGGTTTGCCAGTGTACTTATACTTACTGCCTGGGCTCTCTCCAATGCTGCTGTGCTTTCCGTTCCAGTACCACAGCAGCAGGGTGGCATCTCTAGAGCCTGACAGGACGTAGCAGTCTCCTCCAATGTACGACTCAGAGCGAGCCAGACACGTCACCACGTCACGATGCCCAAATACTATCTGAGTCAGTTTGCCTGCAAAAGCACACAGATGTTCGCAAGTATCAATATTCATTTGTCTACAAACAGGGCATTATACACAATATAATAATAACACACACACACATATATATATATATACACATACATATATACACACACATATATATAATTAGTAAATTAGTCATAAATTTGTAGATTATAAATGGATATTCCTTTGAACTCCACACCATGTGTTTGTTGATCATGTGTCTGCTTGGCTAGTTGTACTACAAGATCAGACCTCTACTAATTCCCAGACAAGAATAAATATTTGTTCCAACTCTGTGCGTATGAGTCAGTGTGTGTGTGTGTCCACACACATGCAGTGCGCTCCATGTGTATATATAAAGAGGCTAATTGCTGTCAGATTTCCAGACCACAGCTCCACTGTCTAGCTGTCTAATACTCATTACGCTCCTCATAGTGTGACCTCTGCAGTCAAACAGTGAATAGTTTGCAACACATGACATTTCTGTCTAGGAGTCAAAATCACTGTCCATTGGATAATTGAGCCATACCTCAGTGAAAAGATGAGGATTACTATGAAACTGGGCGGGTCACTGAGTAAACTTCCAAAGAAGAACAGAGACATCAAAGATGTAAAATGTTTGACATCTTTATAAACACTGAAAATAAGAAATGATGGCTGGAGCAATAATGGCTACCATGAACCTCATATTGAACACTAATCTGCTCTCACACTCACACTCATTCTCACACACACACACACACACACACACACACACACACACACACACACACACCACACACACACACACACACACACACACACACACAAAAATTAAATTGGATGTGTGTGCACGCATGCGTATGAGGCTATGTGTTTTGTGCATGTGTACCAATCAAGTCTTGTAATTGATAAAATCCCTCAGTTCTTTAACCTGGGGGCTTTAGGGACCCTTGGTGGCAGCTGTTGAGCGTGTGCGATTAAACTGTGTTCACGTTCCAGTCGTACACCCCGGTGGCAGTCACACAATAGAGCTATCTCTGTGCCCCCATCCCTCCTTCCCTCCCTCCTCCATTAAAAGACAGGGAGGGCCTGGCCTGCAGAAATTGAATCGGGGTTTGTTGTATAGATGTGTGTAGGATTCTGAATGGGGCTGGGGAGAAGAGTTGAGGAGCCGGGTACAGAGATGAAGCTTCAGACAGTTTCATTTAGGACCCCTGACCTGATGGCGCCTGTGTATGTGTGTGTGCTGTGTGTGCTGTGTGTGCAAAATGTCTGCATTCATCTGTGTGTATGCGAGTATCAGACACACGATACCACTGTGAAGGACTGTACAGTATATTCAAAGTGGGTGAACATTAAGGTAACCAATATTTATGTGATATGTTTTTCCCATCTTTTATAAACCCTGTACTCAGAAGAAATCAAACTGGACTTCACTAAATTAAAACAATAACTTAACACTATGGCTTCAAGCCTGAGAACAGAGTTATGTGCTGCAGCTGAAAGTATCTCAAAGAAATGATGCAGTTCAACTGTTAAACCAAACAGCTGATTTTATATGCAGCTACAATGAAGTGTTGACAGCAGACATGCCTTCAACTGGCAAAATAAAGAGGAAATAAAGAGAGCCTTTCTGCAGCAAGTAATTGTGTAATTTTTTAACAATTGCACTGGGACAGCTACAATACAGTACAGCACAGTACAGTAAAGCTCAGCATAAACAGCAGAGACTGTAAACTGCACTGTTTATTGAACTGATGATCTGAAATATTTCAATTCTAAAGGCTACTAACAGCTGCAATGTTCATTACATGACATAATACAAGAGTGTTGGACAAACATACTGATGATTTTTTTTTTGTCTGTCTTAGAACCTCACTAGCGAGGCTCAGGAGAAGAAGACGTGTGTCCTGAGGATGGTGCTAGAGGAAAGCCCATGGAGCTTCATTAACTTTAAAAAGGTTAATCCTTTTAATGTGTTCCTCATATTTCAATGCAATCTGCTTATGAGTTTATGAGACATCTGATGTTCAGAGTTGACATCATGGCCTGAGAGTGGCACAAGACAGAAACAGAAAGGTGTCATGCTTTAAGTGGCATGAATGTAACATCAGTTTCATAGCACCATGCAGCTTCATACTACTGCAATTAAAGCTTCTGGGGTCCATGCCATTATTAAGCAAATAATCAAGTTTCATTATTTCTGGCATGTAGCTTCATGTATCTCTCAATTCATAATGAATGTGTCACTAAGAGCTACCAGGCTGTGCACCTTCATGGATTTATTTTCTTTTCCAACCTAAAAAATGTAGCATCACAGGCAAATCATGTTTTCGACAAATGCGTTTTAGGTTTTTGTTGAGACGGAAAATACATATAGTTCAGTGAGTGTTTCATGTCATATGTTAAATAGAAGAGAAATGACGCAATGATGATAACGAATCTGCAGAATGGAAATAGTGGCCTATGCTAATGCATGTTTACGATAAAGATGTTTGGACATGATGTGGTATATATTTAAAAAGTTGGGAGAGAAGCAGTTTTGTGTGATTTTCCTGATCATATGAAACCTCAGGGGACAACATTAACAGCTAGGGATAAGCAGTACCTGAGTCAGTGGAATAGACCCGGAAGCTCTTGTCCCAGAAGCCACACAGAAGGATGAAGCGGTTGTCGGCTGTGATGATGAAACACTGTGAGCTGATCTGAATGCTCTGGTCCAGCAGGTCTGAGATCTGGCGACGGTGACCGCCCATGTTACTGGCTGGAGAGGAGAGGGGTAAAAATAAAATGAGTAAAAGTAAAAGACTGTTGAAAATGGACAGAAAAGTGTTACATCTATAACATCTATACTCTCAGCTATTTTCAAAGGGCCCACACTCTGATGCATCTCTGTTTAAGTTTCACAGTGCAAAGATTTGTGAGAGAATACTAAGAAAAATCCTGGAGGATAAATATACAAGACTTCTGTGAGAGTCAGACAAATGATAGCATGCTTTTTCTTCACAAAATATGTGCACCACTCAAGTCAGAACACACACTGCAAATTCATCCTGCTTGTGTAATTGAGCCAATGGTTAGTTACAAAGCAAATTTATTGACATTCTCTCTTCAGTAAGTGGTATCTTTTTTCTTTTCTAGAGAGATATGTCCATTGTGAAGTATTTCTTATTTGTTGGAGTCAAAAGCGCTGCAGAACAGGTGTCGGGAAAGCTTGTTTAGTATGGACACTGAGAAAGTCCAGTATACCTGCTACAACTAATATTTCAACCCATTTTTAACATTCCCCAAAGCCACAGTTGGCTCAGCACTCATCCTCAATTTACTGTGTTTAGCTGAGACTCCTCCAGGAATGCAAACAGTGTAAATATATTACTGACAAGCACAAAATCCCCTCAACCGACCCCAAAACACTCACAGGCTCCCCCACAAAGACAAAAATTTATTATTTAGAACATTATCTATGCTTTAGTGCTTAAGACAGGAGAAAACAACAGTGTCATGATAAAACAAAACAAAAAATATTAAAGATTTAAAGGATAGAATTTGCCTGAAAAATGTGTATTCAATGACACCATACACCCACTGCAATGCTTCTATAAAACATGCAGTGTATAAATACTGATGCACAGACAAAGATTTCTTTATTCTGCCTGTACAGAGGGGCCAAGAGAAACACTGTATGTGCAAATAAAGATGAATATGTGAAAATAAAGCTTGGTTACTTTCAGTAGTCAAGTGCTAGAAAAAAACAAAAAACAAAGTGTATGGAAATGGTCTGGTGAGACAAAGAGTGACCACAACAATCGCAGAGAAGGAACAGCGCCCTTCGCAGATGTGAGACGGTGAGCGGCTGCAGGAAATCGACAGAGGCGAAGGCGGGAGCAGATAGAAGTGGCTGGTCTCTCCCTGCTCCGCCAGTGCATCCCATACATCACTGCAGCTCGGCACTCTTCTCCTGCTCATCAACAAGTCGTGAAGGATGAGAGGCGCCCATATTGTCCTGACAGCCGTCCGCCGTGCATTCTCAATCACACATTATTACCACATTCATATTCATTTCCACTGACATGCGTCCTTTCCCTCCGCTCAAATTAAACCAAAGAGGATGCAGAAAGGGAGGGAGGGAGGGGACGATGGAGAGGGAGAAAGAGGGGGAGTTGATGATGAAATGCCGGCCTAGGCTACAGCTCATTGCATTCCAATTTGCATGCAAATGGTTTAGTGTGAGAGCAGGGGCTATATCATGAGGAGTGAACTGGGGCAGAGGCTGAGAAACAACTCTAATCTACTGTCCAGGGACACAGCACTGCAGACTGCCATGAGTCACCAAGATGCCAGCAGGATTCATACATAAATCCACACAAAAAAATCATTCCATGCATATTTAAGCTTGCACTATGTAAAGAATATGTATGTGTGTGGATTCTTTTACAGTCATTAATGACAGCATACCTATCAGCGGGTCAATTTCCACAGGAAGTTGGTACTGCTGGTCCTGCACCGTTGAGCTCTGATGACCTGACAAGAGCAGAAGACAGACTGGATTAATATTGTAATCGTGTGGCCTTGTGAAGTAGACGCTGGGGTTCGGTTCATTACAACACACTGAAAATTATAACCATAGAGTCAGTGTCACCTACCGGCCCACGAGTTCTTCCACGAATTAGAAATCAGTTATGTCAAAAAGCTACCAAGGCCATAGAGACAATGATTCCTTACACTTACTGTGGCCTAAAATATGCATCTCTTGGCACAACCAAGTCACTTTAGCTCCAGGCAGCTGTCACATTTTGGTAAACTGATTCAAAAAACGGACTTCTCTGTATTCAAGTGTAAAAGCAGGACATAAAATAGGATTTTTTTTCAGCCCATTAATAACGAATAATGCTCATTTAGTTTTATGTACTGCAACTCATGATTATTTTCATCCATCAACAGCTTGATTATTTTCTTGATTAACCAATTAATTGTTCAGACTATAAAGTGTCCCAGAACCTAAGCAGACGTCTGAAACTAACCATTGTACTCATTATGGATTAATCTGATGATTATTTCTCTGATTAAGTCTTTACAATTAATGTTTACATTTTCATCCTATAAAATTTCAGAAAAAAACATCACAATTTCAAAGCACTCAGGATTACCTCTTCACATTGCTGGTTCTGCCTGATCAACAGTCCAAAACCCAGACACTTTATAATAACATAAACCAGAGAGAGACAGTAATTCTAACATTTGAGAAGTTGACCTAAACATTTAATCTCTCCAAAACTGTTGATTAACGATCGACTAATCGATTATTGATTGTTTCTGCACCAGTGTATTGATTTAGATATCACAGCATAACATAAACACTGACACAGTATTTCAATTTAATAGAACTTGTGCATATTAGCTGCATCAAGTAAAACATTAAATGTGAATGTGTTGCTTTCAATCTGCTCGTGAACAAAATTTGAATCTTTTTTAATTTTTTATTGTTGACGTGCTTCCCTGTTCTGCACCTGAACACAAGTTTGGATCTGCACATATCTCCATTTTTTCGCTTTTCTAACAGCAACATGAAAAATCTTTATTTATTATGCCAGCTCACTAAACAATTTAGGTTAATCCATCTGGTCTGTGGTGCGCATGGATGAGGTTGTATTCTGCTGAAAACCGATCAGTCTTCATCCGAATAAATTCACAGATATCAAATTTAATGTTTCTTCCGGGGTAGGATGGATGTTGAGTAAATAAGGTTTTGTGAAGTGAGCGGCTGATGTATGGAGGTGGACGTGAGACCTAATGCTGGCTGCTGCATGTGTCACATTTGATACTGCTATCCAGTAGACACAGTCAACTGTCTCCCAAATCAACGTCTATCCCATAGAGACGAGACGGGTCAATCCTCAGATTAATTAGACACCACTAAGTATGGAGCAGAGAGATGAAAAGAGGAAGTGTGAAAATAATTCTGTGGTACCAAAAGATTATATTCACCTGAATAAAATACCCTTGAAGTTAATATGATGCGGAATCGCACCGGCTTAAAATCACAGAGCAAATTCTTTTAATTGCACATATCTTTTAATAGCACAAAAACAATGATGGGACACCACATGAATATACAGTATGTGTGCATGGACTTAAATCTCTCACCTGTCAGGCCATGCCATTTGTTGACAGCAAAGAGGCGGTTGGCGGTGACAGTGATGATGGCAGGTGACGTTAGACCCGGCTGAGTGTTGGCTGCTACGTGGGTCACAGGAGAGTTTGAAGGGAACTTCAACACCATGATAACATCCTGCTGCATCTGCTCCGTAAACATCAGCGGGGTCTGCAGGAGAAGATACTGTTCAGGCCCCCGGGACGGACAACGGGACGCGGAGAAGAGATGTGGAAAAGTAAAGTAAAAGAAAAAAAGAGAAGGGACGCAGCCACAGTCGGTGTTAGCGAGGAAAAAACAGAGGGAGAGGGAGGAAAGAGAAGGAAAAGACAGAAAGTTAGGAAGCTTGAGAAGGACAGAAGTAAGCAGCATTTCAGCAGCACAGACAAGCTAGGAAAAAGAGTTTGTTATAAAGTTTGAACAGAAAAGGCAGGAGGTTGGTTTTGAAGAAACATTGCAGGAAAGACAGGACGACTAAACTGATTCAGCTTGGAGGTTTAACAATTATATTATTATATTCATTATCGATTAATTTGACAAATAATTTAATGATGAGTTTACTATAAATCTATCTCTAATCTATCTATCTATCTATTAATCTATTTTTTTTTTTACTAAAAACTGTCAAAAGAAACTGTAAAAATCACAGGTACTTATTTTGATTCAAAAATCCCAAACACATTCAAATTACAATGATGGAGAAAAGAAGCTAATACCAACATTGGAGAACCTGAAAGCAGAAGATGTTTGGCCTATTACATGACTTTAATGATTAATTGATTATCTATATTGTTATTGACTAATTTGTCGTTTCAGCACTACTTCTACATTTTATAGTATGCAAAAAGTATAAATGCTCATAAAAATAATATACGTTACATTAGATTTCAGCTCTTTACTTATTCACAGTAAGAAACACCGACTACAAAATAGTCATAACAAAAAAAAAGAGATTTCATTGACCTATCAGAGTGTTTCCTCCGGTTAGACAGGAGCTTACATAGAGCCATTTACAGAGTGTTTGTACTAAGCAGCTCTAACACAGAGCCATTTTCCTCCTTGCGTGTAAAGAAGAAGAACATCAGTGTTTAACATCAGGAACAGACCTGAGTAAATCCGGTGTGTCTGACAGCTAACCAGACGTACTGACAGTATCATTACCACCAGCATGGGCAGATGCCGACACTCTGACAACACACTCACATGCGAGAGGATGGAAAGAAAGCAAAGAGCAAGAACACGTAAAAGCAAAAGAGAACAGGGTGTTCTGATGGAATATGGAGCTGCGGCAAGGGTTCAAAATGAGACTGAATTATGGCGTCTGAATATTATGTTTGAAAACTATATGTGGTGGAGTAAAAATAAAAACATTTCAGAGGAATTTGCCAATACAGTAAGTGAGGCGGATTCAAAGCACCAGTCTGAGTTTGTGTCTGTGTGTACATGTGTGCGCTGGGTGGTGGTCTACAGCCAGCTGTCAGCGCCACAGGGACACCACACTAATAGGGACTCATGGGGCCTTGGTCCATCACAAGCAGGCACCCTGACTGCACTCCTTGGCCCTTAAAAAGCCGTGCCTTCAGGACTGCTGCTCATTGCTCTCCTTCGCTGATCTCCTCTGCTTCTAGCTCAGGTTGAAAATCTGGCACAGACCCAGGTTTCCTGCCAGGAGCTGTGCCTTTCCCGCAAACCTTTTACTAAACACACATGCACACGAATGCTTGTGATCTTTCCCTTTCACACACACCTCACTAATGATGAGAGAGGAGATGCTTTCAAACCCAAGACTTTATTTTCCCACAATTTTAGATGGGGAAAGAGAGGACAGGAGGCATATGAGGGATGAAAAGAATGAGCCAAAAAAATTGAGACTTATGTGAAGCAGAGTGCCAACATCAGGACAGACCCAGGAATCAGAGACGGCGTTAAACAGGCAGCACAAGAGCTGATACTGTAGCTGTGTTGGCTTCTGATCCATCATAGTATTTTCAGACTGGAGCATTATAAGCACAGTGGTGTGTGTGTTTCTTAGATTATCTGTTTGCATATATGTGTGTGCATCACTCACCACTTGCATGGCTGAGCTTCTGGGTGGGTGTGGCTCAATGAGCAACTGGCAGGGGGTCTGTCCAAAACTCCTAATTTGAGACTCCACAGCCTGAGGGAGAAAAGAGAGGAAGGAGAGAAGAAAAGAGTTTAGCCTTTTTCATTTTATTTAGATTTTTGTTGCATCATTGTAAGTCAAATGAGTGCTAATGTAAAAAAAAAAAAAAAAAAAAAAAAAATACAGTTTATATGTCTAACATGATCACACATTTCCTAAGATCACATCATTATCTGATAAAGGCTACACCAATCTAACAATATTGTATTTAAACAACAGGAAAATGGAGAGAAATGAACGAAAAAGAAGAAAAAAAATGCTCATGTTCAACATGCTTTTTCTCACACACACACACACAACACACACACACACACACACACACACACACACACACACACACACACACACACACACACACACACACACACACACACACACACACACACACACACACACACACACACACACACACACACACACACACACACACACCACACACACACACACACACACACACACACACACACACACACACACACACACACACACACACACACACACACACACACACACATCAATCTATCCTCCACAGCCACACACAGAATCAGAGGAGGGCTGGGACAGGCGGGCTTGTTGGCTGGTTAGGTGGTGTTAATGAAGAGGTATAGGACCATAAATGTCAAAGCAGACGCCGGCCGAGCAGCTTCTGGACATCATCACACAGCTCACTGTCAGGCCAGCCAGCACAGGATGGAACACACCCACAGCAGTGTATGGATGTACACGGCTATGGCAATATATCCCCCTCCTCTACATTACCATACTATTGTTTTAGATTGCAAAAAAAGAAAAAGGAAGAGAAGTTTTGTGTTGATTAACTAATTAACTAATGGATCAAGCAAATAATTGTTACAGCAATGCTAACATTATTGGCTATCATAAGTGCATTCATTTTTTTTTTTTTTGCTTTATTTTAATGTGATTTAGGAAAGAAGAAACTTCTATTTCTATATCCAATAAAATCTAGGAAGAGAAAGAAGAAGAAACATTAAAACATTTTATTAAAAATAAAATCTACAAAAGAAAATGTGGGCATGTGCAGGCGCAAAGATAAAAAGCTTTAATATTTCTATTTTAAAAAAACATCCTAAAAACACAAAGTGCAGAAATCAACTGAATATAAGAAAGAGTCAGCAGAAGTTTGTACAAAAACGTTAAGCAGAAATTACAAAAATCATCATAGCGTGAAACAGATATAGTATGATAGATGGTTTATAAAAGGGACCGGCAGAGAGAAAAGGGCCAGCACAAAATTATGACAGACCTGTCAGTATGTTGGTGTGCACTGTGACTGGCTGTGTGGGAGTGACAGCTTGTGTGTGTAGGCTGAGACGTTTGAGCCTGACTTGGCGAGGCCTGCGAGAATGAGCTCATAGCTGAGGCCTGCATATGGTATTTCCATGAGAAAAAAGGTTGGGAAGTTAGTCTGCTCTTACCCATTGTCTGAAACTAACCAGAGACCAGAGAGGCGAGGAGAGGGAGAGATCTCAACTGTCTTCTACAAGATTCTGATTCTTTGGGTTCAATAATCAGACACCAAAATTGTCCATTCAGAACTATAAGACAGAGGAGATCATATTCTTCTCTTGTCATCTACTCTATTAAACGTTTATGTCATTCTGCAAGTTTTGAACTTTTCTTTTGATTCTCCCTTTTTTTACCTGCATTAATCATTCTGTCTGAGAATAACAATAAGATGAAATCCTCCACTGTATGGGAGAGTGTAAATTCACCACTCGGCCTAATTACACAGTCTAAAGAATAAAAGCACGTGATAAGTTAAGACAAGATACATGATAAGGATTAGGTTTGCTTACCATGATAATGACTAAAAAGAATTTTTGTTTTTTAAGTAAAGACCCTCAAAGATCACAACAGCACGTGATCACTGTCACTGATCATGACAGAGAATCGTAACATTTTCCATCTCATCCACAGTTGGTCTGTTAGTGAGAGGACATCAGTGTATCATTCAAGGTCAAAGTGCCTCCCCTCTCCACTGCCCGCAGAGCCCAGCATTTTGCTTAAGCTAATGTGAAGAAGAGGCTCCTCAGAGCCACTCAACCTATCTTCATTAAGTTCAGCTCTGACATTTATGAGGCTGTGGAACGTTGGAAAGTGGCTGAGTCTAGGTCAGCATGTCCTCTCCCTATATGCCAAAGCGATGCTCAGGTGATTATATGAAGGGCCATCCACAAGGCCAATCTCTTTTGGGGGCGCTGGCCCATGTCTGATGAAGGTTTTCTATATTCTATACATTTAAATGGCTGAGACGCCCTCGGCTCAGATGTCCCAGCCTGCTCTTTGATTTACTCAGCCACTCGACAAGATGGATCTCCATGTAAAACATGCTGTTTTTTATGCAAATCGACCCAACAACAACACTGACTCTATGAACAGAACTATAATGGCCTTGTATCTCTGACAATCAGCGTAGCAGCATATTCTGCATCTTCAGCTTTAGATGTCCCTACTTAACAAAAAGAAAGAAAAAAAAGGAAAATGCAGTGAAGGGCATATTGTCCAAAGAAAATAAACCAGTGGGCCTTGTGTTTGGTGAATGACTTTGGCTGAGTGTCAAAGCAGGTTCACTCGCGTGGGTATATTTCCCGTCTTCTGCCGAATTACGCACACACTATACAATTCAGACGGGGCTCTGTGTTTTGTTACTGGTGTAAGAGGCTGTGGGATTTTCCATAATCACATGTGAAAGAGGGGAAGCCCTGTACAACGAAGAGAAGGCAACACAGGGTGTGTTTCTCTTTATACACTGAGAAGCAACACAGATGTCTGTGAATGCCATGCACAAGGTTGCACACACAAATGCATAAATGCATCTGCACACACACAGCTCTCTTGACTTGCGGCGGAGGCAGGACAGGAAGTAATCATGGTTTTGAAAAACACAGCAGTGGTCTCCACAGCATTCCCTAATCTGTGCTGAAATATTCCAAACTTTCTCCCCAGAGCAGAAATGCACACATAAACACACAGCCATGTGCATTTATGCTGATGAGCACACATAAATATACAAAGGTATACACATACCAGTGAATGCATGTATACATACAATATGTACATACAAACATATCAAGGTATGATCCATACAAATCTCTGGAGTCTGTGTGTATTTGTGTATGTGAGGTTGGTTGCAGCGGGCGGGAGTTAGCGGTTGCCAAACAGCGTGGCAGGAATACAGAATTGGCCAACCAGGAATACAGAACTGCCTGCCCCAATCTACTACCTTTCCGACCCAAACATACACACACACACACACACACACACACACACACACACACACACACACACACAGTCTGTGACCCATCCCCCTGACATTGAACAGCCCCGGGGCCTGTCCTAATGTGGCCTAGCCTTGCCCAGACCACAGCTCAGGCTGAAACAGTTGTCACTCAGTAATGGCAGACTCTGGGGACACTTTCAAACCCAAAGCCCTCAGTCTCAAAGCTCCTGCAGCCCTCAGCCACCCCCAGCTTCCAGCTATGACAAGGCCCAGGCCTGGAACTCTGTTTCCACCTTCTGCACAGACAGGGCATGCTTCCTTCCGCACAAACACAGTTGAAGGAGAGCCTTGGCTCAGCTCACAGGGATAACACTGCTTTGGTTTATTTAACTAATTAAAGTGCTCAGACTGACGGCGAATTCGAAGGTGAAATCCAGCAGATTGGACTCACAGCATCAGAGGGGGGAGCGGGGGGAGAAAACAACAAACGCTCTCTTTTTTCATGTCTAAAGAGTGAAACAAACATTGCTGCTCTCACTGCTTCATATTTCACACATAATTTACTTAATTTACAAGAGGAAACAACAGCATTTTCTTTCATTTTTGCTGTAAAGTAATGCAGCAGGTTTCCCACAAAATGTAACACAATTCATGATTTATTGAAAATGCTACACATGCATATCCGAAATCTACATTCCTGTACTCATTAGTACCACTCACATCACAAGCACCTGACTCTGATGATGGCCTTTATGTATGTGGATTTATCCATCCCATGGTCGCTGTACCAGTGATCCAATTTTGTGGTGAGTGTGCCTGTGTGTTTGTGTGTGTGTGTGTGTGTGTGTGTGTGTTGACCAGTAGAGTGGGTAATGGGCTCAGACTGCGTGTGGAAATGACCAGTGCACCATGGTAATGAATCTGCATGTGTGCGTGCGTGTGTGTGTATGTGTGTGTGTGTGTGTGTGTGTGTGTGTGTGTGTGTGTGTAGCTAAAGGCCAAACCACATCTGGATGGGAATTAGGGTGAATGAGGTGATAAATCAAGGAACTACCCCTGGTGCCCGTGATGCTCCAGTCACTGAGCATGAAGGGCAGCAGAACAGTGGAGGCAAAACGCATTTCAGCCGTTTGATAGACACTGATCTCATTTCCATTTATACCTCACTGCTATGAGGATCTTTGCTTAAAGGATAATTCTGATTTACTACAACTTGTGTCTTGTTTTCATTGTTTTGTCCATTCTTCCTATTGGTAATAATAACATTGTACTCTCCACTTTAATTGCTAACATAAGGGAACGCAGCAATATTTCTACAACAAAGTCAAATGGGGCAAGAGACACAAGCTGTCTTGCTGTTTTGCCTGGACCACAACAGAGAGGCCAGGCCTATAAACACGAATGTCTGTGACTGACTGAGAGAAACAAACAGATAAAGGGATAAAACTGGCCGACACCAGGCAGAATGCAAATATAACACGAGAACATCAGTTATTTTCAGAGGTTCCACAACAAAGAAGTATGTCCTCCTAAACACACATGGTCCGGCCATAGGTTTTGACCTAGTCTTGTTGTTTTTACCTTTAATTAAAGATTTTTCAATAATCTGGTTAAACTGTTGGCATGTTTACAACCTGTGTGACCGATTATCTTTCTTGCCTTCCAGACTTTGTTGTAATGATGTCGCCATGTTTCCAAATCTCCTCTTACTTTGGTTTTTATAGCCAAACACTGACAGTAAGAATCCAGTTTTACTTCACTGAAATTATCTCAAGAGAAACCCCGTATAAAGCCATGTGAGTATATGCTGACAAGAATAAAAATAGGATACGTGCCATTTTTAGCCACCGCAAAGATTGGTCTGCTGCTGGCTAGCTGCCTTTTACAGCAGATTGGTGAAGTTGTCAGGCTGGTGTTTGGCTGTGGGCAAGCTAGCTGTGTTTTTCTTTTCAGTGTTTTGTGTGTTTGCTGTCGGGCAGGCCAGTGCAGCTCGCGTGCGCAGCAGTTCAAAGTGAGGGGGATGAATAATGAATGAAAGCCAAGGAGGAGGTTTTAAGGCGTTAAAGTGGAACACTTGGTGGAGTGCTTTCAGAGGTGTCACACAGGGGAAAGACTCAGCTCAGCAATACCTGCCAATGGATTGTTAGCTTAGCTCTCCCATGCCATTCTACAAACAATTTAACATGGCTAATGGCATCAAAAATCATCATGAAATACAGATGCAGAGAATGGACAGATGCTTTTATAATATAGGAAGATTAAGCATCGATTTGAGAGTGCTAATACTCAAGTGTACTTACTGTAATATGGTATTTTCCACTTACTCAGCAGGATCTGCCAAGTGAATTAAATCAGCCAGGCGGTACATAAACGTGCATTAAAGTGTGTGTACATGTATTGTGTCACGTAGCAGCCTCACCTCTCTGAGCATGGGGTCGTTGATGGAGCTGAGGTTGACTGCGCCTTCATAGGTCAGATAATAGAAAACATTTAGGGCTCTCGTGGCTTCGGGACCCTGCTGCTTGTAGCCAAATATCAGATCGATCCACTGGTGGAGCTGGCAGGACACGAACTCGCTCTCCAGAGCCTGTAAATGGAAGAGAGGACAGAGGATCAGGAGTATTGTCAATGTCAACAGATGTACGCCATTTACACACCATACTCTAACCAAATGCTACTCCCCTAACATGTTCCTCATCCCATTACTGAACAGCCTTTATCACTAATGTCTCTCAAAGATGAACTCCTCAGAGAAAGCAGACTTTCCTGCTAATTGTTCCTGTGACACAATCTGCCAATGATTTCTGTAACGAGCAAAAAGCACAGTAAATCCATATCTGATCATATGGGAGCATCAAAACATTAGAGGACTCTTGTAGTTCATTAGGGAGCCATTTCAGCCTCAGTCTTTGTTCTTTTCTGTTGGTTGTGGGCGGATAAAAGCACCATGTTGCTCTTCTGCAGACGTCTCTGCACCGCCATAATGTTGAGGTACAAGTCGTTTTCTCTCCTCATTAGCCGGCAAAGGAGGGAAAAAACATTTATGGTTTCCTCATAAAAACAGGCAATTGTGTTAATTTGTGTAAAGCTGTCGGCTCACAAAAGCCCTCTAAACACGACCAAATTAGAATGAGGCAGCCCTTGATTGTCATTGCTGCCTTGTGTCACATTAATTTGTGACAAAACATTAGCCTGTGCTACACTTAAATGGCAATTTATATAATTTAAATTTTTACTGCAGAGACTAGCGCATCCCTCATTTAAATGTGACTTTCTGACAGCTCATTCTGCATCGGATTCCTCCCCTTTCTCTTAATTACAACTTTCAATCGGGGGGGAGAGCACGGGTATAAAGAGGAGACTGTGTGCGGGATGATGATGTTTTCACTGCAACTTGAGCACTGACTGAATTTTTTATGCTGTCACAAATTCCATTATCTGAACTGATGAAAAGCTTTGCAGCAAAAATCCTGTGTGGATCGTACAGGAGTGGGAATCAGTGGATTCCTAGAGGGGGAAAAAATCCTGGAGACAAAGATTTTAGAAGTTTTCAGGTTCAGTGTGTAGAAACATGCAAGAACACCATTATTTAGGGCTGAGTATCACACATCAGGACATTTTGTTACCAACCATACAGCACTATGTAGAAGGATGCAGTGTACTTGATGTGTTATTGTCTCTGTACTACCACTCTTTTTGATGGAGGTTTTATTACTGTGTGTACCTCTTGAATTCCTTTGTGATGTTTATGTGATGCACACCTGTCATCATGGAGTCTCTCAGCCTCCTGGCATTCATAATCTTCTTTACTTATAAACTTTGCATTTGCCATCTTTATTGAGATCTAATTAGACAAAGTTTTTGTACAATTGTTTGTATTTAAGCAACATTTTAAATGTGAGTTTTCTCTTCTGTTAACTCAAGTTGTGTTGATATTTCTCAAAAGCAGGTATCACAGCAAGTAGCTATGGTGTCATAGGTACAGTAATGGCATAATTAACAATCATTCAAGCATTCCCCAGGCGTGATATTTAAAGGACAGTCTGGTGTAAAGCTTTCTTGTCATGAATGTAAAGCTAATCCATGTGTACTGTAGGTTTATGGTTATTACACACACTGGTATTTTGAGCAATGCCCCACTTAGATGCAAGCACTGTTCTGAGAGCTGTAGACTCTGCAAAATTAGCAGATGGAGAGAGATTTGTCTGTTCTCCTCCACTTCATGTGACTCACTTCACAACATTTTCTGTTTAGGGCTGAACTAGGGGGAAATGCTAAAACAAAGGAAAACTAACAGTTAGTATTAAAGTAAAACAGAACACCCCTAGAGTGTAAGACAGTCTAGACTCCATGTCTGTCTGTTCCTCTGGCATCAGTATGTTCACAGTATGTTAGTGTGTTTAAAGGCTTGTGTCACAGGGCAATCCTTTTTATTAATGTTACATTATAAGCCACGGAAACCCTCTTTATTCAAACTCACTTTAATAGCGGGCAGACTGGGGTTGAAGTGTGTGTGTGTGTGTGTGTGTGTGTGTGTGTGTGTGTTGTGTGTGTGTGTGTGTGTGTGTGTGTGTGTGTGTGTGTGTGTGTGAGAGAGAGAGAGAGATCAGTTCATTATGCGCTAGGATTGACCTTTGACAGGCCCTGCTCCCCTGTTTCTAAAACTAAAGCTGGGTCTGATGGGCATTTAATGTGCACTGCAATCTACTGTCAATCAGCATGGGGAAACAAAGACAGCCATGTTATTGCAGCTCCCTCTCCAGAGGCCCGCCTTTATGGAAATCACTTGCATGTACCATTTGAAGAGGGAGGGAGATGGAATATGTGAGCATGCATATGAGTGTGCTGCGTTGGCACTGGAAGTAGTATCGTTTTAGATTTTTATTAAACTTGTAAAAAAAAAAAAAAAAAAAAAAAAATTTAAAACCATGTTCTCTCCTTGTTGTTATGGGTTACTGAGTGTAGACAGATGGGCAAAAGGGCAATTTCATCCATTTACAATCCAATCTGCAACACAGTAGAAGACGGCGTATATAGCTGTGCATCGTTATATTTGTTTGGTCTATCTCCATCTGTCTGACAAAAGGCTCAGCAGTACTTTGTGACTGAAGTCTAGGTTTAGGAATTTAACCTCAGTGGACTAAATCTCAGAGATTCAAAAGAATATCTTCCTCTGCCTACGGAGATACAGCGAAATGCCTTGATCATGTCTCTTCAAAGCTCTTTCAAAAAAGCAGCAGAATGTCGCCACTGTGACAACAGTTAGATTAGGATGTAATAAAACGACAGCTTTATTCTCACCCTTAGTCTAAACCAGGGGCTTCATATCAGAAGTTCACTCATTATAGAAACATTCTGGAAGTCGAGTTGTCTAAAGAAAATAACTGCTTGCACAAGAACAAAAAAAACAACTCTAACGGTGTTTTATAATTTTCACGATATCAACAAAATCACATACAAAATAGTGAAATGAAACTGATTCTATTGTACTTATATAGCTTATTCCTCTATGTCATACACCTCCAGCTCCATCAAAAAAAAAAAAAAAAAAAAAAACCTATTAAAAACAAATCAATGTGCCATACTGATCCACTGGCTCCTTCATTATGAGGAAGTGTAGTTTATTTAGTTACTGTTGCTGCTGTGAATATCAATGTAACAATTTTGAAGCAGATAACAGTCCTACAGTTTACTCCTATTTGAGTCCTGTGTGCTAAACACTACAATGCCCAGCGGCCTTGGGAAACTATTTATCAGTTCTTTAAACAAAATTGCATATTTGAGAAGATGAAGAAAAGATCTTCAGTGTGAACAACCAGGCACTGAGGCCGAGTGCTACTGACAGGAAACGGAAGTTAGAAGTACTCAGAGACAAACATACTTATGCTTTTACTCTTTTCATGGTCACAAAATTATAGAATAAACCAGCCTCATCTTGTAAATTAATGTTTGTGAACGAATACAGACAACAGCATACTAATATAATCTCAACAACAGGAACCTGCGATAAAATCAGCAGTGAGATCAAATTTTCTTTTACCAAGAAGACTGCATGTGAGAAATTCAGGCTACTTGTTGGGTGCGTTCTGATAACCCATCAACCATGTGAGCAGGTGTGGAAATGTCTCCTCATGTAGTGCCACACTGTGGAAATGGTTGAGCAGAAGGTTGGGGCAGATAGCAGATTCCTGAGGTGGGATCTGGTGCCACTTCAGGAGAACCAGGCAGGATTATTGATGGGCCAATTAGCAGCCAGTGTGTGTGTCATCCCCGTCCACAGGGGACTCTCTGATAATTAATGAATAATTTAGCATGCCTTTATGTAAATGCTGATAGGGGGTAGAAGTCACTGGAATCCCGCATTTCTATTGTTGCAGATTTGACAAAGTACACCTTTGAAGCATGGGGAGGGGGTCCCCCTTTGTTGTGTTCTGTGACTTGTCTCCAATGGCAACAATAATTTGGAATATTCTCCTATGTAGAAAAATGCAATCATTTACGGTAATCAGCTTTTTTTTCCCCCCATCAAAGCTACCAAGTTTTCAAATGTATATCATTATTTTCTCTTTCTGAATTTCATGCTTATTTTGCCTGCACGCCAGTTTTCCGGGCTGTGATGTGAATTCTAATGAAAATGTATCATAATGAATTCGACTTGTCTGTGTGCAAGTTTCAGATTACTTTAATGTTCTCCTCCTCTCTGAAACATCTGTGGATGGAGTGTGAAAAAAAAACACACACACACACAAAAACATTCAGAAAGAATGACAGTTTGACTATGTGTCTGTCAATATGTTACTCTTTAAAGAGAGATATATTCTAGACTGAGGACTTAAAAACATGCTATTCGTATTTCAGACATCAAACTGGAGACTGAGTGATTGCAATTAACCAGCTGGAGGACATTAAACAAGGCTTACCCTGAGTCCTCAGGAGAAAAAAGCTAAAATGTCTGATCTCGACTCACTGGCGAGTCTTCAGCCTCACCTTGGAAAGCTTTTGCTGTTTGTAAGCGGGTGTCTTTTGCTTTTAACCCTTTTTCTTTTCACCTCAGCTTTAGTGATGTTCTTTTTCTGCTCAAAAGTAGAAGTGTGTGTCCATGCCACAGGTCTGCAGGGCTGCGCGGGGCCTATCACTGCCGTTTGTGTGCCTCGCTGTGGTTTGCGGTTAGCTTTATGGTCTGGATTGAGCTGGATTTCACTTCGGCCTTAACGAGGTGACACTGAACACTTTCCTCAAACCCTCACTGGCCCTAAAAAACCTTTTTAAGGACTTATGGAGAGCTGTCTGTAAGGAAGTTAAAATGTCACTTAACAAATCAATCCAATCATTTGCATGCAAACGGTGATGCGAGCGTCCGTGCATGTGTATGTGCCTGTGTGTGTGTGTCACTGACGGTGTGGACGTGTAATCGAATGCACATGTTGTATGTAGAGTGTTGTCAGCGGCAGGCTGTTTTCTTTTGCATCGATTACGGATGAATAAAGCAAACACTTGTCAGGTCTGTATATAGTAAAACGACTGTTTAAGAACTAGCTGATCAAAACATCCTGAAAACCACGTTCAGCATGTGTGGCAGTGAAACATCACACATGTTGAACAAAATGATTCTGAAGCAGCAGTTAAATCAAGGTTTGTTTAGTCTTATTATATTCTAATTGTGCAATTTATTTGATCAGATTATTAAATCCCATTAGATGTGCATGTTTCCAAGTACACCAAACATCATCATCCTCAGCAGAAGCCGGTCTATTATCGTCCCTTTTGTTTTGACTCTATTCTTCCTCCAAGTTCAACAGCCCCCTTTTATTTTCCCTCTTACATATTCTCTCACTCTTAGTGCTACTCCTTTTTTTCCCTCCTGTTCTTTCTTCTAGTCATCTGATCCTTTGGATCAGCTCCTCTGGAGTTGCTTGCCCTGAGGTTGACAAGCACTCTGATTAAAGGGCTTATTAGCTCGCTGTAAATGAGAAGCCGAGTGTCATTTTGAAGCAGGCAGAGGAAGCCTGTAGCCAGCCAGGAGAGAGGGGGCCCCAAACGTGGAAGAGGAAAAAGAAAAAAGCAATGGGTGACGTAAGGAATGAGAGCCTTAGAGCAGCCACGCAGCTAACAAACCATTTCCTTTATTCTCATATTCACACACACACACCAAGAGAACCCCAGATGGGTTGTGTGTTACTTCAGTCCCCCTCCCCCTTCCTGCTCCACTAATTAGATAGGTCACAACCGTGAGAGTTCTGGCTATGGGTCAACGGAGGCACTCGCTGGCAAGTGGAACCTGAAACTCTAACCTCAACGCTCTCCCACTCTCTCCTCCCATCTTCCTTATTATCCCTCGCCCACTTGAAAAGCAACAATATCATGTTATGGGGTGAAAAGAAGCAGAATGAGCAGTGATTGGGAAAGTATCTCCCCAAAACAAACATGTCATGGTGGATTTTTGTCTTAGGCAGACAAATGGCATGGTGTAGACTGTGAGAATGCACTAAGTGGTCCAATTTACAGCACAGACAATGGAGTAAACAATACTGATTGAGAGGTAAATGGGTGAAGCAAATGGCAGTGACTCAAAAGTCAGAAGGCAATGATACTGTAGCTGTTGTCTTCTCCTTTTAGTTTTTAGTTAATGCAGAATAATGAATAATGAAAACAGTATGATACAGCATAACATAATAATCTATAAAAGTGTAAATGAGAGGTTAGAAATGTTGAAATAATTTTAAGTGTTAAAAAGTTTTCTTAAAAATATTTGGAATAAAATATTTCAACTGACAAGAAACAAGTGAAAACAACAACAAAAAAAACTCATAAGTGTCTAATCTTATCTCAACAACTGTTAACAAGCACCTGAAGAGAATCTAACCATCTGTCCACTTGTACTCCGAAAAGGCTAACAAGCTAGCAAATACATCGCCAGTGCCATAAGACACATCCACAATAGGAGCAAAAGCTAAGTCAACAGTCAGAGCTGATTAAACACAGGACCACAGAGGAGCCTGCTGAACGAGGGGATATTTGGATAGCTGTTGAGAGGAGCATTGTTGTCTCAGATGATTACAGAGTTAGCTGGAGGACTGAACGGTCTCTCCACCCTTCTGAAGGTGTGGAGGCTTTCAACGCAGAGTGGAGATGATTAGGATGAATGACTCAACTGATCAGCTTGAGTGTAGTTAGCCTTCTAGGAGAGGTTATTAGGGTGTTGGGTTATGTGGAGCTTCAGCTTGTTAGAGAGTGTGTGTGTGTGTGTGTGTGTGTGTGTGTGTGTGTGTGTGTGTGTGTGTGTGTGTGTGTATATGATCTCTGAAAAGGCTAGACCACAATTCAATATTATCATTATGCGAATTTCAGAATTAAATCATAATAATAACTGACAATTTAATGCTTCTAAAAAATCCTGTTCAAATTAAAAATTACCGTAGCGGCTCTGTGAGGCTAGACAAGGCACAGTGATGCTTTGAGCTAAATGCTAACATCAGCATGCTAAACCTTTTTAGAAGGTACAATGTTTATCATCATCACAGTCTTCCTTCAGTGGGCTACCATGCTAATGTGTGCTAATTAGCACTAAGCACAAAGTGCAGCTGAGGCTGACGGAAAAGTCATTAGTTTGCAGAAATTTGTTCCTAAACCACAGTGGTATACACATTTTTACCAGATGGTGGCACAAGATGAAAAGTTAAGGGATAAACAAAGTTATTATAGTTTATTGTATGGAGGACACACATGTCTGCACTAAATTTATGGAATCCGTAATAGCTGTCAAGATATTTCCGTCTGGACCAATGTGGCGGACTGATTGACATTGCCATCCCTCAAGCCACTAGCATAGTTACAGACATCCTTGCTAACAAAATCCTATATAACATTTCAACCATATTGCACAGCTCTCTTTAAAGTTATACATTATCTGTGCCTGTGATTGTATGTCTCGGTGTCAACTTGAAAATTTAAAAAATATATATTTTTGTTCATGCTTGAGTGGCCACATTAGCATGGGATGGGGCAGAGGGCAAAGACAACTGTTGTCCATCTGAAGTCCAGGAGTTTTGGAGGCAAAGACAGACAGAGAGCTGGAGTGAAGGAGTGTAAAACAGTGCATGTTGCAAAAAAGCATCTCAGTAGATGTCGGCAGAAGTAAAATGAGAGTGTGGAGGAGTGCAGGAAAAGGGAGAAGGACAACATTAGTGAGTGAGTATGTCAGCAGCAGTAGATCATCCCATTTCTCAGGCTCTCATCGGCCTCCTCCATTACGTCATTGAAGAGGAGGACGAAGAAGAGGAGGGGGAGATGGACAGGGAAAAGGGGGAGGCAGAGAAGAAGGGGGGACAGCTCGTAAAACACTGAGCACACAGTAAACATGTCTTCCCTTACGCATGACAATACTCCTACAGTGAGCGCTGCCTGACATTAGCCAGATAACCCCCCCCCCACCCCACGTGGTAGTTCCCATCCAACAACAAGGCTTTCAGTGGAGACACCAGGGAAATAGATTAGCACTAGGCTAACATGGTAACTGTGTTCTGTTACATGAGGCCACGCTGGGCCAGACGACGTTAAGATTTTCACTCACTCAGTCATTCACAAGTGCGTAAGTGTATCTTAGTGGTTAGTGACTGGTCCTTGCAGTGGTTTACCTCAGCTCATACATGAATTCCTGTGGGGTTCCTGTGAGAATACGATGTGGAGGCTGGTGGGAACAGTATTACGTGCGTCCCAGCTGGTGTCTGATCAGAGAGTGCGGTGCGGATGAGAGGTGAATGTAAACAGCGATGATCTTTGACTTTGTGTAGCTGGTGGTCTGAGCTGGGGAGCTATCATGTCTGGCAATGCGTCTTGTGGGAAAAAATGTGAGACACCCTTTCATCTTCTGTACCCGGCTCTCCCTCACGTTTCACATACAGAGCCCCTGGATAACTCTGCATAATGACACAAAAAAATCTTAAAATGTTCTCAGCATTGGCCACAATAATCACATTTATAAAATTATCAGATGGAAAAAATACCCTTATACCCTCACTAGATCATAACCTGGTACGATAATGGACGTGTCTGCCATGATGACATAGTTTTTCTAAGTGTGAAGAGCTGTCAACATATAAAAGTGACAAACCTCAGAGAAGGACTTTCAAAGAGGGTGATAGTGTGAGTATATGAGACTTTGGGGGTAAAGGTGATTTGGCTCATATTAATATGACACACGTCTGTTAGCACTGAGCAGCCACGTAGATGTTTGCCTCTGCAGGCGAGATCACTGTGGTGATTGCAACAACAGCAGCTGTGAGGACAAATGTGAGGCTCTATGAAGCAGATCACCATTATAATGCAGAGCAGAAATTATCATTCAGAAAGCACTTCCTTTAAGTAAAGCTGCACCTGGAAATTTCTGACCACTAGACGGCAGAAGAGAGGACACACACACACACACACACACACACACACACACACACACACACACACACACACACACACACACACACACACACACACACACACACAGCTATAGCGCAAAAGCAAGCACTAAACTATGAGGCCTGTACTACGATGCAAGTTCAACATACCCAGGATACCTTTTCGTTGTCTGGCTTCACTAAGCCTAGCGACCGTAGTCATGGTTTCCCCAGGTTTCCAGGAGTGGCATATTTTACAAATGAAGAGCAAACTATAATGCAAATACGAAGAAGTCCAAAATAATTCAGGCTAAAAGCGACAGTTCCAGCTGCCAAATGCAGGAAAGGATCGCCAACTCTGTGAACTGTGCAAATTAATAAGCTTACAAATAAATCTTACTATAATCACATTTGCGCATTTCATTAAATTTTCTTGTCTGGTCCGCAAACTCTTGAGAAATTTACCAAGGTCTAACAGGCTTTTTATATATATTTCCAAACTTCCCAAACCAGTCACGTATTTACTTCAGATCACCACTGTCTCTTGCTGACCATTTCGCATATAGTGGCTTGTGTTAACTGGAAATGGCTGCCCACAATCCCACAACTCTGGTTTGATGAGCACTGGGATTCCAAAATATACTGATAAACCAAACCAAGTGTCTGTCTGAGAACCAACGAAAGCTGGTTGGAGTTATAAAGTGTGGTGTTGACTCTCAGCAGGACAATAACTGGAGATAACTGTTTCACATTATCTTGAGATATTTTTGATGAGTCATTTGATTCAATTCTGAATAAATATCAAAGATATAATTCAACAGAGAATTACTTAAAATAACATACATCGGTTGCTCTTAGCACGGCAGAGATATCTATCTCTGCAATAAAGACACAGCCTTTTACTGTTCCAGTATCCAAAAGGTTAACACTCTCCCAAAGAAGTTATTCTGTAATAATGCACTGGGCAGCAGAATAATGAAAAGGGTTAGCTTTTAAAGACTCATACAGATAGCTTTGGTGTCTAACGTCCATTGAGCAGAGATGTCAACTTACAGTGAGGGTTTACCACACGCGGCGGTGATCTGTGGTCAACCTTCTCAGTATCAGCTTCTGACCCATCACTCAGTTGGGTTTGCCCATTCAACAAGAGGAAAGTCTCCCTCTCCTTCTGTGAGGGCAGTTTAGCTGATGTCTCTGTCACTGCTTTGAGTGAGCAGATGCTTTATAAGGGGAAAAAGGCCAAAAGTAATGTGCTGCCCATCTGTCCCATGTGTGTGGTTTGCAGGTCTGTCAGCAGCGCTACAAGAGCAGAGATGACTGAAAGAAACCAAACATGTGAACGTAGAGCAGCAAAAGGGCCCTGCAGCGCTCAGATAGGTTAGATGGTGATTGCACCCCCAACTCCCTGGGACAAAAATTATTCTAAAATGGGCGGTCATCATTTTAAGTATTGATTGGACAAATGTTAGGAGTAAAAAGTTACTTGTTTCTACAAAACAGATGCAGAATCATTCCGCTCAACTAATGATCCAAAACCAGATTTCTTCTATTGCATTTCATTCTTCGTGTTATATTTCAAATGTTAATAAAACATTTCATATATCTTTTTGCATTCTTGTTTATATTAGCATGTAGACAGTGTTTAAACAGTGTGATTTAGACATTGTGCAAAGTTCTTTAATGTGTCAATCACAGCCTCTAAAATCTGTATTGTTTAGCTCAGTCAGTCTACCATTAGACTACTCACATTAAAAGATGGCTACTACAGCAACCTGTGGTTTAGGCTGCTCCATATCAGTATCTCCAGTGAAGGTAAACAGTGATGTGCACAAAATTACACAACCATACACACATCACCTGCTATCGTGCTAATGGTTAGCAGAGCAGAGAAGTGAGATGTGGTCATATATAGTGGAATGTCAGAGAGGCTGACAGTGCCCAGAGACATGTAGTTATCTGGTGGAGGAGGGATCAAGTTCTTAACCTCTCCTTCGACCTCCTGGTAAAAACAACAAGCAGCCCCTGATCTCTGTGGCATGCCGCCTCAAGACCCCAGTGTCTCAGCCTGTATGTGTGTGTGGGTGTGTGATGGACCGAGGAAAAGGGAGTGTGCCTTTACAAGCAAGCGTTTAAGTATACTGTAGGAACTTCAGTGTTGCTAAGGTGCATGCTAGGCTTAAGGAGCTGAGGTGCTTCGTCTCCAGTGAGTCTGTCTAAAATCCAACCACTCTCCAGCACCTCGAACCCATCATTTCAAACTCAAGTCTTTGAGCCTTCACTGTGTGTACTTGTGTAAGCCAGAGGTTAAACAACAATATGTGTAGGCACATACTCGGTTAATCTGTTGCCATGAAACATACTTTTTACTAAACACTAGTGATGAACTATGACACTTCCAATAGCAGAGCAACACAAACCAGGCTATAGTTTGATGTAATGTTTATATCTTCTCCTGGATTTCTCTTTTTTACAACTCTCACTCCCAACAACAAAAACAAGCTGCCGTTTTGCACAGCAGCGCAATCCTTTACTGTGAGAGGCTTTTAATGGCTTTTCCAGATTGGGCCCTAATTAGCTGTTAATCATCTAGGGCTCATAACCAGAGTGGAGACAGCAGGCGTGTGTGTGTTTGTACCATGTGTGCATCTGCGTGTGTTTGCGTGTTCTCTCCTGCTGTCTATCCTTGTGTTGCGAGGCCATTAGCAGTAGACAAGCTAAAGAGAGCCAAACAGCCCATTAACTCCTTCACTCTTCCTCTCTCCTCTCCACCATGCTCATCTCTCTCCCAACAGTACCACAGTTGCCAGCTGACACCCTCTAATGCCAGCTATCTGTCATGACCAGAGACCTGTCCACCCACACATCCCTCCCTCTACCTTGTCCTCGGCCCATTCTCTCCTTTATTCTTCCTGTCCACCCTCCTTTACCCCCTCTTCCCCATTCCGTCTTTATATGATCTGTAGCACTGGAAGACTGGGTCTCTTAAAATGGTGAAATTTTCATTATTTTCAGTACCGATTAATTTACAGAGTATTTTCTCAACTGATCATTTTGTCAATAGAATATCAGAAAATAGAGAAAAATGTCAGCTATAATTTCCCACAGCCCAAGGTGATGCATTCACATTGCTTGTTTTATGTAACCAACGTCCCAAAATCTAAAGATATTCAGGTTACTATCAGGTATGATAAAGAGAAGCTGCTAATCATCACACTTGGGAAGCTGGAACCAGAAAATGTTTGAAATGTTTTGCTTGAAAAATTACTTAAACTCTTAATTGATTGTCAGAATAGTTGCAGATTAATTTTCTGTCAACTGACTAATTGATTAATTGACTAATCATTTCAGCTGTGTCTGTGCGAGTATGAAGCTGATATTTGTGTCGGTAGCGCCCTGGTGAAGCCTGAAAAAGCTCCTGCTCTCCTGAGCTTGTTATGTGTTATGTGCACCTACACCTGCCTGCTGGGCTCGGCTGCATGGCCGGATCAATATCTCAATTTGCAAACAGTACAGAAAGAAACAGCAGACTGAAATTTTATCAGCCGGAATACAGTGACTAGCAGGCAGCTGTGCAAGAGTATAGACTGTTTGGATAAATCCAAATTGCCCCTGCAGCACTAAATTGGACACAAAGGAAAGCACCGGAGGAAATTGAAGGAGCAGAGGTAGATGAGACTAGTGCAGTTACACTGGCAATGAAAAGCCGCAGGAGCACAAAGCACATTAATTCACATATTCCCTTTTGACAGATCTTTAGTCTATACAATAATATTATCCAAATTAGGTGTGTTTTTAAAGTGGGTGCATTTTAAACAAAATTCACTCAGGAGAGCAGTATTAAAGATGGAAATTATACCCGCTACAAAGTAGAATTGTGAAAAAAATTTACAAGGAATACATCCAAGTTTCTTAATAAAATGATGCAAAACAATTCAACAAGTATTTTCCTTCTTCAACACAAATTAACAGAGGGCTTCAGTGCACTGACTCGGTAGGACACCGCAAAACAGCACGCCGCCACCATGAAAAGCTTCCCCCCCCCAATACATCCACCTCGGCCTAGAGCATGCTGACAGCCAGAGAGAGAGAAGTGTGTGATTAATGATAGGGGCCTGGTCATATCAGCAGGCTGGTTAACAGAGCCCACCACAAGACTACACAGGTCACAGAGCACACCCAGCCTCATCAGCACCCATTACTACTGTGGGCACACATCACGCAGGAAACTACAACCGCTATTTAGTCGAGAGAAAAAAAATTTAGCTGAAAGGGAATATGGCCTGTGAAAGAATCCAAAATCAAACACGGAGAGGAAACATTTTAAAAATTTAAAGCAACAATAACACAGATATATTCACTTGCATTACACTGCAACTCGTGGTTTGATTGCGTGTATTCTTAATTTTCTTTATTGGTTTCAGCCCGTTTATCCAGACAGGTCCTTTACTAACAAACTTTAATTCACAAGACGACCTGACCTTTGAGTATCAGTAAAACTCTATAAACTAAACTATATGAAATCTACAAGTATTTGAAGTTGAAGGACTAAAAGTGCCAATAACAAGCTATTCCACCAAGACACAATAGAAACAGTAAACCTATCTGGTGCTTTTTGACCTTCTAGAGCAGAGCAAGGTAATCTGATCCTAAGAGTTACCTCAGTTCCCCAGCCTCTTGTATGTGCATGTGGTGTGTGCGTATGTGTGTGGAAGAAGAGAGAACATCTACAATGAAAATATGACAGCAAGTCTGACAACATCCGACACACATATACACAGAATATTTCGGCATTGGGCTGAGTGGGCAGGAAGGGGAGATCAGAAACAGGATACTAAATCATTTCTCTGCACACAAACACATTTGCAATCACACGCACACAAACATGTGCCAGATGCGTGTGGACAGAGCGAGAGAGATGGCGAGGTGGAAAGGGATAGGAGGTGAGGTGATGTTAGATCACTTGGTCAACACAGCAATCTGAGAGCCGGGGCATGTCAGAGAGGCGGGAGGCTCAGGCAACAGGAAGAACTGTGAGACAGTCAGGAAATAACACATCTCTTTGAATTAGCATTTCCAGCTAAGCTAATACAAGGAGAGGCAGAAACCTCTGACAGGACTTCGGTCAGTCCGCCTTCTGTGATATATAAGACAGACTATATGTATAGTCTCTATGTATGTATGTTTATGTGTTACCAAGTCTTAGATACTAACATTAACATAGATAACATTTTTCAAAAATGTATGTGCATCATGATTATAAAAAAATTAATAAATAATAATAATTTAACACCTTATTGATGCATGTAGATTATACTGGTGTACACAGTATTGTACATATTTGTATTATATTTATATATTTTTCATAATACTGTTTAACAATTTTATTGTAAATATTTTATTGTAAAATGTTTTATTTATATACTTGCAGTACTTGCTTTGCTTTATCTTTCTTTATATTTTTTTTTCTTCTTACTATCCCTCGTATGTGAAAACTTACTTGGCAATAAACCTGATTCTAATTTTGATTCTGGTACTGCTGGGCCTGGTAAGGATTTAATTTACTGCTCAAGGACACTTGGACTGGGATGTTGAGCGGGTTGAACCAGGGTGATCCGCTTTCTCATTACACTAGCATGTGTTACGGTTCTTACCAGGCGATTGATTCGAACAAACTCCTCTGGGCTCTTGGCCCAGGGTGGCAGCTCCACATCAGAGACCACTGTGCCATCTTCCATCACTCCCAGGTTGTAACTGTTGGCGTTGACAAACATCTCGGGGAGGTAGTAGAACTCTGGAATCAGCTCCTAAATGGGTAAATTATAGAAACATATTTAAATTTTAATACTTGTTAATGACACTTTAAAAAAAATTTTTTTTTTTTTTTTTTTAATGGTACAATCATCTACAACAATTCAGTTCAGAGTTCTTCTAAAGAGCTGACACAGGCTTAGCTGTGGGTAAGATGACAACAGAGGGCTCAGAGAAACCAGCAGCCAGCACTAGTAAAGTCAGATGTTGAAAGGTGTGAATGGTAGATCTGAATATGTAAAAGTATAAAGAAGAGCATAAAAAGAACAAGACGTTTTCTAAACTGTACAATTATTAATGGAAATGATATCTCTGACTGCTTGTCTGTTGCTTGCCTAGAAGATGTCAAAAACCTCTGACTGTGCTCTTGGCTGTGGTTTTCCTGTATTTCCCAATGTCTTAATCTTCTTTGTATGCAAGCAGCCCCCAAGTCAATATTCCACAACAACAGAGAAAAATAAAAACCAATAGTCTACCAAATTCTTTCCTAACTATGATGATTGTATTTGGGTGTCTCAAACAACACAAAGTATTCTGAAACTGCACGACGGTGATGAGAAATGCAGCTGTGACAGGAGATGTAACCCCATATGTTTAGCTGTTCGTCATTCTTAACAAAGCAGAACTTGCCACAATGAGCGTAAACATTAAGACTGAGTTTTAGCTTAAAAACATGTGGATGATTCCATACTGTCCTCCAGGCCTAGACTCCACTGTTATTGTTGTGGGTTTGTCTCACCGACTACAAGACACCAGGACGAAGCATGAGTTATCAGCTCTTCACTGCTTCATGTAACAAAAGGACAGTAGCGCACTAAATGTATAATGAGTTTGTAAATTGTTAATTGTTAAAAGTTAATTAACTGTTCTCCCATTGTCTTGACATGTACTCTGCAACACAAAGGATGGCTTTACTCTTACACTTCACCAGGGGTCATTTGTGTGTAGACATGAATAGACTGTGGGGTCTCAGACTTTTGGACCCCACTGTAAAAACAAGCAGGTAATGATTTTCAGTCTAATGTAATTCTAATACCAAGCTGGATTTCATGGTATAATTAATCAAACACTGTAGTTTCATATAGACTAAATGACGAAGGGACAGTATTTTTTCTTGGGATTTGATGGTAGTCTTGTTATCTGTGAACAAAGCCTGTGTGACTGCAAGTGCTGACTGGTCCTCTCAAGAGGGACAGAGAGATACAAACATGTTGACAGTCTGACATCAGAGATGAGCAGACCTACGTCAACATCAAGCTGACATGCTTTAGCCCGTCAGGCCAGCAACACGGCTGACAGCATGGCAGCATGTAAACACCCGACGCTACAACTTGAGGCTGAGTAGCAGGTTTAAGCTAATTTTTACGCAGAAGCTCAGATGCAACATCTGAAAAACACAAAAACTAGTTACTCAAACAATTACAGCTCTCTCTTATCAGATTAGCTGCACAATACATCTGCCTCTCATCAATGGGGTGAAAACATCCAATCAAATGAGCAAGCAAACACACAAGTCTAAAACAACACAGCACTTCCTCACTTCTGAAATCTCTTCACTCCACAAAACCTGACCTAAAACTAAAGGTCAAACTGTTAACGAGGCCTCCAGCTCACCCAGGTTCACCGGCTGCTGCCAGCTGTAAATTTGACCAGGAGGTGGCAGGACACAGACACACACAGACACACAGACACACAGACACACAGACACACACACACACACACACACACTCCAACAAAACGTTGAGGGCTTCGCTCCCCAACACTCAAGCCTGCCGTGCATGGACCATTATGTGCAGTGGCCCCTATGCTCTGGCCTGGTCAGAGGCCAGCCCCTCTGATCCCCAATCCTGTCCTGTCATGGGTCACTGGAAGGGGCTCTTGCCCCTGGGCTCACCTACTACACTTCCACTGTTGCTACCTCTTAACCCTCTTCTCTCCTCTCTCCCCCTCTGATGCCTTTGGGCTGAGGCTGGGGGTCAGGGGATTGGGGAACGGAGGTCATGCTAGCGTCACCCAGGCTAGAGACACATTGAATCTCGGTGTTGTAACCTATTATCACCCCGTCTTTAGCAGTGGGGTATGAAAACACTGGGGCTTTTAGCCCTCTGGCAGGGACAGAGTCGCTATCAATGACTCCAGTGCTAAAGCTAAATGGTGTACTTAGCATACTAAATTGATACATCTAGTCCCTAATTCCTCTTTTGCTAGAACATGAATGTGTGCGTCCAAGTGGATAAAGTCGACGGACTTTCATTCAAAATATGCTAAAAATTCAAACTGAACATGGAAACAAAGTGATGTGGTCCAGATTTCCTCTTTGTTTTGATCTGAAGTTGAGCTCTCACAGTTTGATCCACAATGACAGGTCTAGACCGAGAGAGCAAACGAGGGCTCTTGTTGGGCTTTCGCAATCAAGCATTGGCCAGCTACGCAGTAACACAATCCATATGTTTTATCGGCGGGATGTGAGGGGGGTGGTAAACGCAATCAAGCGTCAAAACCCCCAACACCACCACTGTTACCCCCATCCAGTGACCGAGTGCCAGGAGACCAAGCAAAACCCAGCTTTGACAGAGAATGTCTGACTGTAGTCGTAAATGTTTTAGGAGAGCAGTTAAAGTGTGCACTGGGAGTTCGAAGGCCTTCAGTATGAGAATGACCTGTGCTGTTGCAGGGCAGATCCAACGGCTCCAATAGCTCAGAGTTTGGGGGCCCAATGGGCAGGGATTCAAGTCCAGGTTATAGCTGGCTGAATCTGAGACAGACGGCTGGGACAGATGAGGATTAGTTCAACGCTTTGATCAGAAGATCAGGAAGCTTTCATTGCAAAGGGACAATGATTGGTAGTGACTGGACTTTTTTGAAACCTTTTCTTCTTTGTGTGTGAGGATGCTGGATGGGGATTTATTCTCCTGCAATCCTGCAATGCTCAGTCCTTTATCTCTTCTACCTTCTAACAATCTCACAAGTCAACCATCTTAAAAGGAAAGAAGGCAACGTTTTTGGATGAGTTGTGAGTGGTGGTGGTGTGTGTGTGTGTGTGTGTGTGTGTGTGTGTGTGTGTGTGTGTGTGTGTGTGTGTGATTATTAGTGTGTACAGTACCTTCACATCAGATGTGTCTCTCTGGCAGTTCCTCCAGGCGCGGGACACTGATGAGAAGGTGCGGTCCGCATGGTCAAACTTTCCTCCTTGGAAGTTGAGGAAGAATGTAGTGAAGGGTTCCTGTTGATTAGCAAAAAAAAAAAAACTCTAAATCTGAGCTCAGGATTGTGCTGCTTTAACTGTAATAACACCTATTGTGATTGTACATACAATAAAAGTCTGTTAAGCTTGCTGTACAATAAAACACTCTGTCACCAGATGTGAACCAAATCTACTCTTTTTACACACCCTCCTCCAAACTGGATCCAAAAATGAACAAGTCAAATAACAATAATCCCAGTGAGCTACTAAAGCCAATACACTCCTGTTACTGATGCATTTCTAATCATGTATAATCTTGTTAGAACAGATCAATAGCCGTCTCTCTGACGCAATAGCCCCCAAGTGACATGGCCACAATATGCTGGGCCACAGCTACAGACTAATGTTGTATATAGCTAATTAAGTTCAGCCTGGAATGACATAAGGCTCATTTGTAACAAAAACTGTCCAAGAGGTTAACCACATTGTATCTCTGTGCCTTTGAAACAGCAGAACAGGATTAAGTGCACTGTAAAATGTCACAACAATACACAGAGAGAGCAACAATCACTGTGCAAACAGTTTTCAGTTACTCTCTGATGTTAAGTTTGATCTTTAAGTGAGAGTTGTAAGCGAGGGTTTCTGGTAAAGTGGCTTTAGAATAAGCCCTCTAATGATGTGCAGGGATCAATGAGGTTACTCTACTGGGAGTCACTGAGACAGTGAGCTACCGGGACAATAACAGCAGAAAACTGCACATTGGAGAAACTTAGTAACCTCCCTTTCCCCCGAGTGCAGTATGGAAAGATTGATGGCATCCATTCAAAGGTAACGAAAGAGAGCACTCCAGCGCACAACGCACACAGCACAGAGGCTCCTCAAAAAACACACCAAATCACAGATAATATTTGTGATTCTTGAATTTGCACTGTTTTTGTTGTTTTTGTATTATTATATGGAAACAACATATGGTGTAATGATTTATATCCATCAATAAATGAGGAACAATATGCATGTGTTGCCATATTTAGCATGCGTATACGCTCACTTTGAGACAAATATATTTGTTTCAAGGAATCAAAGGTCTTATTAAGAATGAATGAACCAATTAATGACTATAAGTAATAAAAAAATCAATTCAAATTGTTTGACTCATGACTTGAATGTGCATACTGCTGTGTATACTTATACCTCCAGTGTATGGGATCCATTGCATGAGCTGTATTATCTATTATTTGAGGAGGAAATTCATTTTTTAACACTAACAATTAAGAATGCTGCGAACTATATTGAATTACCAGTTATTTTATAATCGTGCATATCTAATTATAAACATTGCACTTACGATACGTAGCAGCCACATCATTGTGAAGCTGGAGGTGGAGTAGTGGGTGCCATAGTGGAACTTAGGCACCTGATCATCCTCCCAGGACTCATATCGGTCTGAAAAGAATGCCGCCCTCTTAGGATTCAGAGCACCAATGGGCTATGGAAAAAAATATAGGCATAAAAATATAAGCATAAAACAAGAGAAAAATAACCATTTACTTTCTTACTGCTGCTCGACATGAAAGCAGAGATAAAAACAAGTAATGACAAACACAAGTGTGATAGCAAAAGGAAAGCAAGGAGGCAGCGCTGGTTTGTATTGTGAATATATTCAGGGACCACTCTTAGCAGCACAATAGTTGCAAGGCAAATGAAGCTAGTAACCTTTGTGCAATCTCAAATGAATATTAGATGATGTTTCCCTTCAGACAGAGATCAATCCTTTCCCACAGAGTGCTTTTTATAGGCTGTGAAACAGAGCCCCTGCAGCTGCAATCTGTCAGAGAAAACTAATGTGCTCCAATGAAAGAGTGCCCACTAGGAATATCAATAGCAAGGCAGTGGATTCCTTTAATTTCTACTTTTATTAATCTGTAACTAATACACTGGTCACCAGCCCTATTTGTAGTCAAGAAAAATGTTTAAGTTGCATTAATTTTCCATCGCTCTCCAAAAACCAATAACCCTGTGCCACTCTGCTATTATTTAAATACTCATTTATAGAAATCACTTTCAGGCTGGTTCAATTTTTATTAGCCTCTGCTGGCCGTGCTTCATTCCCTCAAACCCCCCTTCATCTCTTTCTCTTTCTCTCTCTCTCACACACACACACACACACACACACATACACACACACACACACATACACACACAGAGCAGATCAATGGTAATGGAATGATGGCCTTTTGAGGACGAGGGCCTAGTAGGACGTGGATCAATTGGATCTCTTTCATATCATAGGGTGCCTGTCACAACAAGGCTCATCCAGGGCCTGGCTTTGATATTGATCTGTGATATGGCTACTGTTTTGTGTGGGTGTAATGGGGCATGGTTGTGTACATGTATTTGTGTGTAGCGGGAGTGATGCACAAAAAGGGTTGTACAAAATTGGTTGCTTTTACTGTTTAGTGTGTGCATATTTGATGTTATTTTGTAAATAGTGTTGTGAGCGTGTGCGGATTTACACAGCGAAAATGCCTTGTGCCACCACACTGTGCAGCTCTGTGCTGACAGTGATACACTGTGGGCTTCCTCAGGGCCACTGGGGGTGGGTGAGTACACACAGTGAATTATACATCACACCCATTGGTCTGATTTATAGCCCTAATAACAGTCGGCTCATTAAAAAAAGAAAAGGGAGAGGAGGCATATAAAATAAAAAAAAGACTGAAAGTGCCACAGTGACAGAGAGCAAGAGAAAGAAAGAGAGAGAGAGAGAGAGAGAGAGAGAGAGAGAGAGAGAGAGAGAGAGAGAGGGAGAGAGGGAGAGAATTGTGTGTGAGTGCATGTGGGAGCTGTTGGTTTGCACGCGCACGGCATTGTTTACTGCTGTAAATTACTGTGAGGCTAGCACTCTCAGCTTACAGTAGCTACAACAGCGCGGTGGTGACGGCACCGTACATCAGAGCAGAGCGCCTGGCAGTGTGTTGATGGAACGCCTGCTGCTGCCCCACCAGAGATTGGCCTAATATGTCGTGGCAAAGAATAGCGCTCTGATGAGCTCTCAGATAAATGAGCCAATCTCATAGTCTTAATTAGACTAGAGAGAAAGCTACAAAGTGAAATTGTGCTGCCACTTCGAGGAGGCAAACATCAGAGAATTAATCTTGGATTATCAGTTCTTCATCTAGAGTAGATGGTGTTACAGAGCCATTTAAAGCTACAGAGACTGAAACTACTGTGCAGCTAATAGGGTTTATAGAAAAGTGCTGCGTAAACCTAAACAAATCAACACATTTTGCACCAAATTTATGATCAGATTTATGGTTACAACTATACTGTATTATAGCACAACACATAGCGCGTGCACAGAAACATTACACTGTTCATTGAGATTATGTACCACATAATGCTGCATGTGTGTCAGCCTACATGTATCTGAAATGTCTTCTGTAGTGAATTTGTTGAAGTGAACTTTGTTCTCTCTAAATGATACTCACACAATGGACATTTATATCCAGAGAGAAACGCCTTAAGGAACAAGAAGGATCTTCCTGAGGACTATTATAAGAACATTACCAAGTGCTATTTTGCTTTTAAAACAATAATGGGTCACTGGTGATGAAGTATAATAGCTTACCAACGATCTGAGCATCACTGGGGCTTTGAGTAATAAATCAAAAGAGCCTTTTGAAAGGAGTGTTTATGTATAATGTCCTATTTAAACAGTGAAAATAGTGTGGAGGGCCTGGGGGATAAACATATGGGGCCCGTATGGTGAAATCAATACACCATTAGCTGATCTGGCTGTGAGTAGTAGGTTATAGCACAAAGGTACAGGGAGCGCTCAATAAATCCTCACTATTTCTGTCGCCATGTAAATGCAGACTACTTAATGTATGGTCAGGAGGTTAACAATTCCTTTGATTGTTTGCTGTGCTTCATTAAAAGCTGTACAACAACAAGAATGAAGATGCGTTTGCCTTATGTTGAACTGAACGACCCAATTGGCAAAAAGTATTCATCCGACAGATCTCTATATGTAGGACAAGTGCATTTTTGTGGGGAAATTTGTGATGGTGTGCAGAACTGGGGTGTATGAGAGGGCAGAGGAATAATAAAAAAACAAAAACAGCAGAGTTACAACACTTGCAGTCTGTTCTAGTGTGTGCTTATCGTGACTACAATGTTATCTCGGGAGTCGGCGTTTGATGTCAGGTTGAGGTTAGAGTTTATGATAAGAAAGTCCCTGGGGTCAGAATGGCTCTGGCAGCAGAGAACATAAATTCTGTGTGGCCTCTGTTGTGCTGGGGATGATGACAGTGTGTGACACACACACACACGTTCATGGCAATTTGGCTTCTCAATGTCACTGGAGGCTTCTCAGATGACCTGTTTCTATAAGAGACAACCGCCAATGTGACATAAGAGGGGGATAAGAGATATGTGGAGGGTGAGAAAGAGAGACCGAGTGCGAGACAAACAGAGAAGGAGAGGGGGAGCAAACAATGAAGAGGAAGCCCAACAAAATGAAAAGAGAAACCAAGCAAGGTGACGAATGGCGCGTGCACACGCATGAAGCTCTGAACCAACTGTGACAGTCAGAAAACATTAGGATGCAAAGAAAAGAAACACAGAATACAAATGATTTCGAGTGCAGAATTGGCGGGTGGGGGTTGATTTGGGGGGCTGCACAGCGCTGCTTGCCCTTTTCCAGACACTGCAGTCTGCCACGGTCCAGTGGTCATACACTGATTTCACACACGTGTCAACAACATGAATAAAACAGATATAATAAAGACTGGCCCACTCCCTGCCCTTCCTCCTCTCTCTGCTGCTATCCCGCTCTCCGAGGAGAAAGGAGAACAAGGACAGCAAATGATGTTGTTCTTCTTCTCTTACACACTCTCCTCCTCTTTCTTTTGCTCTCTGATTGTCTTTCTGTTTCTCATCCTTTCACCCATCTCCCCCCTTCATTCAGTTTGTCCCTGGGGCTGCAAGGCTTGACTGAACACAGAGGCTGGGCTGTCCAAACTCCAAAGGAGAAGAGCAGGAGGCAGAAAGCAGCGAAGAAACTGAAGGAGGGCTGCGTGTTTTTGTGAGTCTGTGCGTGTGTTGGTGGGGAAAATACAACTGTCACACCTCAGCCTACTGGGCAACATGAAGCCAGATAAACAGAGAAATTATGCAGCCTCATACAGTTGGAGAAAGCTACACTGGGAGGGATAAAAGCAGAGGACGGAGACACAGAGGAGCAGATCGAAAGTGAAAGCAGGACTAAGGAGAACCTAAGGGACGAGGTGTTGACTGTTGGGGTGTTTGAATCTGTATGACAGCAGTGTGAAAGGCTGGACCTGTGAGTGGATGGTTCATGTGTGCTTGTGTTGACAGCCACTGTGTTCGTGCAGGGCTATAGTATTGCATTGGATCATATTGTACAGATAACACGTTTCTACTTTCTTGGTTAATGCAGTTGAATGGAATAATGAATATTTAAGGGTGTGGTCATACCAGAATCTCTAGCCTTGAAATTTCAGGGGGTTGGTTTGCAAAGGCAAACTATATTGTGCTTTCTCATAATGTTTGATGACACACAAATTCTCACTGCTGACAAACTGAAAACTCTCTTGACAGCTCTGACTTCTGAAAGCATAAACAGACTGTACAGATCTTTCATTCATTTCAATTAAAGCACATCCAGGCTGCCAACACAGAGGGCTTCAGCATCGTCTTAGGCTCAACTTTTGCTGAAAACCACTGCAACGTCATCCTGGACTGCCAATCAAATACATGCAAGTACACATTTCTTGCGGGTTACTTTTCTAAAATGACTGTCATAATGTGAGAGTTTATAAAGTGCTGTGCAGTTTCTTGGCATTTAATAAACCTTAAAATGACAGTGAAACAGCTGTAAGAGCATCTCTATCTTCTGTAACGTGAAGTATTTTAGAGTGAAACAGAATATGTGGGCAAGATACACTACAGTATATGCTTTTAGCATATGACATTTAAGAGATAACTGAACAATTAACACAGGATTATACAGTAACTTCTAGTTCCAACTCACCCACATCAACACAGCTCTTTGCTTTTTCTAAAACACAGTCTAATTACAGCCTAACTGTAATTTGTTCCCATTCGTCTCACTAGATGAGTACCTCCCACCTCTCCCTCACCCTGCACGAGCACGGACGGCCCCAGGACCTGAACAAATGCCCTCAAGTGTAAATCTGAAATGGATTTCCTCCAACGTATCCTCTGTCCATTAACACATGCCTTTTTGTTTCCGTGGCTGATTTATTCGCTCATTTTCGTTCCAGCAGCACGACAGTCGCTCAATCATCTCACTCTAGAACTAATCCTCTGTCCTCCCACCACTGGACATCATTACATACAACTGATCTTCAGTCTGACAAGTGCAGCTGGAAAGCTTTGGAGTGTGTTTTTTAGCCTTTTTTTTTTGCGTGTGTAAGGGAGGGAGTTCATGTGAGTAAATAATTGCATGTCTACTTACAATATGGGGGAGCCTCTTTTAAGCAATTTCAGCCGTGTGAGTGTGTGTATTTATGTGCCAGGGAGCATCTCAGGGCAGGTTTCATTGTTTTAAGCCCAATCACTTGATGCCTGGAGCTACCAGGGAGTATTACTTCACTTCCTGGGGTGTTGCAGAGGGTCAAACTTGAAAGAATTCAATTATGAAACTTTCAGTTATGGACAGAAAATAATAGCTAAGCCAGAGAATGGGAGTTACAGAGGGAGAACATGAGGGGCTTAAATCTGTTTTAACTGCAGCAGGGCAGGACTGTCTCAACCAACAAAAGTCTACAACTAATCCTACAGATCATCAATGATGTACATCACTTGCAATTTTGGGAAATTTGTCACATTATAACCCCAGTTTATTATATTGGCACATAGATAGATAGATACAATACAATTATCAAGAGAGATTACCCGTGATGCCAATAATGTACAAATAAATAGTTCAAATTACCTAAAAAAAACATCTAAGTCTAAGTTTTGCTTTTAAACTTTGCAGTGACGTTTAGTGTTTTACTCAAACACATGAGTAATTGAACGAGAAGGACATCGCTACACCGTTGTAAAGATAGCAATCAGTGATTAAGGAGCTGGTTCACTAAACTATGATCAATGGCAATTACATGGCAACTAAATGGACGTTTGGAACAACACACACAGTCTCACAGTCACACTCACACACACACACACTCTCTCTCTCTCTTTGCAATTAAGAAAACAGTAAAGGAGGAGGAGAGGATGTGCAGTTGGTGTCTTACCTTAGACAGATCTCTGAAGTTGCTGGGCAGGGTGAGGTCAAGTTCTTCTGAGTCGTAGTTGGTGATAACCCATGGGAAGACCGGGTACTGGTTTAGGTCATTAAAGGTCCGACCTGGTGGAAGGAAATGAAATGAGAAAGGACGAAGTGACAGAAGTTTAGACACATCATGGGATCAAGGACTCCCAACACAAACCTAAATTAATTTCTGAAACTTTTGTGTTTGTGTACGTTTCCTCAATTGACAGGTCTGTGCCACAGTCTGAAATAACACTACACAGGTGATGGGTGGTGTCCTCACCAGAGATGGTGTTAAGAAAGATGAGGTACTCAAAGTTGGAGATTTCCCGACGTTGCCAGCGCTGGGTCATGTTGGATGCTTTGAATAGCTGCTTTGGTGTGGCCAGGGAGATTCGCCTACAGAGACAAACAGAGAGTCACAGATATTAAAAAAACTCTAGTCAGTTAAATGTTCTTTCCCTGGTGAGTTTCAGATAATTTGTACCAAGTAGTACAAAGACAAAGTCAGTCATAACAACACTACAGCAGTGCTTGGCTTGAAAAAAGCCTCAGGCTTCATTAGACGTTAGCAATACAAACGTCATTAAATGAAAAATCTACTGAAGTTACACTGTTGCTAATTAAGAAGACAAATATGCAATAAATTGGGTCGAATACACATATTTGTGTATGTGCGCACGCACAAACAAGGCCCCAGAGCATGATGTATGCTGTAGGACAAAAACAAATGACCCCCAATCCAATTAAAACAAAAGAAAATGATGGAATTAATCACTGTCATGGTGTGAGATTATAGTCATTAGGACTCTCAAAGGTGAATATACGACTTTACTAATACAAGTGTACTACAACACACACTATTTCTTATATGATGTATTGTTATCAAGCAATAATGTGCATGAATGTACTTTCTATGTAGAGAGGAGAAAAGACAGAAGGTGTTGGATATTGTCAAAATGTTTTAACAGTGAAATGTGATGGTGTAATCGTTGTTGTAGGACTCTGGATAGGAAACAAAACAAATTTGTGTCGCACTGGCTGTAGAAGCTAGTGTTTGTGTGTGTATGTGTGTGTGTGTGTGTGTGTGTGTGTGTGTGTGTGTGTGTGTGTGTGTGTGTGTGTGTGTGTGTATACTGAGCTGGCCTGTACAGCTGTCCTCAGGTCAAAGAGGCAAGGTGTTCTTGGCCTGCAAACTAGCTTGATTAATGAGCCCAGCAAAAACACACACACATTCTCTCACCCCAACTCTGTGTGTTATATATACACACACTCTCGACTACATCCATACTGATTCATTACTGGATGCACTTTTTTTTTTTACTCAGACTGATTGCACAGCCCTCACTGTTGTGTTTCCACATGTAGCCTTTTGTGTTTCTTAATATTGAGAAAACATTTCCTCTTGACCCCAGATCTTCCTGACAAACACTTTACTTCCCCCAAATATTTCACAAATCCCACTAGACAGCGACTGAACTCAAATTAATAATGACAAAAATTTCACAATATGACAGATGATAGTGAAATCCCTACATAGAGAGATTTGTACTTAACCATGTCTTTGAAATTGTTTTCCGTCTGGTATTCTAACTCTTTAAATTTAAAAAAAATCTTCAGTCATCATGTTTATGATTTGCACTTTCACACAAATTTTGTGCAAGTTTTATATTAAATATGATCATCATATTGTTCCCAAAACACTGAGAAAATATTGCTCCACCATATAATGTATCACATAATTCAAACATGCCACAAGACTTCCTGGGCACTACCCATTGTTTCTCTGGATTTTTACAAGACATATGCCAGCAGTTAGTTTGGGCTTGGACTCAATGCAGACATGATGTGAGGGAGGCAGGGCTGTGGGCGGGGGCGGTGGTCTGCCCTGCAGGCTTACAAGCAACTATTTGCTTCACACTGATGGAAATAAATAAATGAACTGGACTATGTTTGTGTGAAGCCAATTATATTTGGGAGGTGAGGAGAGAGTGGGAGGCATGGAAAAAAAAAAAAGAGAAGGAAAAAAATCAGTGACCAACCCATGTGGCGGGAAGAAAGGGAGGGAGAAAATTCAGGTCAGAGTTTTGAGATGCAACAACAATTTATATGATGTTTAGTCCAATTTCACTTGCTCGGTCTCATTTGTTTTCACAAAACTTTAATTTTCTGGTCTGTTCAGATGTGGCTCTGTGGTATGTTGAACAGAAGCCTGCGGTGTTAAGAGTCAACTGTTAAACTTTTGAATGGATACGTTTGTCCGCGTGTCTAACCTGGTTTGTGGAAGGCCAAAGTTCGTGCCCACCCCAACACGAGGAAGACTGTGGACCACCTTCTTTACGGTGGCGGGATCTGGGAAGTTGAACATGACCGCAGCTGTAGAGAGGCACAGAAAAATACCTTGTTATATTAACGGTTATAGTCATAAATTCATCATACTGCCAGTGAACTCTTGAAATGCACATCTGCTGTATTTTTCAATATAAAAACACCAAAAAATATGTATGTATATCCATCAGGGTTACGATAACAAGGTGAATCGGTTATATATAGGTAATTATGGGCGCTGCCTTACTTCTGTTGGCCATGAAGATTTCCAGAGCAGTATTTTGCAGCAGGTAGCGCCTGGAAAAGACGGCACGGATCTCTGTGAACAGCCATTTTCCATGAAGACCTTCTGTGTAGGCTAGAATCTGGAAGACAGGACAGGGAAAGTGAGACATAAGGGAATGGGGTGGGGGGGGGGGGAGAGTGGTAGATTCAAATGGAATAATGAAAAGAAGAAATAAGGAAAAGAAATTAAATAAAGAAAAAGACCAGAAAAGGGCACAAGAGATTAGAGAAAAGAAAAGGAGAAAAAAGAAGAGCAGACAGGAGGTTAGTTCATTTTTCACACAGTGATGGCATGACGGCCTGAGCAGCACGATTAATGTCTTATATTGATCAGCCTCAATGAAAAAGAGATTCCTTCAGCAAGAGAATGGAGGCTACTCAGCTGGAAGGAGTGAAGGAAATGTTTAGTTCACTAAAGGATAATCCATATTACAGCACACAGGCGAAGATGAATATCAGAAAACCGGGGCAAATATAAGAAACAAAAACAAACGGCTTTAATGTAGAGAGATGATTTGATGTGACAAGGATAAGCATATTTTATGCTAAACATCTGATTAGACTGTTTTCTTATTTCCATGGAGGTAACTGTGACAGGGGTCAAACAATATTATGTTAGCTGGCTCCAGATTTGAAAATGCTTCGATGAACTGAGCTTAATCTGTCCCTGTGGAGATTGTGGTGGCTGTCAGAGTAACTTGTTCTGATGGCTGTCACAGTGCCTGACAGACCCAGATGCTTGGCTCTGCCCCCGTGATTCATACTCCTACTAATCCAGCATTTAGAATTGCTGCTAACCTACTTAGCACTGCTTTGTTAACTAGGCATTTGTTTCCCCCTCAGCTTGTAGTTTCAAAGGCGTCTGCTGACAGGGGGCGTACAGGGATATGGTAGAAAGGTAAAAGGGACACTTAAGGTTGTCACAGCATGGTTCAGAGTTTGCGTTATTAATCAAAAATATTCAAATGCAAGCTAGTAACCTAGGCCTAGTGTTAAGCTAAAGGAGCTCATTAAAGGCAGGGGACAGCGGAGCGGACCAGCTGAGGCCTTTAGCTGGGGACAGCCTCTCCCTCGCTGTCTCTCTGAGGAATAAAACCTGCCTGCATCACAGACTCACTTCAAAGTCTCTGGAGTTCAATTAAATGTGGATTAGTGGCCTGGAGAAGCTGGCTGCGGCTGAATCCGCCAGACTCCTATCTTCCTTAACAGGGACTTGAGATGACTACACCAGTCACCATTCAGACTGCAGCCAACCCCATCACAAAGATAGAGCAGCACTCACAGGAGTGAACGACACATTTTTTTCTATCATAAAGGAAAACACTGTTTAATAAGACAAACTAATATATCTGAATAGTATAGAATTTTATTGAAATCCCAATGTAAAACTGTCAATTTAAGAAATAAAATAAACAGGACTTTTCTGACGCCCACTTCCAGTTTTAAAGGAATAGTTTGACCTTTTTTAAAAATACACTTTTAGGTGTGTATTTTGTGTAGTTAGATGTGAAGATTGACACCACTCTCACTCTCGGAGCAGTTAATATGACAGGGAACAGAAAAAGGGCTAGCCTGACTGTCAAAAGGTAACAAAATTAATTGCTTAATATACTATGTGTTAATATGTGAGCTTTAAATGTGCTAGTAGGCAGCTTTTGCTACCTTTAGAGGGAGCCAGGCTAGTAATTTCCCAGTTTCCGGTCTTAAATGTTCCATGTAGGATAGGACTGGTATACTGGAAGACAGCATTTTAACTGTATCATATTCTCTATAATCTGACTGTTAGGGACACTTGATGACAAACAGGCTATGACACCTGATTAGTTTTCTCTACTGACAGACATGATGGCTATCAACAGTACCATGCCATTAGCCCCGCAGAAATCCGAGCACTTCATCCTCGACCAAAAAGATTTTCATAAAAATTCTATTTCATTTCATTTTTGAAAAAACATCCTCTCCTACTAGCTGATCAAAAATGAAATTCCTGTCTTCAGGTGTATGATGAGTGAATGCTTGGCGAGTAACCTTTCACCTCCAAAAGGGAGTGGTTGACTCATTTCATCCCCAGGAGTACAGTCATAGACCTCGCGATGGATGTCAAGAAGATGCCCAGGGCTGAACTGATGAAGTTGCAGTGCCTGATTCCACAGATAGATATGACAGTAGCGGAGGCAGCCAGAGATCATATTTTCCCCTGGACCGATGAATCTCCCAGAACGCTGTAAATAGCACTCTGTGTTCCCAAGATTGTTGTCCCTATCGGCAGCGCCCTTTCCCTTGCAGATGAAATAGCTGAGCGAGTGACAAGGAGTGTGACAAACTATCTGTGCTGTAATGCTCTCGCTGTTCTGACCACGTCTGGACAAATTACAATGGTGTGGAGGTTATTGTCCAGGCTGGAGTTATGGCTGCACCAGCTTCCTCTGTGATAGATAGTAATGGTGGAACGGGATCAGTCAGGCTCAAAGAGATGGCAATACTACAGAAGCATAAAGAAGGAAAAGCACCAAACCAGACAATGCGGGGTCCTGTACATTTACATTTTAATATTAGAATAAAAAAAGATTGTTCAGTTTAGAAATAAGATATATAAAAATGAAATGATAAGAGGAAATATAACAACATCAAATGGATCAGGAGCTTGTACGTCAACATGATTGGTTGAGTACAAAGCACAGTTTTATTGATGTTTCATTTCAAGTGGAACAATATCCATGGATTCAGGTCTAGTGTGTCCCAAGATCAATTTCGAAGCGTCACGCGAGAGGACACAGCCAAACAGAAAACAAAGGAACTAGTCTTGATTGCAATGCTTTTTCCTCTGTCTGCCCCCTCTACATCTCTCCCTCCTCCTCCTTCAACCTGTTTGTGCACCGGGCTGCTGCTCATTTCTGAAGCACTGTCGTTTGTCTCTGTCAGATGCCCAAAAGACAGCAGAATGAAGAGGGACACATGAAGAGGGGACGGGTGACTGTGGCTACAGCGTGTAACCACACACACGCACACACACACACACACACACACACACACACACACACACACACACACACACACACACACACACACACACACACACACACACACACACACACACACACACACACAGAATCTTGCAGACAGTCCCTTGCCGGAGGACCCTCTCCATTGTGCTTTCCTTTGCAAGCTCAGTCTCCTTTACAAACCAATACCTCTTTAGAAACACAGGTAAACTCAAGTGGAGGAGCATAATGACACGGATGAACATTAATTGAAACTGCACTGAATTAAGGAAGAGTTGGGGGAGCAACAGACCAACTATCAGCAGCAAGGTTCAAGATAGATGAGGCTTTCAACTGCCTTTGCTGTCGGGTAGGCCGAGTATGTGTGTGTGTGTGTGTGTTGTGTGTGTGTGTGTGTGTGTGTGTGTGTGTGTGTGTTTTTGGTCTGATAAGACTCTTGAGTTGAAGAGGACAGAAGCCACTGCCAGTTACCAAATAAGTAAATCTGTATTTGTCAGAAAATATATTTTTTATTAAAGAATAGCTTTAAACTGCACATAAACTGTGTGATGTAAGTGCTATATGCATATTTGCTGGTTCAGTGTAATGTGCTGTGGATCCTTGAAGGAAAATGAGGTGATTGAAGTTCAATTTGTTGCCTGTTATTAAGTATTTCCGCATGGCTGCCTCAGTTAAAGGATAATGGATGAGGGATTTATTATTACCTTTTGGTCAAATGAAGTGGTGTGGGAGATAAGGTGATGAAATTAATGAGCGGGAGGAAGAGAGGTGATCCATCAACATCAAAACAGAGACCAGGGACAAGCCGTATTGGGAGAACTTGATAGAATTCATAAAATAAAATAAAAACCTGTGGACTTATCAGCGTGTATAGTTGCTTATTGCTTTTCATTTCCCAAAAGCCGCGCACACACACACACACACACACACACACACACACACACACACACACGTGCAAACAATGGGCAGAGGTAGCAGATTCCTAAGGCTTTTTATTACTTAAATGGGATTTCCCTTTTTCTCATTCAAAAGTGCCATACAGAAAGCAAACCACTGCATATGGCTACATCAGTGCCATGTTGTTTGTCATTTTTTTCCCCTTCACTTGGCTGACCGCAGAAACAAGCCATCTACAATAAAGATGGTTTCAGTGGACCGAGACGCCAGATGCACTTTTACTGCAGCAGCAAATGAGAAACAAAGCACAGACAAACACAAGCTGACATTTAAGAGCATTTTGACACTCTCATCCGGTGCATCCACAGCAATACTATAGCTTAGATCTCTTATAACCCACTCTCCCTGTTCCTTATCCATATTCTTGTTTGTCTCCTTCCACCCCCCCACCCTCCCTCCTGCTACCCTCTGTTCCACACTGGTAAACGAGGCCTTGTCACCCCCCATCAGTAAATGAGTTCATCGGACTAATGAGCAAGCAAAGGGCCCCGACACACTAACAAGGGTCTGTTGGCTGCCTGTGCCTCTGGACCAATCAGGACTCTCATCACCGCTGACACAAAGCCTCCCCGAGCCCTCTGGAGCCAATTAAGACAGATTTTGCTTTTGAGATTGAGTGATAGCCAGAAAAAAAAAAAGATGGAGAGAGGGAATAGGAATAACTAAGGGCACTGTAGGTACTGGAAAGCAATAAAAACAAATGCACCAGCATGTTTTCAGTCCAGCAATACTTTGAGAGGGATGTGTATTTCAATGAGGAGAGCATTGGTAGTGGGTAGGTGTTGGGGGCTGCCCTGTGGGCAAAATAGGTAAGCCATTCAAGAGGAAAACAATGCTCCCTAATCAAAAGAACTTGGAATCATGTGAGCTTAAGACAGTGCAGCCACATGACTCTACTTTCACACTTCAGCACTTATCCTCAATCCTCTGTGGCTCTGCAGCAGTATGCTTTATGCAACTGGTCCAGGTGCATGACTGCTGAACTATGGAAGTACTGCAGCTGGGCAAGCAGTGAAAAATACAAAACTATATATTATAAAAGTGACCTACCTGACCAATCAAACTGTGTAGTTATCAGACCCAAAGGAGCTTCTTTAAAAAGTTAGCTCAACATTTTGGGCAATACACTTACTCAAGTTCTTGCTCAGACCTAGATCAGAAGATTGATACCACTCTAATATCTATTCCTGGAGTCTCTGCTGGTAACTTGCCCAACCAAGAAATAGTCGTAACTGCCTAACCCTGCAGTATAACCACCAACTGCTATTTGTACACTTTGATTTTTGTGTAGATTAAAGAAACATGTTAACTACACAGAGGCAGGCTAGTGGTTTCCCCCTGTTTCTAGTCTTTATGCTTAGCTAAGCTAACCAGCTGCCGGCTGCAGCTTCATATTGAATAGATACAGCCAACAGCAGCATCAACCTTATACATAGAGTTTATGTATAAGAAAGAACAGATAACGCTAATAAATAGCTGTGAACATGCTTCAATATCAGAAGTCAAGACCGTTTGTGTTTACCAATGATTGATAGTAACACTTGTTCTACCATCATATAACTAATTCAAGATGTAATCACTGGTAACACATAAAGCTCTATTTGCCTCAGGGGAAGTAAAACAAACTACAAGGTGAAAAAAAAGAAATAAACACAACTAAGAAGCTGCGCTGGAGTGTGAGAGAATTAAAGCAAAATAAACAAGCCCAGCTTGCAGCGAGTGTGAGGTTATGAAGCCTAAAGGCTCAAAGCATTCAGTCCTAAACGTCACCCAGTAAGAGTTTGCACTCCCTGATGAAAGTCCCCTTTGAAAGGATTTTTGGGGCCACTTAGTCTGAATTCAGCCTAATAAGGATTAAACCCCTTTTTGGCCCTTTTCAATGTTTGCTAACTGGTTAGCCTTTTCTCCTTTCCTTTCATTGGCTACTTAGCCTTTTTGAAGTGGGAACAAATAAAAAGGTCTTGTGTGGATTTAGGGAAATGCTGCAGTGGTCTTGGGGTTAATTGGTAGAGAAGAGAAGACTTCAGTGCATTAACTCATTAGACATTCAGCCTTTGGGCATAAGCTATAAGGAATAAAGCCTTAGAAGGGCTGCGAGACATAATAAGATGCCAAAGTGGCCACATGAAACACTAATACATAAACATGGAATGCAAAATTGAAAATATCATAACTCATAACCTCAGAGTCAATGTGACAAATATTTAGCCCTTTCAACCAAGGAAACAAGTGTGTGAAATATTTTGGCAAATTAATCAGAGATAGCATTCGGGGATTCCAAAGGATATTCAATGGCTCCAATTGTTTTTTTGAAATATTCAAGATTAGCGCTTCCTTTTTTTTTACCCCATCACAGCTTAGGATGGAGCCACAAAGGCCAGAGTTGGTGGCTCAAAGGTGATGAGGAACAAAGGAGGGATAAGGCTACATAAGTGAAGGGAAGAGGGGTGTGAAATGCAGCAGACATCCACAAATTGAGAAGATCCTGTCTGCTGTCCTTGCATTATCACGATGCACATTTCAAACTTTTATCATTAAAGTTCTACCTTCAAGTTTGAGTCTTACTCAACTTTTTTCACTGTATAGAGTCACAGAGTGAGCTAATTAATTGAAGAACAATACCATAGCAACAAATATAACCATAGAAACCAAGGTCAGCTTTGTATTTGGATATGTTGCATATAAAATCCACGCCTAAGACAGCAGCCGTCCGATATAAGACCATAACGGTATCGCTCGGCACCTGTTGAGATTGGATTGAAAGAGCTTAAATGTGTTCCTTGATTTGTCAAGCTCATCAGTAAACACTTGCGCATCAGGAATAAGGTGAAAGAGAATGTATATGCTTTTCACAGATATTCAGAAAATCAAAGAGACAGCCCAGAGCTACCGCTGAGGCACGGGAGCTGTTAAAGACTCAATGCTATTGGCCCTCCGCTCCCTGTAAGCTGCCATGGCAAACATCAGACAGGTTAAGATTGCTGACCGGCTCCTATCGCATTCTCCCCGCTCGCCTTCATTCTCCCATTTTGCTATTTAGTGATGGATAGGCTTTTTTGGGGTTGGTGCGAGGCTTCGCTGAAGTAAATTCTTTTCTAATCCGGCTATTGTCACCAGCTTAAGTGGGTGTGGGGTGAAAAGTACACCCCTCTTGGGGAATTTGAGGTTGGTTGTCCGAAGTGAAAGAAGAGGGAAAGAATAGGACCTGTATAAAGGAAAGGTTGTGGAGCCTAGAGAATTTGAAGGTGACTCAATTGGAGCTACAGGTTTATCAGTGACAAGCATTTTCAGAGTTACAACTGTAATAGAGAGAATTGAATTAAGCATCTTCTGTATTTTGGAGGCAGATGAATTATGATGTAATTAAAATACAAATGACGGTCGAAATTCACTTCTCCTTTAACTGACAGAAGGGAATTGCATTGTATGTTATTTATCAATAAGGCTTTACTGCAAAAACTGCCTCATCACCTCTGCGGCCTCACAGAGGTACAGTACTTACAGTGTCAGGTCACTGGACATTTTAACATCAGCCGTACCACATGTTCAATGTGAGCAAAGGAGTTTCAGGTGCTATACTCCTTACAAGTAGAATGAGCTGCAGAAAACTATGAAACTGAAATCTCTCATTTCACTTGTGGATTTTAATGGACTATACAAGCTTTCACTATTCCACTTGTAATTGTTTTTCTTTATGTAAAACTTTTGTTACTTGAGTGTGTGGAAAACTGATTTTGAGGTATATAAATATAACGGTTTTGACTTATGGTAGTTATTAATTGACTTCTTAGGCGGAGCAAGCTGTAAAAGCAACTTCTGCCATATTAAGCTCATTCAAATGTTAAAACAAATGTGTTGGCAAAGGTTATTTGCACATCCAGCAAAGACAGAGCAACATTATCATCCATTTGGAGTCAGGCTTTGGCTACCTGACAAATCCAAGTCCAATATTCACTATAGCTCATTTTTTTGTCTTCTAAAATCCCAAAGGGAAATGTCTGGCTCTTAAGCTGTTAAATGTTACATTATGTTTACCAGCTAATCTCCAACTCTGTCAGCACTTTAGTGCTGGGCAGGTAGCCTACAGTGGAAGCGTTTCTGCTTTTTGAAAACTGCTGCGTGCAGGAAATGTTGCTAATGACTGTGATAAGACTGCACCAAAACACTGAGCTGAAAGATGCTAAAAGGCTCTTGCTTGATAATTATCTGCAGGTTAATCAAGCGACCCCTTGTTAAAAACTTTAATTAGCGCAGCTTTGGAGAGAATCAAATAATTATTCAGACATTTTACTATTGAGTTTAACTTGGCTTCAACATTTCATTACTATACAGATTGAATATGACTGTGATTGCTGGAGTGAAACAAATTTTACTTGAGCCATTAAATGAATGGAAATTAAAATCTATGGTGCAAGAAAAGAACGTGCATCATGTTTTTTCTTTTTTCTGAAATGAGTTAACAGGATGAATAACCAGTGGCTTGGAGAAGTCATCAACGCCGCACAAAACCTATTTGTCTTCTAATATAATTCTAAATGACAATCTGTGTTTTAGAATACTTCTATTTTTCATACTACATCCTTATTCTACACCTTTATCCTTCCTGCTGCAGAGCGGGAGTAAACCTCTGTTGTGCTGATGTCTGCTAGAAACGAGTCTTGGATGAGTAAGTAATTTGCAGAACGTCCCTATGGATGTGCCATTTCATCCAGACTGGATGGGTCATTAACCATAATGGCAATGGAGGCACCAGAATTCAGCAATGTAACATTCTGCTCTCCAGCACATGAGATGTCTTTACACAGAGTACACATCAACGCTTTCAGCTTACCTTACAAAAATAAATACAGCAGGTTAGAACTACTCTTGATCTCTTTTAGGAATTAACAGCTATAATTAATATTATGTCCCAGGCAAAACATTTTTTCCTTTGCATTTATAGAAATAACAAAGGAGGTTAAAAAAAAAAAAAAGAAGATATTTATGAATCAAGTTTTATCATCTGAAATGTAGCACAGACCTATCTGACAGAACAAGACCACATTTACAATTCCAATTTCCAATACGCTGCGCTGGACATCGATCTTTCAATCAGAGCCGAGTGTCTCTCTGACCTCAGCTGAATAACAGAGGCTTGTGTGAACAGCAGGTACACAGGTGCTGATTGTAATATCAGTAGCCTACCAGGCAGACTGGCATCCATAAACAGGCCTATCCATCAGGCTGGTGTGTTGGCTTTGACACGTGTGTCAGAGGCAGACGAAGTGAATAAATGATGGAGAGGGGGGATCAATCAAAGGGAGGGAGGGGAGGCAACTGCCCCCTGACTGGCCCAGTCAAACCCAGAGATGGAGCATGATGGAGGGGCTAGGCTCAGGTGCAAAGAGGGGGTGGCAGCTCTTTGTCTGGAGGTGCTTGGTTAAGTGTGAGCCAGGTCTCGGCCACAGTGGTCTGTGGTTGTGTTAAGGTCCAAAGTCAGGTCACAAACAGGGGGCTAGAGAGAGGCTGAGCATGTTTATTTTTGATGGGTTAGTTGCTTGTGTGGAAGTGTGCATGTGTGCGTGAGGGAAGAGCAATTGGAAGGGAGACATTAGTCATCATTAGGTGGTGTGATGACACTGTCTCTAATGGTTTTTTATGTGATTACCAATGTGGCAATCGTCTTTCCTCAACCTGTCCTACCTGGTTACCACACACATCCGACATTCATCAGCCTGCTTTGCACAAGTCTCAATGGTTTACATCTCTGCACGAGTAAAAAAAACTAAAATCTTCTAAATGAGCTGAAACTGCCCAATTAGAGCAGCAAATTAAATAATAAACTGCAGGGTATAAATATCAGACAGACCGATGTTTAAATATTAGCCACAGCCATGCTATCAGCTGTGTGAGACTATACATAAGCACAATGGAGCTTTAAACCAAACGCAGTCATGAGCAGGCTCAAAATAACAAAGCGTAGTGTACTTAAGAAGTGTTGTGTGCTGTGTAATGTTTCACGGTAAGAAATTGTCATAATGACAATGCTAACATGCTGATGTTCAGCAGGTATAATTTCTACTACATTAACCATCTTAGTTTATCATGTCAGCATGCTACCATTTGCTAATCATACCTAAACGCAAAGTACACTTGGGGCTGAATCTCATTAGTTTGAGATATTTTCTCATAAACCAAATTATTGGACAAAGTAAAAATTTGACCTGATGATGGTGCTAGATAGTATAGGAATCGCCAAAGTTCTCAAATTCATCCTGAGAGGGGCATGAGTGTTTGCACTAAATTTAATGACAAGCCAGTGAGTAGTTGTTGAGACATGTCACTCAAAACCGTAAATTTTCAACCTCATGGTGGCACCGACCAAACTGACTGAAAGACCAACTTTGCACACACACTTTCTGCCCATATAAGGCCCTTGCTCTGATAGTCTGACAAATGTGAGTAGAAGAGATAAGGCCCAAAAGCAAAAGTAGGAGTTAGTATCTCAGGTTCTTCGAAGCTTTGCAGCCTACCATTAACAAGTCTACTTCCATCACACTATCACCCCACATCTGGCCACTGACTTCATCCCTACAGCACGAGTTCACCATCGCTGATATAACCTTTCAAAAGTGAAAGAGTCGAAAGTGAGGAAAACAGAGGTGCATGTGTATCTTGTGTGAGAGACAGAGAGATAGAAGGTAAGGTAAGAAGGTAACAAGACTTTACTGGTCTCTTGGGAAACAGAAACACACTTCAAGAAGCTTTAATCCTTTATTTGGCCTCATCTCCTCCAATTGGCTTAAATTATTCCCTAACTGTTTGCAAGTCTTTATTCTAAGCAGCTCCCAAAGTCTGCACACTGACTTGACATAAGCAGCGAGGCAAAGCTAGAAGAACAGTATGATAGTAATTGGGTTTACTGATGACTGGATGAGCCAAAGTGGGCCAAAAGGGAATGATGCTTGAGATTAAACTGACCCTGGATGTTGAAGATTCAAGGATGCGGGAAAATCCAAGAGGGGAAAATAATGGCTGTGATGCCAACAAGTCTTTCTCGGAAACATTTCATGTCCTCTAGGTGCTATAATTACTGTACCTGAAAAAGCAGGGAGGATCAGACAGTGAAAGAGTGAAGGAAAAAAGAGAAAGAAGGTCATCCCAACCCATCACTCCAGTAGCTGTTGTCGTACTGTGGCCGAGCAATTTATTGACCATCTCAGAACGCACTCTGTCAGAGCGGACGAGGAGAGCGGAGGGAATGGATGGTGGAACAGCATGAAGGAGAGATGGACGAAGGGAACTAGGGAGGGAAGGAGGCCAATATGAATGAGTGAGAGTGAGGGAATCTGTTTCCTTGGGCTCATTGATAATGACATACCTGCTTGGGCTGTCCGTTAGTCCTATAGCACACACTACTTAGGCTCTAACTGGAAAATCAATAGGCTCCTCTCTCGGAGACCTCTTGCTGCCATGGCTCTTTGTGATTGGCAGCCGCAGCCGAAGGTCGTCCCTGGCGACCATGAGAGTTTGGCGGAGCGAGCAGGAGGACGGGGGAGGGGAGCAGTCCCAGCAGTTTGACACTTTAGGGAGAGCTTAACGATATGAGACTGGTCGCTACATAACACCAGGGTAGTTTTCTCTGACTGAGTGACCATCCATTCATCCACTCCTGCTAACCCCGGGTAGCCGTCACCACCCCACTAATTAGAGTTACCAATGTCTTCTCAATGGGGGTTTTATCATTGCATAGTCCAAGGTTGGACACTGACCTTTAGGAAAAATTTACTGGTATTCTTTCCAAAACACTTTTCTGCTTGGCCTTTGACTGAAACTTTTTGGAAACACACTGTGCCCATCCACAGGATTCAGGAACAACAGCACAGTTGAACTTGAATTGGGTAATTGTAGTTTTTGTGAACTAAAAGACATTTATATGTTAGAGGAAACGTTTCCATACAAACAAACTGAGGACGTCATGAGGCAAATATAACATGCTATTTAAAGTGAGGGGCTCTGATTTCTAATATTGGGTTATATTTACTTTTGAACTGTGTGCACTTATTTTATAATTTAAACTCTATGTTACTGAAATATACCAATAGATACATGGCATGATTATCTAGTCATTTGTATGTGATTTGCTAGTCCAATAAAATCATAAATATGACTTTTTTCTGTGATATTGTGAGGCTCAGTGGGTGATAATCTTAGTCATTTCTCCTTCATCAATTAGTTTATAAATGCATCCTATATGCATATAGTCCCAGTAGCATACTACATTCTAAGAGTATAAAGTACACACATATTAATGTTGACAGTGTTAAAGTTTTAGAGATAGTACACAAGCAATTACATGTACTTAACTATTTTGTAATGACAGGAAGTTACAGTAAACAAGTTGCTCGCCAACATCCATCTGCAGAATTAAAATACCAATTGTATTTTTAAATTTTACAAATTCACATGTTCAAGTGTTTTCTAAAGATCTAATGCTTAATTTCTGTTTTTCCATCTGTTGCTGCAGAGGACACACCACTGTACCACTGCTGGTGCAAGTAGCTTTAGTGAATTGTGTCCATCAAAACTACAATTAAAAATCTAATTACTTTAATGTGCATGCCAGCATTTGTAATATTCACACTTTAAAAGTACCACATACTCAAACCACAACTAGAATTTGTCGAACGTTTTCTATCAGAACACAGGAATAATCCATAATATGCTCAGAATGTAATAGTGATCTGAGGGAGGGTTACAAATATCATCCAATCAGGTTTTGCAGATATTTCCTTTAACCAATCAGCTGAGAGGAGTGCGAATTTCACTTCCTCATTCGTGCAATATTAGTAGTCTCCAGGAGAGGCTCTGCAACAATAACTCCACATGCAATATTGATGGCTTGTGCCTAAACACAGAGAGGGTTCTCCTAAACACACACACACACGCAGGCAAACACACACACACACACACACACACACACACACACACACACACACACCACACACACACACACACACACACACACACACACACACACACACACAGGCAAACACACATCTGCTCCATGACTTCGTCAGTTCTGCTATCTGCCGAGCAGATGCAGGGGCCTGCCAGGCAATTAGTTGCCTGCGATGATTTTCTTTGAGCCCTCTATGGAGGGAGCAGCTGGGTCCATCCGGGTTTGTGAGACAGAAAGAAAATGTGTGAACAAGAGCATCAAAAATGTACTCTCTCAGCTCACATGTGTGCTGATGTTGGTCTCCCTGCACATGTGCATGTCGGTGTGTGTTCAGAGGCAGCGAGCCACTATTCCTGCGGCTATCGTGTTTCCACAGAAACCCCCCCCCAGCACAATAACTGCAACAGACACAAGGAAGAAACTTTTGCACATTTTGTTTCAAAACAAACCATTTTTTTTCCTATCGTTGTCTTCAAATACCTAATGTCACGCCATGTCATAAAATGTAGCCATAACTTTTAGAGATGTATTGCATGCACCATGTGAATGTGTGCCACTGTTGTAAATTACTGCAGAGCATTTTTACTTTGTTATGCACCGTGTATATGTAGCGTATGTATACTATACCAAATATGCTTTAAAGGCAAATTATGTCTTAGAGATTGTTCTGCTTAGTGTAAATTATGTTAAAAAAATAGTACAGTATACACAGTACCGAGCCACCTGGGGGTAGCCAGCGTAATCTGGTAGGAACGAAAAGGAAGAAGAACAAAGCTGAGACATGGGAAAGAAAGACAGAGCAAGGAGAGAAGAAGAGAAAAAGATGAGAAGCAGTGAGATTACTCATCAGCTGGCAGAGATTTGCACAGGCATGGACACTGTTTTCTGCTCGTGAGGGGATCACTGTGAAGTCGTCACACAGGCTCAGATCAAAGAGCTCTCTGACAGGCTCCTGATCTTTTTTCCAGCCAATATAAACCAGGGTGAAACTCTTTAGGAAGCACAGACAATTCTGGATGTTCTCAGGACATAAAGGGCACACAGAAGTAGCATGAACGGATGAATGAGTGAGTGACAATCAGTTGGCCATTGCCATTAGATTTATACTACATGTACAGTGGGGTCCAAAAGTCATACATTATACTTTTGACATGGGAAAAAAAACCAAAATGGAAATAAAAGTTTAGGTGACTGAGCTAAAAATTCTAAAAGCTAGGCCCCCAAAGTTGTTCCCAGTCGCTCCAGTAGTGTGGGTTGACCATTTGGTTTTCTGCCATAAGACAGTGATGGGTAGTTAGCTATATATGTACACACTGCACACACTGTAAATGTTCATATTTTGAGATATGGCCGATCTTTCCATACCAACTGCCAAAATAAAAGGATTTAATAAAACTTCAATCCACTGTTTTCCATTTTTCACGGTGGTAAAAAATGAACAAAGTTGCTCAGAAACAAGTGGTTTGATAAGTGGGCCAGAATGGATTCATAATGTCTTTATAAAAGCCTGACTGCTGCAGTTCGAATGTCCTTCATAATATTTGGACACTTGCTCTCCAAGTAGTGTGGATTAATCTCTCTGGAGCTGTGAGCTTGATAATAAACAGTCATCCTGAAATCATCAGCCAGATATTTTTTCTCATTTACTTCTCTCTGTTTCTATCTTTCACTAAATTCCAAAGCCACATTAGGATAACTATCACTTTACTTGAATATGATGCTTGGAAGGAAGGCCAAATCTCAGTTTAACATTTCTTTTAAATTTCACAGTAAATCAAGGTCAACTGTTGCTTCTCCTGCCATAGTTTCTGCAAGTCCTCTTGTAGTTCTAGGAAGAATATTGTGTTCATTTAGCAGCATGTGCATCAAATTCAAATGTCATGACACACCAGCAGATGCAGCTCAGTAATGTTTCCCCTTGAATGTTTTTTTCTTCGTGGGGACGAGTTAATTTGACACTAAACCTCTCCACTGTGGCCAAAGCTAATGTAACTGTTCTTGGTAAGAAGACAAGTCCTGCTAAGCTTTAATTAATGAAAACTGTGCACAATATTCAACCATGAATCATAGGATTTCATTTTTTTTGTGGGCAACTCACTGCCTTTAGCCCACATAAAACAAATATGCTGTGTGATACCAAGTAAAGCCAAATCAGTGTGTGTTAGCGTGCATTTTGGTTTTTCAATACAAATTTATATGTTTATTGCATCGACATGAGCTCAAATAGCAAGCAGGAACACAGCCTTTTTCATGTCTAACTAAATTATTTAATCGAGTTACTTTACACTCCCTAAAGCCTCATCACCACATGTGGAAAAAGCTACATGATGAAGTCCAGGATGAGGCAACTATGAAGGGGAGCTCATTAATCTTTGCCTTTTCTGATATGTTTGTAGCTTATTTCAGAATCCACTGCATAGTTGGCTACTTCATATCAGTGAAGGGGTTTCTGGAAATCATTAGAGTCAATATTCTGTCATAGAGAAAATTATTTTTTCTGACAAACGTCATCAAGTTTAATATGTGGTCATGTTTTGTTTTTGTTTTTATATTCTATTTGCACAAAGCCTGCTTGTTCTATTTTCTACTCAACAAAGAAAATATGCAGCTTGAGGCAGACTGCAGAGAAAATATATGCCGACATTTTCCACTATGCGTCTATGCATGCAAGTACAGTAGGCCTCATTGTCTCTGATCAACATTTACATTAAGACAAGACCTTCAAGATACAACAGAATAGACGGATTATGATGTCGGATTATTACTATAATTTACTTCCTGGAATTACGGGGATGATTGGACTGCATTTAACAGCTGGCTCCATAATTGAATCGCTGTAATAGCGGGGTAGTGACAAGAGCTGTTTTGAACTGAATTACAAAAGCCTTTAAAGAAGTGAGACTTGAAAGTCACAATAAAAAAAAACAAACAAACAAAAAAAACAGTGCAATTAAGTCAATTTAAGAGCCTAATGGCCGTGACCTCATTACCTGGAACAGCGGACACACGTGTGACAGGACTGCAGAGGCACCGGGGCTGAAACAACAATCTATGACTAAATATGTGCAGCACTTTGTTTTTCCCCCATGCTTCCATGTCTTAACATGTCTCACATCCCTGCACCTTGTAAAGGCTTCTTTAGTCCTCCAACAAGAAGTCTGGGTGACGAGGGGACTTCAATTATACAACCTCACTGAGACCTCTGCTTAAATTATTCAGTATGGACAAGGTTCACGGCGATAAAGCCACCGGCAAATCGACGCGCGTGTGTGAGAGAAGCCGAGGGCAAACGTTTGATTCAATACAAAATATTGGCCTGGTGAATAACACTGAAAATGATCAATAGATTTTCAATAAATTGATTAGTTTAAAAGCGTATCAGGTGGGTAAAAAGTAAAACTGTAGGTCGGGCCACTCTTAAGTCAAGCTTTTCTGAGCCTAAGCTGCAGGTGCTCTCGAGGCATTTAATGTTTTAAATGCAGCCCGTATAACAATGCTTAACGGCTTAAAATATGTACTGTTTATAAAAATACAATTTCACTTCAATGTGATAAAGCGCACTCACTAACAAAAGGGAACAACGTGGAATTTGAACTGATATTAAAGGAAAACAGTGAGTAAAAAGAATGACATAAATTGGTTATAACTTTATTTTTTCACTTTTAATTTAATATAATTTCAAAATAAATGTGACCAACTGGTCATACCAAGTGTTAGATGTCCAAATCGAAAAGGCAAAAATCACACTTCAATCCGTAAAACAGGCAGAAGTTTAGAAGAGCTCTCATGAAAAGCAGGACATGCTGATAAGAGTAAATAAAACGTGCTGTCAAATGGACTATAATTGACTATAATTACTGAGTCTTTCAGAGAGGAGTAAAACACAATGATACACATTCATTTAAAAAACGGAGAGAAACAAAAAGGAAGAGACTTATCTGCAGAATACAAACAGGTCTAAAGTTAAAGACTGTCACTCACACTGTGTCTAAAATCCTAATCCTCAAAACGCACCGGGCGGAACTGCGCGCAAAGAGCAGCACTTGTCTTGAAAAACCTGTTTTACTGCCGGCTTGGAGAGTGTACGCTCGCATTTGCCCGTATAAACCTAAAGGTTTGTGTTTTCCTGTGTCGACCTGGGAGCAGCGGACAGCTCCGTGCGTCCAGATGCTGCTGAGGCGGACTGGAGATCTCCTGCAGAAGCGCCTGCCGCTGGCTGCTCTGATTGGCTGCCCGCACTGACAGCTCTGCACATGATTGCAGGAAGAGAAGCCCGACCCCCTTCACTCTTCCTTGAGGAACCATTCATAAACTACACAAGTCCAGCTCACAGCTGAGTGTGGACGAAAGTGAGCGGGGCCACAGAGCAGAGCATAACAGCAAGAAGAGATGAGTGGCCACAGACGGTGTTTTAGCCTTTAGCGTCTGCAGCCCAGGACACGGATGGTAACCCCGAACCTGAATATGAATCTACCTAGCCGTGCTGGAAGTGCTCAGTTGGACTGATATTTAGCAGGCTATTGCGTTGCATCCCTATCCGTTTCCTCCTCCTCACACTGACGTCCATCCGCTGCAAAAGCAAAAAAAAAAAAAAAAAAAAAAACTTTGATTACACATTTTTCCTGCACGGGGAAGCATTTGCCTCTGGCTTTACCGGTAAGCATTGGATCCGTCAACTTACTGCGACTCTCCGGTGTACAGCCCGGACCTCTGCCCAAACATGATTGCGACGCAGGCAAAGCTGGTTTACCAGCTCAACAAATATTACAACGAGAGATGCCAAGCTCGCAAAGCGGCCATTGCGAAGACTATAAGGGAGGTTTGTAAAGTGGTGTCGGATGTCCTGAAAGAAGTGGAAGTGCAGGAGCCCCGGTTTATCAGCTCCCTCAGTGAGATAGACGCACGCTATGAGGGCATGGAGGTCATCTCCCCCAATGAGTTTGAGGTGGTGCTTTACCTCAACCAGATGGGGGTGTTCAACTTTGTGGACGACGGCTCCCTGCCCGGCTGCGCGGTGCTGAAGCTGAGTGATGGCCGTAAAAGGAGCATGTCGCTGTGGGTTGAGTTCATCACCGCCTCGGGGTACCTGTCAGCCAGAAAGATCCGCTCCAGGTTTCAGACTCTGGTGGCACAGGCCGTGGATAAATGCAGCTACCGCGACGTGGTAAAGATGGTAGCGGACACCAGCGAGGTCAAACTACGGATCAGGGAGAGGTATGTGGTACAGATCACCCCCGCGTTCAAGTGCACTGGGATTTGGCCTAGAAGTGCTGCTCAGTGGCCCATGCCCCACATCCCCTGGCCCGGTCCTAACCGGGTAGCAGAAGTCAAAGCTGAGGGTTTTAACCTCCTCTCCAAAGAGTGCTACTCGTTAACGGGGAAGCAGAGCTCCGCAGAGAGCGACGCGTGGGTCCTGCAGTTCAGCGAGGCCGAGAACAGGCTGCTAATGGCCGGCTGCAGGAAGAAGTGTCTGTCCATCCTGAAGACTCTGAGGGACCGTCACCTGGAGCTACCGGGACAGCCGCTCAACAACTACCACATGAAGACCCTGTTGCTGTACGAGTGTGAGAAACACCCGAGAGAGACCGACTGGGACGAGTCTTGCCTCGGAGACCGACTGAATGGCATCCTGCTGCAGCTCATATCCTGTCTGCAGTGCCGCAGATGCCCCCACTACTTCTTGCCAAACTTGGACTTGTTTCAGGGAAAGCCTCACTCAGCCCTGGAGGCTGCTGCTAAGCAGACATGGAGACTAGCGAGGGAAATCCTCACTAATGCTAAAAGTTTGGACAAATTATAAAGTGATTGTCGACACAGAGCCGAGAGACATTTTGGGATAAAACTTCAGAGAAGGACAAAGATGATTCAGCAACTGATTCTCCAAGCAATGTGAAAAAAAAATCAGTAACAAAATAATGCAGCAAGCAAACCACAAAAAACTTTTTTTTAAATGGAGCAATTGGGCCACTGCCAGAGAGAAAGTGAAGGTACATTTTCAGATAAATGTAATAACTTTTAGTTGTCTTCTTTAAATGTTTTCACAAAGTGAAGAAACTTTTATTTAAATATATGCACAAAATCGTTAAGTGAAAGAATAAAATGTAGCGTGCCAAGTTAAATTTTTTCATTATGTGACTCAAAAAGAAATGTTAATAAAATGTTGCAAATTAAATTACAACTTGGCCTCGTGTCTTGACGTGTTTTGACAGCTGAGATGACAGGCAAACCTGTTGCATTTTATTTTGCCATTGTCTGATGAAGAGAATCATTAAATTAGTCCTTTTTCTCAAGAGAAACTAAAACCTGTGATCAACACTGGAAAAAGAAAAAGGAAAGAAAAAAAAGCGTTTTTCCAAAAATTTAAAGAAGGAATGTGCACAGCCGACTTCAGGCCATATGTTATTTTTACAGCGCGTCACAGGCTCAAAAGGATTTTCGAATGAATGTAAATCAACGGACTCATGTTAATATATAGGCCTGGGAGCATCTCTGCTCTGTGTTTTAACAGCAGCACAGGGCCTGCAGCTGAACTGAAGCCTCCATCTGATTAATGCAGTTACATTTAGATAATGCACTGAAGCTTATGTGACACCTCTACAGTCAAGTTTAATCTAATGAATTCTGATATTAGAAAATCACAGTGAAATAAATTCTGACATTACTGAAATATTAACATTTAAATACATGACTTCACACACGATAATATTGAACAAACACAACCAAGAGTAGGTCAGCAGTCCTCTGTAGTTAACATGAAGTATAAGTGTGTATTATGTTTTAATCAGAGCACTACATCCCTGTAATTTTAATTTTTGAGATCTGCTTACAGTTTAAAAAAATGCTGCAGACTTAAAAAATGATGATCCTTGCAAGGAAGGCCTGATCCAGTTGTTGTTATGATTTTTGTCATTAAGATAGTCTGATAATTTAATTATTAGAAAAACTTGTAATTTCTTATTAACTACCACTAAACAATATGCAACTTTTTTCGTGGTGTTATATTTACTTTACAAATTATTAATTTAGAAAAAAAAAAAAGAAAGAACAGATTTACATTCAGTCAAAAATATTGTGAGATTTTTTTTTTTTTTTTTTGACCTCATGTCTAATGGCATTTCCTCCATCTGAATTCAAATGTAGTCACACTGTAACCTCAACAACAGGCTGACAAGACACTGCATCTCTTCTTGGCTACAACATTATCAGAGACATTATCAAGACAAACCTGAAAACACACTAGCAGTATTTATGCTCGTTTGAAATAATCCTTTTATAGACAGGCCTCCTGAGATACTAAACGTGTTTGTTTGTTCCATTTAAGAGTAAAGTCGGCCGGCTTGTTGCACTTCCCAGCACTGTGGGAAATTCGAGCATGGCATTCTGTAAGTGACAATTTGAGACTTGATCAATGGAGCTCCAGTCTCTTACCTTTGGATCGATGGCCTTGAAGCACGGCTCGTCCTCATCCACCTCGAAGTAGAGCTCGGAGGCGGTGATGGACAGGGTGCCTTTCACCACAACGGCCGGAGCCACCAGCTGAACACTGGTGCTCAAGTTTACTGGGCCTGGAGGACACACAGAAGCCGGTGAGAGAACAAGCAGAGTGTCCTCTTCTCCAGGTGGGAAAATATGCTAACTTTAAAAAAAAAAACACAAGCTCATCAAACAGTAAAGGTTAACTTATAAAACTCAACAAGGGATGGCACGGAGTGGATGGCTGTTAGCCTGCAACGATACTCTTAAAAACACACGGTGGGGCCTTCACTTGTGGACGCGGTCAATTAAAGAGGGAAGCTGATCAGCGGCAAAGATAAACACGCGAAACAGGAGGACGATGTGTCTATTTTTAAAGTTGAGACTGTTTCTTCCTATAATTATGTCTATTTACAGTTATTTTTAGATTCTTCTTGCAGTATTATTAAAGGCTACTTCAAACACTGTACGGTGTGTAGTTTTAATTAGTAATCCGCAATTATTCGATGTGCTCAAGACAAACTACTAAACGCAGGGCTGCTCATTGTGTGACATATCCTTATAGCTCCTGAAATAAAATTTAAAAAAAATAGCACAATTATAACACAAAATAAACATCGTAAAACTTGAAGACATCCTTGTCAAAAATCGACAGTGTGTCAGAATCAATTGATTGCGGGCTGCAGGGTGAAGCTCTGTTTAATCTTTCATCAATCTTAATTTATGCCAGTATGACAATGAGAGCCCGGCTCAGGGGAGCTGTGGGTGGAAGCTCTGCCCGGCTCTGCGCATACGAGCCATTGTATTTGCAGATGTGCGCTGAGGAGAAAGGAGGCTCGGAGCCCGGTTTGATTTCCCCGAGCACCCTCACACTGCTGCGAACGGATGGAATAAACAGATACATATATACGTCCATTCCTCTGCCTCTCGTGAACCCCGCGAGTAGCCCACTGACATGTTATCCGTGGGTTGAAATAACAATTTTTTTTTTTTGTTCCATTCACTCACAGACATTCAATTACACCTGAAGCAGACAGCTGCTTAAGAGGAGAAGCTGAACCTCTCCCGACACCCTCCGCTCAGTTCTCGCGGTATACACGTCACTGTATTAGACATGGATTCAACCTTTAATCCTATTGTCATCCGGGTGCGTTATTTTAACAGCTCTCTGAGCCTCACTAATGCAGTTTAGTCTGCTGAGCGCTGTCACTGCAGATCAAAAATGCGGATTATACTGCAATCCGATTAGCGGACTATATGATATTTAATTAACATTATTTAAAAAATAGACACATAAATAGCATCAAAGGGCTCACAACATTGCGAGTTGGATAGAACTGAATTTAAGGCTGTGTTGTAGACGTTTGATCAGGCTAATGTAGGCTCATGCACGGAGGAGAGTCTCAAGATTTTATTCAGGCAATGCTGCTTTTCTTGAATCAGATAATGTCCCATTTCAGGGCAGGCAGAGCAGTATCCTGGGATAAACTCTGCTACTGCTGGATAAAAAAATGTTTACAGAGTTGCTACTCAGGCCTGTGTGTATGTTTGTGAAGCAGACCTCCAGTGGCTGAGACAGAAAACTGAAGATACTGTGTTTTCACCAGCACTCTCCCAGGATAGTGGAGCCATACTGAAAGTGTTGTCCAGACATATAATGCGGTGTACTAAGAGAGTGATGCACATTCATTGCAAGGCCTGAATTCCTTCTTCATAGTGAGTTTAAAAATAAATAAATAAATAAATAAATAAAATAAAAAAAACCCAACATGATTTCACAGCAAAACAGCAACTTGGGAAAATGGGGAAGACACTGAACCAAGTAAACAAGAGAGTGTAATACTCACTAAGCACAGCATAACTACAGAAATGCATGCGGAATCTTGAGCTATATGAAAATGACAATAACCTTATTCCTTTATTCTGTCTGAGCTGCAGGACAAAAACAACATAGTGCAGAAGTGGAGGGGTGACAGTGACTGAGAGGCAGATATGAGATGTGAAGAGGATGAGCTGCTTCTTTACCTGTTAAGTTCTCCAGGTCCTTCTCGTCCAAGCTGGACAGGGTGTCATCGTCTCCGTCCAGTAATGACTCACTCTCTGAGTTTTGATTTCCCAGAGCCTGACTCCTGATGGACTGCTTGCCTTTCAGAATATCCTCCTCGGACGCTGAAGAGGAAAAGGGGCTTTTTTTTAATTAAAGGCAACATTTGATACATTTCAACTGCAAGATTATATACATGGGGTTTAATTAGTATTATGCCTTTTATTTTAAGTTAACACAGAAAACTTGTTTGACTTTGTCTTTAACTGAAACCAAGCAGCTAACTCAGACATTTTTTCTCTTAAAAAACAACACAACATGACAAATTAAATACTATATCACTCTACATCCCAGACTTGACCAGAAGAGCAGTTTTTTTTTTTTTTTTGCACTGCTCTGGTTTAAACTACAACTCTTAGTGTTTTAATGATAACAGAAAATACTGTCTCCTCCAACTGGTGATTACCATAACAACCTGAAACAGACTCATAGAATATAAATTGAAAAAAATAATATTCAGAGTTGCATTAATTTAACAATATCTATACACACATTAGAGACTACTTAGTAAACTAGTTTATTATTTTTCATCATCTTCCAAAGGTAGGTGTAAACTAAAGGTAGGTAGGCGTAATAAAGAAAAGTTTAGTCAAATATAGCAGGTTTACACTTTGCAAATAGTTGCATTTCAATGTTTACCTTAAAATTATAATGCAACTATTTGCAAAGAGGATATTAAATGTGTGTGCTTCACCAGTCAACAGCATTACTGACGTGCAGTGTATTTTCAGCCTTGCGGAGTTACAGGCAAACTGAACACGGCAAACAAAACGAGACAGACAAAAGACTGACAATAATCCTCAAGAATCCTCAACCTAAATTCATTTTGCCCTTTAATGTACATCAAAACAAACACCATTTCACACAAAGATTACCCAGACACATTTGAACAAAATGGGAGTCGCACACTGCCCATTTTGATTTCAACTGAACATGACTTGAGGTTCTGATTGGATTATTTAAGAAAAATGGTAATCTGCAAACATTTACAGAGCTCTGCATTCCCCAGCGGTGCATGGTAAGGATCCACAGACACAAGTCCACAATACAAAGACTGGCTGGCAAAGTCTTCCCTCTCTATAAACAGAGCTGGCATTATAGTGAGAGCTTTCACTCATTCTGTGCATGTATGCTTTCTAATCCAGCATCCTAATCCACTGAGTCGCTGAACACATAACTCGTGGATTTTTTTTTCACGCTTTATCACCTGAGGGGAGATCAATTGCACTTCCTAAAAATGTGCAGTCGCGTCATGTGGGTATATACTTTGAAACTGCTAGGAGAGCTGAGCTAAAAAATCTCTTGTCATGGAAAATATGCAGCTCACTGATATTTAGAATGGTCTTCCTGTAATTAAGCCTCCCTGGAGGATTCTTTAGTTAGCAGCACTGAAATTACTACCAGCTCCCCTAATACGTACCACATGCCATTGCATTCACACCAAGCAAGTGGACAGGGGACTTGTCAGATGATCTTAAAAAACAGAGATGTAGTTCAACTTCTTTGCATTTAAACTGCAAACATGCTCAGAAATTCTTGCCTCGGCGTGCAGATTGTACTAACATACAGTATCGAGCCTCGCCAATACACTGTCTGATGCAACTAAACTTCGTGACTGGGCTGATTACCCTCAAACGCAAGTTATTAATAGCTCCTCAGTACAACATACACTGAAATAACTGCGACTAAAATAATGACTAGTCAGCATATTGTTTGGCTGAGTCTGTTAGAACAGCAAGAAAAGCTACTTCGACCAGAGTTATGTCACTTATCACCAGGTGTACATAAAAGAAACATGCATATAAGTGACAGGCTATGCGCTAACTTCCCACTCCTCCTGCTCCTAATGTAGATACTGTTTTTTTTTTTTCTTCTTTTAATATGACAACCCTGAGGTTTTGGTGGTGTTGTATGTGTGTGCCGGCACATGTGCATGTATGTGTGTGTGTGTGTGTGTGTGTGTGTGTGTGTGTGTGTGGCTGAGGAATCGTGGAATATGCAAAGTCATGACATTGTTGTTCAACTTGGAGTACAATGACATAAACAATTTAATTTAACTGTGTGACTCTAAAATACTGAATTGACCAACCTTATGTAAAACTATTATAAATAATACTAAAAGCAATTACCTAAGAATATATAACAAGTGAAAATAAATAAATAAATAAATAAAAAAAATTAGATTTACACTCACAACTATCATTTTCTTTTTAAAAAATTCTGGGTGTCATTAAAATTAATGTATAATTTAAAAACATTACAATGTTGAATAATCAACTCAAACACATTAACAAAAAAATCGAGCATGGCACTTCATCCCCATCACTCATCACGCAGGGAGCAGAAATGTGCATAAATCCCAACAGGTTACACTTTTTCCAAGACCCCATTTCCCGACTGAGAGGTTCAACTACCTGCTTATACAACTCAAGGCATGCATGGTCGCAGCAATTAAATTGTCAAAATTAACAAATTTGTTTTTAACGGGAGCGTAGCCAGGAGTGTAGTCATGAGGCGAGTATTGATTACCAGAACAGAGACATTAGTCTTCAGGTATTTACTCTGCCACCTCTGGTACACGCGCCTCGGACCAGACCGAATCAATCCCCAGAAAAGATGGTTCTTTCCAGCCATAAATACATAACAGCCTACTCAAGCCTACTGGCAGTCACACACTCCTGTGGAAATCATCTTGGCACAGTATGAATGATAACAGTTGTCCATATCCTTAATCCAGAAATTCACATTTTTGTCCATGCATCGAGCAAAAGACGTATATTTCCCTCTTCTCAAGAAGGAAAAATAAAACGTTATTAAAGATCATCAAGTTAAAAAAAAATTGCAAAATATTTTCCATTGCATCTAATTTTATGATCATGCGTGAGATTTGAAAAGTGCTGCCACAAGTAGCTAGAAAATTAGGGTAAATTCAAGCTTGATCTTATACTAAATATTTTCTTAGGGAGTGAGACTGCATTTTCCCCTCTGCATCTGATGAATATAATTACAGCCAGATATGACCTTTGTGCTCTGTTTGAAAACTCAGCCCTGCATTCTCATCTTGAGCTGCACTTCCTTAACAAATGTCGGGTCGACTAAAACAAGACGAAAGGTTACATCAGAAAATGGATGCCGTCAGGCTTCAATGTCAAAGAGTTATTTTAATGATATATTCCCATATTTCAGCCAGGCAGCCTACTCTCTGGAGGTAGCATACCCTTGCCACAACTGGCTGCTGGCTATTTTTACACAGACTTGACTTTGAAACCAAATGTTGTTTGCAGGAATTTGTCTTTCCCCCCCAGTGATGAATATATGCTGCACGTAAGCTGAAACAGTTTTGAATAAAATTGAATACCAGACCAAATACCTGAATAACCAACTCACAGAACGCCTTCAACACATTTTCTAAAAGACAGAGAAATATGTGTTATGTCTGTTCTCTGTCATGATGTAGCTGAAGGGAAAACAAGGAGGAATAAAGACACAAAGTAAAACTCAGAGGTTTGCTGCCGAAGAAAAGCGGACCAGCTGGACTGTGGCCTCAGTCTCCAGCTGCCTGCACTCTGCAGCCATTACTGCAGACCCAGAAGTCTCCCAGGATCCTGAGATCCTCAACACTTATTGCTTTTAGATCACATTCTTATTGACTCCTGTCACACCTGCCATTTGTCTTTGGTAATGATGTCACATTTAACAGGACTTTTGCAGGTGACACATTGAGGACTTTTTTGGTGCAGAAATGGCCATTTACTGGAGAGAGTAATTGGTTGAACTGGTAAATGTGGTCCCAGCATGACGATGATTGCAAACCCTGGTGTGTGCTGGATTTTTGCAGAAATGGTGGATTACATGCGCTCTAGGAGAGAAATGCGACTCCTGGTGTTAATGCAGGGGCATGTGTCGTTTAGATATTGTGGCTTTAAGCGACTGCTGGGAATTTCAAGTTGTTCTCAGACAAGGTTTATTGAAAATCTGCACCTGTCTTTATGGAGACGTTCACAGAAACAACGGAGAAAAGGGAGAACTGATGGGATCTATTCCAATTCCACAGGAAAAAGTAATCAATGCTATTACTTTTAACGACAACCTTTTACTCAGTGTAATAGCAGAGTATTGATGAAGTTTTTCCAAACCACATTTAATCTGTAAGAGGTTCAGAGAACAATGTGGGCACTTTCTTCAACTAAAATGTTTGGTGGACTACAATTTGCATTTCACAAGCGTAATATTTAACCTGAAGGACCAATACAACTTTTACTGTCTAACAATATTAGACATTAAATCAATAAATTAACCATAATTATACCACTCGAAATACATTTCATTTTGACTACAACAATAAAATGTATTTATATATTTTACTGTTTACCTCCAATAAAGCCAATTATGCCACCAAGGAATGGTTTCTAATAAATTCTAAAAATGAACCCTCACAGGAGTGTAAAAATCTCAATGAGGACTAACAGAGGAGGGAGAGTGTGGATGTTACTTACCACTGATATCAGCCACTGGGATGCAGTGAAGAAAAAGAATGACACATTTTCATATGTCATGTTATTCACAGCCACTCACTTCAAGACTGAATTTCTAAGTGAAGCATGCTAACACTCTGGTTATTAGTCCAGCTTTGCATAATGGGAGGCAGGGTATGAAATTACCTGTGTGAAATTCAAATGAGGGTGCTATTTTACTGTGTCTTGTGGTACAATAAATCTTTTATTGCAACGGGAGGACTAATTTTTATTGCCTTGTACCTGGTGCTACCACCAAGCGAGTAAAACAGGGAGTGCAAACAACAGGCAGGGATGAGGGGGGACGTGGCGGATGGGACTGACCGTGTTCGGCCGCGGCTTTGAGCGTAGCCTCTGAGTGAGCGGATCCAAAGGGGTTCCTGATGAAGCGACGTCGCCGCCTTAAATCGTCCTCCCAGTAGTCCAGGCGCCAGAACTCCCTCGGCCGGCTGCAACGAGACAGAAGTAGCACATGTGTTAGCAATTACCAGCCAGCATGGTATAGCAGCCCAGCATTAGCACTCGGTCCGAGCAAGCATACATAAAGCCGGCATTGTGTTTGGTGTTTTTTTTAACCCTCAAAAATCACTCTTTAAAAGCATTCACTTATACACAAACTTATTTGACCCAGAATCACTGTATCCCTGTCCTTGACACTGACAGTATCTCTTTCTCAGAGGCCGAGATATTCCCTCTATTTGCCTACTTTTTCCTCCCTCTCTCTCTCTCTCTCTTTGGGAAGGTGAACTGAGCACTGAGTACCATCACAGAGGAATGAGCAACTGACAGCATGATCATTTTCCACACACTTCTGTGGCACGTGCTTCCATTCTAGGCTCATTTCAAGCCCAGCAGGATACCTCTTGTCAGGACTCATGGCTAGCAGGATAAGGAGAAGGCCATTACAAACACAGAGGAGGGGGTGGATAGCATTACCAATATTAATCAATGTCTATAGCCTCCATTTTTCTTACCAATTTACATCTCCCTTTACCAGGCCTGGTCAGTAAATCATTCTGCTCTAAAGGAAAAGAAAGTGTTAAGTTTTAATGAGGAGTCACTGCCATACAGCATTGTGCCTGTGTATCATGTACCTGTCCATAATGAAAAATCACTTTGATTTTTTGAAAGTGATTTAATTACAATATAATCTAAAATATTCATTACCCATGCCTCAGAGGCAGAACAAAACATAAGAAAATCACTTTTGCATTACATTAGCAATTTTTTCTTTTTAATTTAAACTCTACCGTACAACAAAGCTGTTCATTTGTCAGAATGTAAAAACAGCTCATGTGTTAACGATTAACAACTCAGGTGGGGAAGGAGAAACAATGTACACTTGGATCCTCAGTGAGACTAAATCCTGACAGTTGGACTCAAGTCAAATTGTTGTTTAACTTGAACTAAATGTTCTCATGAGGAAAAATTCCAGTCTAGGCCTGAAGTGAGGTTGTACTGTGGTCGGGTTATATGATAATCATGTCTTTAATTGCTGTGACAAATATGAAAATCAGTTGATCAGCAGGCTACATGCCTCCATTAAGCATAGATTTACTACATTTGCATTAATGCATTACCTAAAAACATCTAGTCACACACTGTTTTCTTTTTCCACAGGATAACAGTTGAGTAGATTAAGCATTGAAAGCAAGATTTGTGCCAAAACTAATGTGTAAAAAAGAACCAAAAAAAAAAGTTTAAAATTTTTTTTAAAGAAACAAGTAAAAATCATGACCAGGTTGTGTCTAAGTGGCTGCAGTGTATCCTGTGAAGGTGTAGGAAGACACAGTTTATGGTTTCAGTGGCATAAGCTATGACGGGCGAACCCCAGCATACTTTATGTGTCCTACTCTTGAACGCTGCTCTGGCTAGGGGCTCCTCACAAATCTTCAGTCCAACACCAATGATCACACAGGGGCCTCTAAAAGGGAAAGGAGCTTTACACAAGCAAACAAATACAATTTCCAAGCGGGTCCTTTAAAACCTTGTATGTCCTGGCTAATGAAAACCATTGATTATATGATGTATTTGGACAAAAAAAAAAAAAAAGGTCTCAAAAGACTAGATGACGAGAGGAGAGTGGCGGCGGCTGCTGCTGCTGCTGCTGCTCATATCTCAGGTCTGGATGTAAAGCAGTTCGCTGAATGCATTTACTTTGGTGCATACAGGACAACCACTGAATACAAATACTATAATAATGTTTCATAATATAAAACTCAGTGAAATGAAAACAATAGAAATGATGAATATAGATTTTGCATATTCAGAACAAGAAATCAAGGGAGCGCGAGAGAGTGTATGTGTATGTGTGAGTGTGTGTATGTGTGTGTGTGCGCAGAATGCAAGTTGGAAAGACACAGGGGACGCAGGTCTGTGCAGGACCAGATTTCGCACCAGTGACAAAGACCCTGCTCAGTGTTTGCATGTGATAGCCTCTGAACGCAAATAGCCACTTCATCATCCTGCCTGCAATGGTATTCATCTATGAAAATAATTATCAAGGTTGTGCACAGCGCACAGCTCCAAATCAGGACGCACTCGTCTCTCATCTCATGGGGTGGGGTGGGGGGGTGGGGGTGGGGGGGTGGGGTGGGGGGGTGGGGTGTCTCTGTCCCATTCACACAATACACATTAATCCATCAGGAGGGGAACCATTGGCTGGAGTAATTAGTCACAGCATGGGGGGGACCACCTCTGCCAGTCATATTCATCCAGCGCACCATGAACAGGCGACAATGGAAGTCCTAATGATGCAGTGCTAGAAGAGGTGGACGCACGATGAAAGATACCTCGTCATCAATCCCTGATGAGAGCGCCGCTGTAACAAGAATGGAGATGTACAGCGCTATGCAGCCCCCATACCGTACACTGAGTGTGTTTCCACAAAGATGATAAATTATTCAGGGCTCATCCATCCTCCTCGGGCATCCTTGGCAGAATATACTGAAGCACCATTCTTCAAAATAACAACAATTAAAATAACAAAGGGCCAGCGTTGTGCTGTGGCTCACGCCAACCACTTGTGTAATTAGTAATTAGTTTGGTCATAAAAGGTGTCTGGAAGGCCCGCTCGTTAAGCCTGAAGTGAGTGTTGTCTGATGATGAAAGTGGGGGAGAGACACACACAGAGAAACTGACAGAGGAAGTGTGAGTGTGTGTGTGTGTGTGTGTGTGTGTGTGTGTGTGTGTGTGTGTGTGTGTGTGTGTGTGTGTCTTAAAAACGTAAGCAATGCTTGAATCATTTTATGCGAGCCTCACATGAGGCTCTGAGGTTGTGTGTGTGTGTGTTGAGAGGAAAATGTTGAACCATACCAAGCCTTTCTAATGTAGACCACATTGGCTACTGATGAAACACGGCCCGGAAGAGTTTTATGTGAGGTAGTAAAGAGTAATTACCTTTTTTTCCCCCTTCTTTCTTTTCTTTAAACATCTTTTGGATGCTCTTCAAGACTCTGGAGTTGTAAATTTGAGGAAGTTTACCAACACAGAGGACGAATGGGGGAGCTCAGGTTTCTCCTTTTATGCAGCCCTGATGCTCTGACTCCCTAATCAGTTAGCAAAACAGTTATGCCTTCAATCTAATAAACTCAACACAAACCATCAACACGCTGCGAGGAGATATTTTACTGGTGGGTTCTTGAAGATTTCAATTGCGCTACTAAATTGTCCATTTACATCAAAACAGAGAGGGTGTCCAAGTAGATCTGGCATTGCTTGGAGACATACAAAACAAATCATATGGAGTGTTCAGTGTGAGAGCTGGTTCGGGATTAATGAAATGCTTATTTGGAAAGAACAGCATTTAGAAAAGTGGAGGGCCAAGTGAGCTACATTAACCATGTCCGCTACAATAAACTATTCCCTGACACATTGGTGCCGTTTACCCAAATAACAAGCGAGGAGAATATCCATTTACATGAATGTATCATGATATGACAGCTGGTGACTGAAATCACATTATTTGAACTGAAGTCTTTTCAAAGCACTGGCCAATATAAGGTCAGTGGCAATGATCGGCAGCTAAAATGCTATCAAATTTTAAATTTTGAAACAGATTTAAGAACTTTTTGTTTCTTTTTATACATGAATCAATTTTTTTTTTTTTTTTTTTTTTTTTTAAAACATTCTTGATATTTTTTTTTCTTTCCTTTGTTGCAGATTATTACAGTTTCCTTCAGCACCAAGCCTATTTCCCTTGGGGGGTATTAAGGTTTAATCTTATCCTAAATATAACACTAATCATGCATTAAAAAACCCTAAAATAAACATCCACAATCCAAGTCACCTCTATTAATCATCACATATTACTGAGATTAGTGGCTTTCTGAGTAGTTTTGTATGATGGCAGCATTGCTGCTTATCATTATCAAATGGCCGGTTTAAACATGGTAATAGATCGTCTCTGCTGGCCCTGAAAGTTTGATAGCACCGCTGTTGGAATGGTAACGATTGTTCATTTGCTGACAAGGACAAATGATTGTCATCCATCAACATCCAATCAGACAGGATTGTCCAGAGACAAATGCATCACGGTTTCCTCACTGTTTTCTGTCTTTAAAAGTTTCTATTTGTTTTTACACCAGCATATATTTTATATTAGGAGTGGAAAAAAAAATTATCTTACATTATTTCATTTGAATTCAGCTTCTTGAGAAAGCTTGAAATGACTCTTGGTGAATATGGAGAGGTAAAGAAAATGCTACGGTTTTGCATGGGTTTATCTTCAAAGCATTTGATATTATGTAAATGATAACATGACCTTTATCATAGCAAGCAGGACATGCAGAGTGAATATGCTTTCATATATCACTACAAGCGACTGCACTTTGGCACAAACAGTCATTCATAACCTTTCTGCTAAATTAACTTGGGTATAGTCAATGAGACCTGCATATGCAGAACAGATTTCTCCCCTTGCTTATTTTATATTAATGCCAGTTCCTATTGGCAGTCCTCAAATTGCTCAAACATTGCTGCTATCCCCAGGATCATTTTGCTTTGATTTGCATAAACCATGTGTTTAGAAGAAACGGGAGCGCAGGAATAGATTGAGGATTTGTCATGTTGAGGACTGGTTGCTGGAGCACTGGCTCTTTGTCAAACGGTGGCAGTGATCGCTCCGATGGCATCTCAAGACTCAAATTAAAATGAAACAGGACCAAATACCTTCCCACTGAAATTGTTTGGCGTGATTAAGTCTTGCCGAAGTGATTTTCTATATGTGCATTAATGCTTATCCTTCCCTCTCCAATGAGGTGTACATGAGACCATCTACATGTGTGTATGTTAATTCACCTCAGCTAATGTTGTTTACAAGATTTACCCGAGGTAATGTTAGGGTCACAGACCCGCCAACATTTCCATCTTATACTCTGAAATGACAGTCCATGTGTAATTTTACCCATCCTCATCATTAATCACAGGTTCAAGTCATTTAATTTGTCTATTTTCATATGAATTTAAATATGCTGCGATGAGTGATCAGATCTGTGATGAAAAATGTATGAAAACATATTTAATGAAAGAGTAAAAATGTAAATCTCGGCTGACACATGAGCTAAAGATATTCACTCACACTGAAACAAAGTCCATGTACATATACATCTTTTGTTTTCAACAGTCTCTTGTTAACTCCCTTTTCACTGAATTTGCTGCTAACATACAGAAGAGCTCACTCTCTCATTACCAAGACAACATAAGCACCTACCACTCCTCCCAATTAACTCCAATTTATCCAAGAGCTTTCAAAAAGCGATCTGAAAAAAAGAGGGAGTGATATTGCAGCTCTGCAACATCACCGGCTTGTGAGGATCAAAGTGCTCCCATGGGTGGGAGGCAAAAGGCTTCAGACTCCCCACAATGCAGTGCAGCCAAATGAAATAATGCAAATTGAGCCCTAATTACCAGCAGCTTAGTGTGCAGCTTCCAATTAGCAGCAATTACACTCAGTGTAAATTCACCAACAAAAAGCCAGAACATTACACACTGATTATATCAGATTTCACGGGAGGTAAAAGCGTTGCTTAGTAAGGTGGTAAATATTGACCAAAGGACAGGAATGTTTAACACGTTGTGAAAAGCTATTTCCATTGAAATGAAAAATGTTTTCATTCTTTAATGTTAAAATAGCGTCAGTGTTTGCCTCATGAATATTATCTAAGCATCAAAGACATAATAAATAGTATATACAGACTTCCACGGCTACAGCACTGAAGTGGTACCATCTGTATTTTTGATGAAGAGCCACATTTTTCCTGTGATTTTGACAACATGCATTTAAGGCCATTTATCACCACTACTGCGAGGTAATGAGGGCATCCACTGGACCGGAGTTGCATAATTCTGCCATTACTGGCCCATTGTAATAATCTTCTGACCTCTAGCTTTCAGAGCTGATCTTGAATGGTATGACAAATCTCAACTCGTACCCACATTTCTTACACACTCCAAAAGAAAAACACAGTTCAGAAGCTCAAGGTCAGGTTTTTTTTTTTTTTCAGTCCAAAAGTCCACATTTCTAAACACAGATATGGGATCATGTTTAACGTTACATCTAAAATGCCGAAACAGCCAAAGGAGCCTCATAGTAAAACGCTTTGTAAAAAAAAAAAAAGAAAAAAAAAGCACAGATTTTGAAATATACAATTTTGAAAAATCCAGCCATCACAAATTTCAGTTTCATTTATGAAACTACACAAAATTTAAAAAAATGAAACCAATGTTGCTTGTTAGCTCTCGACTACTTTATTAAACAAATCAGTCACGTCTGTATGCGAGTGTGTCCTGCCTCAGTGTGATGCAGGACTGCGAGGCTCGGCAATCTCATCTAGCAAAGCTGTCTGCTGTTCAGGAGCACCTCCTCCCCTCTCTCCATCATAACGCCGTGCCCATTATGCAGCACTTATAGCACAGTGCATGTGCGTCTGTGTCAAGTGCAGCAATTCCACTGCAAGGTGATTGAGACGATCATGTAAACAGAAATCTAACTAACTATAATGTTATGCGAGTTTATGCGAGCTTCATTTGAGAATATGATCTTAAACAAAAAAAAAAATAACACAATAGCGGTGACAACAGTAGCATTCCACATAGATAAAGTCCTCTTTCTTAAATGTTTTATATAAGTTTATATAAATATAGTTTGTACAGTTTCATACAGCTTCATCCCGTATGAAAATCTGAATGTAATTATGCTGCACCACAGTGTCAAATTTCTGGCTTGTTAATACTGTTTGTTTCATAATGCTTGCAGTAAAATTAAACTTTCTATAGAAATAGCCCATGATACACACAGCAGCCACTTCATTAAGTAAACCTATATAATAGTGCAATCCAATGCAAATTTTCAGCCCAAAAAATTGGCCTTTTTTTTTTGCACTGTTATAGGTCTTAATTCAATTATGTGTCCCTCACATCTATAAATATGGAGGACAGAGAATTATAAGCACCTCTCTTCAATCTACATATTTCCGACAATGTCAACAGAAATGATCAATTTCATAAATGTATAGAGTTTATGGCAGAGCTGTTGTACTGGTTTGTGTATGAAGACTTAAGTCTACATTTTCCTTTTATTTCTATTTTCTATTAGTCAAAATATTTCCTCTACTAAATAAGCTAATCTGCAGCTAATGGCGAGTCTCAACTGTTGTAATAGAATTTCCCTCTTTCTATATTATCAATAGCAATTATTAAGGGTGGCGCTAAACTTAACCTCATACACAGGAATGGGGGGGTGGGGGGGTGGGGCGGGGTGTAAAGTAAATCTACAGCAAGAATAAAAGGTGAAGATCTATGAGTAAAGGATGATCCTCAGTCTTCCACCCTCTATACCGGGGAGCATCTGTGTTTTATGTGTCCTTTTTCCTGCTTTAGTTGCACAAGAAAGTGCTGGATTCTAAAGATAAAGGCGATTTTTTGGCAAATGGTGAAAGTAGCAAAATAAATGGCCCACTGGTCCTATGGTGTAATTACAGCGGCTAGAAGCATACCAATCTATCACGAGGAAGAGGGGGGGCTGACACGCTGCAAAGGGGTTAGTCAAAGGAGATACCCTTTGACTAACTACTGGCCCCGGACAATCGATACTCTGCAGATATTGCATCCAGGGAGAAAGGAGGAAAAAAAGCCCTAAAAACTTCCCAAATGGCTTTTCATTCAGATATTGATCAGCACCCTTTTATCATGACCTTGCTCCACCAAGGCCATATACTTTCTTAAGGGTATATGAAACTCATAAATCTGAGAGTTGCTACAGAGTCACACTGAGCTGTGAGCAGCGAGGCAGGATGGTGTAATTGGTCTTTCTGGGATGGCCGCCTTCATTCATACTTCATAACAAGGATTCCATTACATTTCTGAGCTGCTGGGAAAAGGACGGACAATACTGATGGGGTAAAAACGAAGAAGGGGATCCTAACAGCGTAAATGGGTTACGGTAAATTGGTTAAACTGAAAACCCGCTGTCCATTCTCACCTCCGGTTTAGGTGACATATATACGTTATATAGTCAGAACTTTAACTCAGTGATTCCCAGGAACAAAAATACCCCTTGAGCCCCAAACGGTATTTCTGCAGTTGCCAGGGTGTACGTGGAAAGTTTGTGAAGTAGCTCTGCTTAATAGAAAAAGAATTATGACTTGGTTAAAATATATATTCACATATTTGTGTTTAGTACGAAAATAAACACACAAATAGGATTGCAAAAAGGTGCGAGTCTGATCTTCTGTATATTTGTTGTCGGAATAGCCAGTAATCTACCAGTTATCATAGGCTCACTACATAGAACACTCCTTAAAGTCAAAGAGAAACATTAGATAACTGGTTGAAATATCCACCTACTGAAAATCCAAGTAGTAGAAGTGCAAATACAATTATATATTGTATTGTATGTATTTTAACAAGATCAACTTTTATATAATTAATTGCGATAGCCAATTAAATGAACTTATTTAGAACATGACTGGTGGTATGAATGAGGGTGTACTCGAGCTCATCTGATAAGGGCTGGTAAAACAAAACATTGTAAACCACTGCATTCTTGTAAAAGAAAAATTTCCACAATCACAGCTTTCATTTCCCCACTTGCCTTTTTTGTCATTTTAAAAGGACCCACTGACTGTAATTCTTTTTGAGTCTCAGTCTACACGGCAACACTTAACCATGCTAACATATGGACATCATCAGCTGTTAATATGTTCCACCATGACACTTTGTTACTATTCCTTACAGCCCCAGCCACTGTACTGTATATATAGTTGAAGTAAATGTTATCATTAAGGCTATATTCTTATTCATATCCATGAGCCAGACTGCACGGTAGGGCCTTTGTGGCACGTTATTTTATGGAACTGATGGAACGCGCGTCGGTCAAACTTGAACAGTCTCCCCAGAGATTTAAGGAACATCCTTTTTGTCCCCGTCACAACTTTTCTGTCTCAGACACATGTCACTGTGCATGATTAATGAGGTGGAGGGTTTCACATTAAACCCCGTTTAAGGGCTTTGGTGCTGGAGATCCCTGCATGATACTGAGCGTCTCGTTTACAAAGATGAACATAACTGAAGGCAGGCTTGCATTTCTTTATACTGTATGTTTATGCTATATGTTTATGACAGTATCAAGTCAGATGGATGATCACAACTCGAGTCCCGGATAATTGGTTTTGAAGTAGCCGGGACATGGATCTAAAGGAAACAACTGTCTCTGCCTTAGATGAGACAGGAGCTGCAGTCTGCCACAGCTGCCACTGCTCAGCACAGCGGGTCATGTTTGTGTTTAGACTGCAAGTATTTATAAGCAAACCAGAAGCCATTACCGGTTAAAATGACCAGTTAAGTACAGTGCAAAAGTAATGGACTTTTTCCAGTGTAAAGAAAGACTCAGCCCAAAGTTTATCTACTGTGGATGCAACTTAACCATCCTGATTTCATTTCGTTGTAATATTTTACTAAAAACTGGAAAGGGATTAGATAAATCTTAAAGATTAGAGCACAGATAATATTAAGTTGCTTTGTAAAAATATACAGGGCAGAAATAACAAACTAAAAAATCTGTGAATCAGTACAAATCAGAATCAAGAAAGTCTGGGGATCTACAGTGTTTATTCTATTCCCAAATACAACAAAGGCAATCTGATAGTCAGATAAGTCACCAGCTGCAGCATTTTCCATACAGCAAACAAGACACACTCTCAGCCTTTTACATACAGATTTTCATAATCACTCATCAGTATGGCTTAGTATATAGTGTAGCTAGAGGGAAAAATGTCCCCGTCTTGTCTTTGTATGCATCTCAGCTTTTGATGCCTCAGTGACAAATATCTATCTCTCACCCCCCTCGCCCTCTCTCTGTTCTGTCTTCCTGGCCCTCTTGTGTCATGCATTTCCGAGAGCCAGTGTATTCTAAACAGTTATGTTCTTGTTTCCTATGGTTATATTCTCCACTGACGTGCTGGAGTCCCATTTCCTTTTTCAGCTCTGCGTGCACAGCACCAGCGCAGCCGTAATGTACAGTGTGTCCATAAAACATGCACGCAAGGCAGCGCAGACACTGTGCAGACCTCGCCTTTAACGAATGCATTACATTCAGTATTATGTATCATAATTGTGATTTAAGTCTGGAATGAAAGTATACAAGTAGAAATGAATCTGGCTGCCGCAGCTTCTCATGCAATCACTTATTTAAAGAAAATACTATGTGGACATGAGTATCCTCACTGTGGCCCAGCTCAATGGTATGTTCAGAGCATTATCAATTGAAGAGGAGGCTCAATGAGAGGGATAAAACCAACAAGGCCTGTCATGGCTAAGGGACAACGGGCGGGACTCTTGCAAGTTGATCTGATCGTTCAAGGAAAAATTAATTAATGGCCCAGAAAAACCTGTTCCCTAAAATTAACTTCTCAATATGTGTGATGCTGTCCTACATTAGCATAAAAACTGTGGCAAAGATTGAGATTCCTATGTTTGTGTTTTTGTCTGTGGTCTGCTCAGTCGTTTGAAGAAGGTGGAGCAAGGTTGGAAAAAGGTGATGTCACATATTTCTGTACCAGTCAGGATTTAGCCATATTTGTATATGATGACAGTTGGGAGGTTGCTTGTTTGTGTTGCCAGGGAGATGCCTATGCCAAAAGAATCCCATCACACCACACCCAGACAGTCTTGATTAAACTGAGATTTTGAGTTTTAAACTCCGTATAAACAATATCTATTGTAAGCATGTTTTCAATCTAAATTATGATAGTTCTATCTCATTAACCATGAATATTTAATTTTATACAGAAATACTTAACATTTGAAATCCAGTTGTCAGGGGCTTTAACAACAAACGAAACAAACTGAAAATTGATTATTCACTCCAGGTTTTCCAATGTGTGCTTCATATCACTGTAAATTTTTTGTCTTTGGCGTTGTACTACTGGTCAGACAAAACAAGAAATCTGGAGGTTGTGGCAATTGTGACAGGCATTTTTCACCATTTGCAAAACAACTAAATGATAACTAACTGCAAAAATAATCAAGAGATTAATTGAAAATGAAAACAATCATTAGTTGCAGCCCAAACAGGAAGCACAGGTAAGTACTGGCATACTCAGGAGAGAGTAGCTCATGAAAAATACATATACACTATTTGCTCTGTCTTCACTCTGGTGATGCATCACATACTAATGCTGCAGAGCTGAAACAATTAGTTGATCAATCCATTATTCAATCAACAGAAAATAAAACTAACAACAATTTTGAAAATGCATTCGCTCTTTGAGCCATTATCAGGAAAAATGACCAAACCTTCACTAGTTCTAGGTTTTCAAATGTGAGGATTTTCTGCTTTTCTGTTACATGCATGTTCAGCTCTGTGAAACTGTGCCCTGTATTTTTCACATCTTTTTTGTTAAAAAAACAGAACCTAACAAAAAAATGGAAAAAAAATTAAATCATGTGGTAAGACAAAACCATCCTTGGTATTTTGTGTAGACACCATTCAGTGTCCTCTGCTGTATTATTAGTGGATAGGAGGAAAAAAAAATCCTTTTCTGGGACAAACTGTGAATGTTCTGCTCCGGCTTCTTTCCCTCAATAGTGCACTGGTGAAATGACATAGCACAGGATAAAATAGTAATGCTAATATCAATAGTTTGTCCATTACAGGTCAGCTAACTGTCCAGAGGAACAGTTACAAAGCTGTTCGTTTTCGATCTCACAAGGCCGATCAATACGGGGGCATACTGTTTCAATTTTGCCGGCATTGATTTTCTCTATAACGCTCCAACCCTAAAGCATTCGTCTTTCTGAAGGAAGGAAGATTTGATTTACTGAAGAAAAATTGGAGTGCACATCACAAAGATTTTTTGCCGGGCGGGAGTTTGACGTGCCAAAAGATGGATGTCCCTTGGCTGGGAAGCCTCTAGCCTAAGGGCGTCCATTAGAGCACTGGTGCTGCAGAAAATGAGCTGCTTATATGAGGGAGGAGGAGCAGAGGGAGAGGAGTTGGTGCTCGGGGTGTGTATATTTTGGGGGGCTAGCTGTAGGTGAGGATTGTTAGAGTAAACTGGGAATAAAAAAGGATGCTGATGCAGCCTTAAAAGAAAAGAGGAAGACAAAGTATGAGAGCAGCAAATGCCAGGGAGTAAACCCAAATCTCTGCATCTTGAAGAATACTTCCATTTGCCTCAAACAGACCAGCTTACATCAGTAGGTTGTCAACAACAGCTCTGGATAAAAAAAAAGTGTGCACATTGCTTCCCCATCACACTCCAACCATTTTCAGCTGCAGTCACCTTCCTTTTACTTTCCCCGCTTCCTGCATCCAGAGTGAATTTCCATGGTACATTAGTCAGCCTATTAGAATGCAATAAAGAGAAGGTATGAGAGGGGAAAAAGAGAAGAGTAGTGCATGTCCCCAGAGACTGTGAGCTGGCGTTCTCCATCATCTGCCCTCATCTCCCCTCTCTGTCCGTCGACTTTGTCTAGGTGTCATATACATGAAAGATGATTCCTGACCCAAATAAACACCACAGCAGTCTGGATGCTCAGTGGACCCAAGCTCAAAGGAAGGGGTGGGGGGGGACTAGAGAGATGTGGAGAGAAAAAAAATGACATCTGCCAGTTGTTTCATTTGTGGCCATCTTGCTACCTGTTCATTTACTTTTTCCCTCCCTCTTAAAAAGACAGCAGGCTGACATGTTGTACACCTGAGTCTCAAGGCACTGGGACAGAAATGTATGGATGGACAGGTAGTCGCCCTATCTGTCTGGCTGTGGATCTGTCTATGACTTGACACTAGATGACAGATAGATACTGCCTTTGTCTGGTGGAAGGAATCCTCTCTGGACACTCTGTGTTACAACTGAAGTAGATAGTGAAACAAGAAAAAGCAAAGGACACAAAGTGAGGGACAAAGAGAAAAGAAATTGTGTGTTGTGATGAAGAGAAAGAGAGAGAGAGAGAGAGAACCACAGACGAAAAAGACAAAGCGCGGGAATGGAAAAGAGAAAATCATCTAACACCTCTTTCCTCCAGAGGCCAGGGCCGCTGTAAGCTGGATATTAAGACACAAATTGCATTCAGGCAGGTCACACTATGTCAGAAGATATTAGATGCCTGCCGTGAGGAAACAACAATTCCCATCAGCTTGTGAGAAAATAATATTTTCATTTTCAGACTCTTTATTGAATGGAAACTTTGGGGAATACGTTTTTATGGCATGTGAGCAGGCAGGCTTGGATTTTTACACCCTAGCAACAAAAGGTCGTAATCATAGCTGTGTATTGTCTTTGTGCTCCTGGATTTCATTTTCACAGCTGGAAAAAGCTTGTGGGTTTCATTGTGTGTCTGTCCTTCCCCTCCCGTTCTTATTTACAGACAGGGATGTTGCTTCACCACACGGTTTGTGTATGAGGGGAATGAGGGAAAGAACAGCTCTTATATTGCTACGCCTGCAGGTATGCAGGTGTGCATGGGAGTTTTGTTTTTTTTTTCCTGTGTCCATCTTTTCCTTTTAATTGTTCTTTTTCTGGGGTTTGCAGCACCAGATGTTTCTCCTATGCCCGCATACCACGGGCTCTGGTGCGAAGCTGCACCACCTGACCTTCACAGTAATTGACCAAAAATATTGATGTAATGGCACAGGACTGATTGTGATTTATTAAAAGAGCGCTGCACTCCAAGGCCCAGTGCCAACGGCTCCCTGCGCCCATCGGCAGCCATTAGGAAAACCATCAATAGCACAACAGCATAAAGGACCAGTAATGGGGGGACTTTTCTGGCCAGAGCTCGTAGAACACAATCTCCATAGTAAATAGCACAGCCTCGTGTGAGTACACATGGAGAGTAATAGAAAGAAAGAGAGGGAAGGAGGAGAGGAAGGTGGGAGGGAGATGGGATCAAGGAAAGAAAAATATGACAAATAATACACCACATCCTGATATAAGAGAACAAACTAGAGAAAGAAAACAAAGGCAGCCAGAGATAGAGTCCTGATCCAATAACAAACTAACCCTCGCCAGACGAGTCTCCAGGGAGTCGGTTCAGTCTAACAAGCGTGAGCCAGCGGCCGTCTCTCCGGCTCACTATTACACACTACCTGCACAAACAGCCATCATTAGGGAATAGCTCCATTGGATTCTGCTGCCTATTTGGCGAAACAAACACAGAGGATAAGGTTCCCTCTCTTCCTAATGGGAGCCGAGCTGTTTAAATGGCTTTCATCTCTCTCCCGAGTCAATGCATCATTCAACCCACAGCTGACATTTTCACCTTTGCAAATCTAATTTAATCAAAGTCATGAGTATTGGGGGATGAGAAAGATTATGATGAGATTAAAACCATTACATTGGTTTGAATAATTTTCAAGGTAGAGAAAATTACACTGTTCATTAAAAAAAAACAAAAAAAAAAACAGAACAGGTGTATCCTCTTGATTAAAAGGCTTTTCTATATAGACCCAAGTAAACGCCATGTATAAAGAATGGATTAAACATGTACATGATGTAAAATGCATTATGTGTATGTGTGTGTGAGGCACTGTGACAGAGCTAAAAAAAAACAAAAAAAAAACAAACCTAAACTGTTTTTTTTTTTTCCTTCCATTATGATAAATTTTAAAATATTTTACAAGGAAATCTCTTGAATAAATTTTGCTCTTGCTTTTTACTCTAATTTTTAGACACATCTTTTGTTTTTTTACCTTATGGAGGAGTTTCCCCAGGCTCCATGTTTGTCAGTCAGGATGTTGACTATCTTCTGGATGAGCTGTGTGGCTGTCACATGGTCGCGGTACTTGGCGGCTCGAATAAGGTGGTCACACATTTTCTCCTCATCTCGCTTCTCTGCTGCGTACTGAGCACTGTTAGACTGCAAGGGAGAGATAAAATATGCATTATACATTCTGCAAGTGAAGGTATCATTGCAAAACAATATACAAATGTGTCAAGAAACTGAATTAAATAGCATATAGATGTATTAATATCTTGCAACTAACACATGGGGCCAAAACCAGTCTATAGGAGGAAACAGTACAGACACTAGCACACAGTGTTTTCATGTATAGAAACTCTACTCTGAGTAGAACCAAATGAAAAGCATAGGGTCATTTCTGTCCTCTTGTCACGTTGATTAATAACAGTGGACATGTATTTACTAATGCCCTCCAGCGCACCAAATAACACAATACCCACAATGCACAGGGAGGACATTTTTCTCTGTCAGAATTTGTTATCAGAATGAGCCTTTGAACTCTGCAGCGATGGCAAAAGTAAAAACACCTTCTGAAAATAACAGCAATAATTTGAGACAGTGTTTTGATTTCCAATCTATATTTCACAACCAATTTCAATTCCAAACTGGTGTTGCGCTCATGGCTTCCTTTGATAGGACTGTGTTCAAAGTGATATTCTTATTGAAGGTGAGCATAAGGAAAGGGACAGAGATAAAAACATGGGCTATGTATAGAGCATCTACACATACACATCATCACGGTGCACTTGTTTTTTTCTTCTGCGTGCTCCGAGTACAGCTACTAAAGCAAATGGCAGTATTAAGAATGAAATACATTCAATTATTAATGCTGCATTGGTTGTACATTTCGGTCCTTATCAAATTAATTTTAATCCAACCCATTGGTACAGCAGTCACACTGTGAGTATTAACCCAGATGCATGGCTGAACAAATGCAACCTGTTTTCCCAAAGTTACCAGGAAAGCGCTTTATAATGGGTCCTCCTGTTCAATTTGAACGACAACATTTCATATCTGACAGAAAATCTATAGGTATAAATCACATTAGAGGGGCTTTTTCCGCAGGCTGCTGGGCCTTAATTATCAATCTGTGTCTCTTTGTGTGGCATTAAAGTGGGCCTTGACCTTCCAGCACAATGACCTGGGAAACAGCAAAGTAAAGGGAGTATGGAAGAGGGATCGCTGGCTAAATGTTTCAGATTTTAAACCTTCGTGTGTGTGTGTGTGTGTGTGTGTGTGTGTGTTGCATGCCCATTAATCTTGATCAGTGAAGGTAAAGGCAAGCAGGAGTGGGACACAGAGGAAAGCTGGACCAAAGGAAATGACTCAGAGCACGACATATTAAGTCCAACAATTCTAGCTGTGCTTAATATCAAAAATTTACAGAGGAAAAAAAATATAAGTATGATATACTGGCAGAAAAACACTTTCCAAACTTTACAAATTTTATACACGATGATAAGAATGATCCCTTCCCTCGAAATAAATGCTTATGTGGATTTCCATCCTTTAAACAGATATAAGTAGCCGGACCTATAAAGAGTCCATTTCCATCTGCCCCTGTCTGAGACATGTGAAGTCTGAAGGACTAATCAACAGTGCTGGGTTCACACTCATAACCATAAACAAACACTTCATCACCTGTGTGTTGAGCCTGCCCAAACACCCAAACCCTCCATGTTGTAATGGGCTTTTCTCATATCCAAAGCCAAAGTCGACTACGGAAGAAAAAGCCAAATTCACAGACTCACCCCTAAAATAACAACCAAAAAAGCTGAACACATAAGTAGAGCCATTAAAACCTAGAGTTGGGTTTGCTTGTAAGTGGAAAAGACAAGTCACTGTTAATTCTGGGGGTCATTCCATTGATGTGAAGTCAGAGAATATGCACCGGTATTATGAAGGACTTATTATGTTATGTTATTATGAAGGTTAAAGCGAATAAACTAAATCTCCCCACCTGGCACCATCCCGCATTCGCTTCCATCCACGTCCACTGACAGGATAAAGGACAGAAACTAAAAAGGGGCATTTGGGATATTTTCAAACAAACTGTTCTTTCATTCTTTTCAAAGAATGCTGAGGTAACATAAGAAGTCAATTAAAAGTATCTGCTCCCTTTTCGCAAATAGGAACATGCTTCCTTTGGAGTGACTGAAGCAGTTGGTGTGCATATTTTGACAAGGAAACAACCATAAAAAGGACACGCTCACATCTAAGCACTTCCATTTACCAAGTTAAACGAGTGCAGCTGAGGAAAAGATATGGCTCCGTTAGCTTCCTATCCAGACAGCCACCAGGGCACAACTTGCTGGCCGTGAGACCATTATGACTTGCGACACTGTAATCATGGGCAGCACCTTCCATTACATGGCCTGGCTGACAGGGTCGGCCGGCGTGGGTGCCTGCTCTGCTGGAGGAGACAGCTTGCTGAAGACGAAATGATAATGGCTGGCATTAATCGAGTCAATTACACTGAGTCGTGTCTCCCGCAATTCATCCAGAGTTCAAATAAATAAATATGGATGTGTGTTGGAGTTTGGAGAGGAAATGGGCTGTGCAAGAGGAGTGAAAGGGGGAGTGGAAAGAACAGTAATCATCTCTAAAAGTCACATAATGGCAACACACACCTACAGACCACAGAGTTTAAACACATGAATTTTAATCACATCTCTGAACTTTATTTTGAACCAGAGAATAACACGCACACACGCACGCACGCACGCACGCACGCTGTTGTTAGAAACTGTTGTTGTGGTCATCGCTGCAGCTCGCTCACGCTGATTCTACAAATAATAAGCAGGGAAGAGAGGAGAAGAGGAGTTTCACAGTGTTGTTGTACCAATGTCAGCCTTATCTAAATGCTGTAGTTGTTGTCAGATGATGCCTCGACTCCCCCCGTCCCCCCCCCCCCCCCCTCTGTGGGTTGAGAGGGTTAACCAGTGTAATAGGCTGGAGAATGGAGGCTCATTACAAGAAATCAGCCCTATGTTTATCAATTAGAGTGACAGAGAAAGGTCTGGTGGTGGTGGCTTGCCACAGCGAGCCTTCAACATGCCGACTGACAAAACCAGGGTCTCACGGTTCTGTCGGAGAACAGGAGGTAAAAACAAAACCAGCAGAGATGTTATTAAAGCGCTTGATTTGCAATCTCTTGACACTGGTGGCACATCAGGGCTACACACTCTCCAAGGCTAGGCTATCGCTCTGAGAGAATCTCCAATTTCTCACATCCGTCGACAAGCACTCCCAGAGGGTTTCATTTACAAACGGGCAGAAAAACTGTCCAGAGGAAGGCGAGACATCAGGCTTGTCCTTGTCTGGTATCAAAGAATGCAAATACACTACAAATAAATTCCTCCTGAAATACATTGGAGGTCTAGGGAGACAAGAGGATGAAATGAGAAAGGAGGATGGGGGTCACTAAACAAAAGTAGATGCCGAACCAGTCCGCCAATTGGTTTCAAAGAGATTCTCTTGCACTTGATCTCTTGCCCTCGAGTTTTCAAATTGCAACATAAAATGTCACCAGGGGAATTCAGACAATGGGCTCGGAAAGAAACGAGTGAAAGGAAGAGGAGGGGGAGAAAAATGAGGGCTTAAAAGTACAATGGCGAACAAAAGTCACCAAATGACAATGCCTGACAGCCACTTCAATTCTGAAATGATGCTCCTGTCATGCCGTGCTCCCAAGTATTGATTTTTTTTTTTTCCTGCTCTTCGAGCACCGGAGGGAAAAAAAAAAAAAAAAAAAAAAATCTAATCCAGTTGAAACAGATCCCTGCTGCTGGCATCAGCCCATTGCTCGTGGCCATCAAGGTTAACACAGGCGCAACACTTATCAAAGTATCTCTCCTCCTCCTCCTCCTCCTCCCTGCTCCTCCCCTCACACTGTCTGTGGCTGATCTTTAATGGACTGGTCACCATGCTCGGGTGGCAGCCTCTTCATCTCTTCTACCGCGAAATCTCTTGTCTCTGCAGAACTGCGCCCTCCTCTCGCCACATCAGTCTGTGTTGCTGCCATCTTTGCAGGATGACTCCAGCTCTGCTTCAAGGTCATGCCACGTGAAAAATCATACGTGTTAAACTGTCGTCTGGGGGTGAAAAATAGTCAAATGAAAGAAGGACGGGACCAGATGAAAAATACATGTCCTCTGGATTGGCTGTTGCCTCAAATCATGAATGCAGGGCGTTTCCACCAGACTCAGACTGAATGTGGAATCAACAATGTGAAATTTAAGCAGAAAACAGACTTCATTTTCTCCTAAATAAAATAAAGTTCTCCTCATAACACACAACGAACTGAGATACCTGTCATTTGCTTAAGCAAGAAAATCTGTGTAATGTGCAAACTTTTGTTCAGAGGATCGAGCTCACCTTCAGCTGCTCAAACAGAATAAAAAAAGAATCAAGAGAACAATCTCCTGGTGACTAAAGAGACTAAGTGTCAGACTGAAACAAAGGGAAACTGTGGAGTAAAGTCGTATTTCGGTGTTAGCTGGTAACACATAATGATGGGAGCTGCAGAGGAGGTACCTGGGGACTTCATTACGCTGACAGGACAGCGGGACTGAGCTTACTGTTCACCAACCATCCCCTGTACCCCACCTCTCCCTTTCTTTCTCCTGGTGTCTTGAGTGAAACAATCTATGTTGCACAGTAAAAAAAAAAAAAAAAAAAAAAAAAAAAAAAAAGCGTTTACCAACGATGGACAGAGAGTAAAACCAAAACACAGCGAGTGTGTGTCTTGCCACTATGTGAAATTTCTCACTCAAGTTTGCTTTTTTGAGAAAGAAGCTGTATCGTGGTGGCTGTGCCACAAGTCATCTCGAATGTAGACATCTTCCTGTTTTTTCTCTCTCATTCTCTTGACAGCAGATTTGTCCATAATGAGATGCCCGGGCATCCAGCCCTGCTGACAAACTACATTATAGTTGCCACAACTACATGACAGCAAGCTACAGTCGGTGGCAGCTATCAGTCCGAGTGCTGGGAATGATGTGGTGTGAAAAGCCTTTTTGAGCTGTGTGTGTGTGTGTGTGTGTGTGTGTGTGTGTGTGTGTGTGTGTGTGTGTGTGTGTGTTCAAATAACCTTTGTTTAGCAGGCTGCATTTGGATTAACAATAAAATTCTCTTAAACAGCTTTCTGTGTGATCAGTGAACAGATCTGCCTGATGTATTATGTCTAAATTGCAAAGCTGACCTAACCTCCCTGCCCAGGCTCTCTGTGAGATGAGCAGCTCTCTGAGATTGTCTGTGATGCACAAGTTTCCAGAGACCGGTGCTATGATAATAGAACATAATGAGCATCAGCTCAATGTTAATGTCATTAACGTGGGGAGAGAGGCCGGATCGTTTTACAAGCTCAGCACAGAGAAGACAATGACGCCAAGCACTAATTAGCCGCTATCGTCTGGCTTTCACAGAATCTCTCAGACAGTCAATTCAATTACTCCATATAACAGCAGAGGATGAATCAAGGGGGTATATAAAAAAAAGAAAAAAAAAGACTGAGCAGAAGGGATGGGTAAGAAAGAATAGAAATGACTTGGGTCTTGCTCACCCTTCCCTATCTGGACCTTCTTATCTGCCCTTGTGCCCCTGAGCCCACCACATTTCATTCCTAATGAACAGCCCCATAAAAAGAGGGAGTTCGATTTCTCTCGCCTCCTTTCTATCTCTGGGGCTCCCACTCCTTCCTGCTCCTCTAGAAGATATCAGAGTCTATCATTTGCTGTGCTGGGCAGCAGCATCCGATCTGCAGATCTCCTTCACATTAAGGATCCTATTAGATAGAGAACCCTAAAAGGTAATTGGATTTCCCCCTAGTTATCTTCATCTCTGTTTCACCCTAAGCCCACTGTAATAACTTACTCTCAGGGCCAAAGATAACTCAATTCTGTCCCACAGAGAGCCAGAGAGAGTGTGAGCGAGACAGGGAGAGAGACAGTGAGAGAGAGAGAGAAAGCATATGTTATGTCTCCGAGGCGAACGGGTATCTAAATCAAAAGACTCCTCTATCAATGCGTTCTCAAGGATATGAACTCTGACAAGGAGCAAACATAAATTTGTTTTCATGTATTGAATTATATTCTCTTTTCTGGGGTCTTGGTTGAGGTTTGGAGCTGCTGTTTAAGTAAAACAAAACTTCTCAAGTGCAGTAAAGTGCAGTGGAGACGGATACAGATCATGTTCTGGCAATTGGTGCTGGATGACAAACCTGCTCACTCCCAGTGCAACACAATGACAGCCAAAATGAGTCATTTTTCAGGCCTATGTTCCTCCATTTCTCATAAAACAATAACCAACCTATAGTGTCACCACAACACAATACAGAGGAACAACCCTTTAAAAACTGGGACATAGCTGAAAATTATTTCAAAACCCTCCACCCACACCCTCAGGGGGGATGTTTCATTGGCCTGTTATTTTTATTGTGGCAGTGCAAAATGAAACCGTTGGCTCCAGCAGGCTCAAGCAGAGCCTGTATGGAGGCAAAAATCAATACAGCAATATCAGAGCAAGACTTATCAGGGGCTCACTTCTTCTCAGAGGTCACCGAGGAACAACTGCATTTAAGTGGGGAATTCAATTGTGAAACATAGTTTGGGACGCGCTATGGTGGGTATCTTGATTAAGGACGTCTTGGGAGATTGCAAACGAAGAATAAGTTTCAAATGACAATGTTAAAATACAACTAATGGAAAGTTATAGCTTTCCATTAGTTGCATTTTGCTCTCAATTGAGTAATAGTTCATGTGGCTGATAGTGCTGCTTCATTGAGAAACATAACAAACCCTGACCCTTTTAGACTGCACTCAGTGCTGTGCTAATGTAGGTGCACAATGTCCTGAAAATACAGAAAGTATTGTCTATTAACATTTACATCTGAATTCTGGCACAGTCATGACCAGAAAAACTAACTAGCAAATAGCGGATCAGGTCGTGCCTTGTCTTTGGTTGCCTGTCATTTAGACTCTGCTACCCAAAATGCATCAAAGACTATTCATGTCATGTTTACATGAATGCTAGTAATCAGACACAAGTAAAGTTTATATAAGAGTGGGACATGGATTTTTCAGTTAAATAGCTTATTCCTATGTCCAACTCTTCTCATTTAGTCATAAATCGGTTTATTGGCATAAAAGGTTTTGTTTTTAGTAAACTCTGTACAGAAGATTCAGATCAGAAAAGTAACAGAAAACATAAACAGAATACACAAAAAATAAACAAACAGGAAATACAACAAAAAAGCCAATCAATTAGATTCATGCAGAGAGTTTGAGAAATGGAGACGGGATAGGTTGACATGGTTACACAGAGCGTGTGGCCTGCAGCCACAGCGAGAGGCCAAGGCAGAGCGCGATCATTTGAGGCTGTCGTGCTGTTGACTGGCTGCCAAGTCTGTCTGTCTGCCAGTCAGACAACATACTCCAAGCCTTTACTTGTGCTGCTCTTGTGTTAGAGGAAGACAGCTGCCTAACCTGACATACTGTACATGCACTTCTGCAAGACCACAAATACCGTACACTTTTTAACAAAGCAGTCTTATAGTAGAGTAGAAAATCTGCTATATCAACCTAGTAGAAGTAAATCATACTCCAGCTGTGTGTTGATAATGATAAGGTCAGCTCGTGTCAGATAATACTGTGCAAATGACTGACACTTGGAGCAGAGAGAGTAAAAAAGGGATGCCAATCACACAGAGAAGCAGTCTATACTGGGAAGAGAGCAAAACATAGCAATCACAGACAAAACTTTGATGTGCAAGAGTTGTGCCCCCACCCCTCCGATTGACTTTCAACACTCTTGAGGGAATTTACTTTAGCCGAATGTAAGAGAGACCCTTCCTTGAACCTTTAAAAAAGCATCACATTTTACTGCAAAGTGGGGGCCGAGGGCTGAGGGCTGGGGGTGGTGGAGTCGGTGGGTTTACACACAGTCGGCCCTTCAGGCCAGCACCTCTCAGGTCTGTCTGCAGCTTTTAGTGCTGGCAGGTTCCTGAGAAATGAGGGAGGGAAGGATGGAAGAGAGGGGAGGATGCCATATTCCTGTCACTGGCAAAATACACCCCCAGCGGGAGTATAATGGACAGGATCTCAGCAGGACAGGAAATGATTTTGGTGAGATCTAGAAAGCAAAGGAGGGGGGGGGGTGTAGCAGAGTCGGATAGGGAAAGGGGCAACCAAAGGGTGCCCATGGGTCAGGATAGAGTTGGCCCGGCAGCTTCACGTGAATGACAACGTTTGTGCTTGGAACTAGTAGGAAGAGGAGGGGGAGAAGTTATGTTTCAGGGGCAAGCCTGCAGTTAGACAGAGAGGCACAGGGATAAATTAACACTACACAATGTTTGGTTAGTGATATGTGCCAAGCATGATCTCCAGCCTCAGAATACTCCAGTGTGTGCGTGAGGAGTCTGTGTGTCTTTGTGTGTGTGTGTGTGTGTGTGTGTGTGTGTGTGTGTGTGTGTGTGTGTGTGTGTTCACGATTAGCAGAGGGTTGTGTTTGAAAAGTAAACATTTATCCTGTAGCTTTGCTGTGACAGAACCTGAAACTTGACGGACAAGTCTGAAGTAGTCATTGGATCAGCTCCTCTACGCTCTCGCTGACTGTTACCTCGTCCTTGTTTTCATTACGTATATTCGCTGACAGAGGATAGGAGATTCAAACTATTAAACATCTCTATCAAAGGAGTCTTAGTCCTAAAGCAACAAAGGGACTTTATTGTTTGAACACAGCAAGCCTAAAGTTCCTGTGGATTTCAAAGAAGGATACATGACGGATAGATTATGCTTGGGTTTCTTTCCCTTGTTAATTCTTCTGAGGAAACCAATTCAAGATGAAATATGTCAAATTTCTTTATTAATATACCTTTATATCAATCTGTATGGTAGAGTGCGGTTAAAACACATCAGAGACACTCTACTGAGAAATGCTGATCCTTTTCAAGACACACATCTCTGTCTGTCCAATTTAGTCTCTTCAGCAAATCAGCTTTTATGCAGTCTCATTACCTGGTCAGCAGATCACACTTTCACCAACAATGAGATATAGTGAGACACCAACACTTAACAGTTTGGAAAGTTACAGGTTTCAGCTTTAAGTTGCATGAGTATTGTCATGCAAATCTTGCCACAGCAGACTGTAATCTCACACCTGTAAAATCAGTGTATTTTGGATTGATTTGAATATTTTCCCAAACCTTTAGTTTGCGTACATAGCAAGAAATGTCAGTGGTCATTTTGTTCTCATGCTTGTGCGGCTGTGCATGGGTTGCCAGAGCTGTGCAGCTTCTTACCTCAAACTCTGCGTGTTTATGGATGTCTTCAGCCCTCTGTCGGCTGAGGATGAATTCGGCTTCATTAGCCACACGAACCAGGTGGTCCTTCATGGTGTGACTCAGCAGTCTGGGGAGAAGGGAGACGGACATCAGCCAACTGGAGTTTTGATAACACTTAATAGCATGTATTGCTTAAATTTTTAAGCATGGTACATTGATGATAAAGTACTTCATTTAGTAAAAGAAAAACATTGCAAGATAGATGCTTAGAAATATCATAAAATCTTGAGTTTCAGAGTATTTAAAACATCTGTTTAACACTGTGATGACCTAAAGAAAGAACAGCCATGTAACAGCCATAAAATGGTAAAAAAAAAAAAAAAGAACCGTGAAAAATCAGCAGAAAATCTCATTCAGAAAGGAAACCAAACCAGATCTATCTTTTAACTGGGGTGCAGGTGCTAATTGATTTGTTAATGATATGCATCTGACAGGAGGGAGGATCTGTGCCCATGTTGCTACATGTGTAGTCTACCTCGCTCCCTCCTCTTATCAGTGTTGATGAAACATGCATGTTATGTGTGTAAGTGTGTGCGTGTGTGTGTGTGTGTGTACAGGTCTAAGAAACCTCTCTACACCCCTAAAGGTCAGAACTGTGCAAAGTGGAACAATAACAGACCAGGGGCCAGAGAGGAGGGATGGGGGGGGGGCAGGTTGGGACTGATTGAGGGGTGGGGGTTTAGGGGTCAGGGGATGACTGTAACCTAAACCTTCTGTTTCAGCGCAGGGTAGCAGGGGAGCGGAGGTGCTGGGGCCTCTGCAGCCTCTATGGCCCTGTCCAGGCCAGGCTATCAATAACCCAACCACTGCCCTTCTTTATGGTGCTCTGCACTCAAACTGTACATATGGACAAAACAGACTTATTGTATTTTTTTTTAATAGTGCATATTTTCTTGCACATGAACTAAAGTCCTTTACCAGAATGTGAAAACGCAGCTGTAAAATGCTGCTATATGAAGCTCATGTCACTTCAGACTCACCGTCCATGAACTGTCAGAAATAAAAAGGAAAATAATGACAGTCATTTCAAAACCCACTTAGGATGGACAGATTGAGCATACTATAATATCTGGTAGGGCTGCAACTTACAATTATTTCCATTATTGATTAATCGCTTGGTCTATAAAAGAGTGAAAAAAGCCCATCACAATGTCATTAATCTCAAATTGATTTCTTGAAATTGCCTTTTCTCTCAAATGACAAATGTTTTTAGTTCTATTTTCACAAATAAAAGCATTGCTTGAAGTAGGGAATATATAGTAAATGCTTACAAAATTACTGTAACAAAAACTGATTGAGTATCAAAATAGTTCCAGTTGATTAAACCTCTGTCAATTATTAATTGGTGAATCAATGGAATTAATAAATAAAAATTATGGCTGGCAAGTATGTAAAATTTTTTTTATAATTATTAATGCTATTTTACAATTTTAGATTTCAACTTTTGGAAGTGATCATTTTCTGTTTTAAAGGACCGTTTGATTCCCAGCAGACATGCATCTGTCTTGTATGTATACAGGTATGAATCACCAGACTTTCAGTAATGGTTACATAACAGCCACTTTATTAATGTGAACTACAAATCCTATCCTCCACAAAGAAGTCAGAGGACTATATTGCTCATCTCATTAGCATTATTGTGGATTAGCCTCTGCCAACTCTAAAAGCTGATGATCAATAATGGAAAGGGTGGCACTCTAAATCTGAAACTGATGAGAGATCTAAGACTACGAGGAGCTGATGTGGGAATGAGAGAGTCTTATTAGGAAAAGATGGGAAGGCTCATGTGTCTGCGTAACTGAAAAACTATTTAAAAAAAAAAAAAAAAAAAAAGACAAATTGCAGGCAGAAGAGATGATTACAGGCAGATAAAGGCTCAACCAGAAAGACATGAACTGACAGAGAGTCAGTGGGAAATCAAGAACCATTTCCCAAGTGTCACTGAGAGACCAGCGATCAGAGCCCCTGTCACCTTCTACCTATCCCCTCTCCTTTTCCCAAATCCCTCTGGGATGAGCAGGTATTGAATGGAGCTTTGAACTCGAGGGTCCTCCATCCTCACACTCCCAAGCCCCTCTACCCCGCCAGTCATTGATTGTTGTCCAGAATCTTGAATAGCCACCCCATCAGAGGGGCCTCAGGGACCTTGAGCGCCTGAGGGGCTGTGATGTGATCCAGGGATGGGGAAATAGGAAAGTGGCCGATGGGGTGAGGCTGGAAAGACAATGAAGAAGTGCTGCTGCAGGGGGAGAGGAATAGCACTTAGCAGGTCAGAGTAACCTACCTTCCCTCATTGACCAGTTCGATAAAGGCGAGACCTGCGTTCTTCTGGATGGAGTTCTGCCATTCCTGCAAGAAAACACACGATATCAACGACAGCACTGAAATAATGTTACCAAGTCACAGAAAATACATTTCACACATGGTCCAACTCAGTCTCTTACCACATCAAAATATAAGTTGGTAAATAAATCTGCTACATTTGGATGCAGACAATAACAATAACCTTATTTATAAATACATTCCTCACCAGCTTTAAAAAGATAAATATCCTGAGGAAAACAACTGGAGCAAATGTGATGGCACTTTCTGGATGATGATGACCTGGTATAAAAGCTACTAAAAAATAACCCAGGTTTAATGATGCAGGAGTTCAATACTTTTCCCAGTTTTTTTTTTATTTTTTATTTTTAAATAATCAATCAATCATTTGGTCACAAAACAGACTCAACCACACAAACATCCATCACAATGTCCAAAACCCCAGGGTGGCATCTTTGTGTTGTGCCACATGCTGTTTACAGTTAAATAAACCAGAGAAAAGGAGGAAATTCTCACATTTGAGAAATGTAACTAGGAATTTTTAGGGAAAGTTTGACATTATTGGTTGAATGACTATTTAAACAATAACTCGATCTTTAATTAATTCAATAAATCGACTTTTTCAGCTCTTATATAATCCTTTTTGAATACTAAACCATTTATAAATAGACCCTGTAGGAAGCTTTTCTTTTGTACATCCTGGTGACTTAGTGTTTTCTGTAGCGGCAGGAAAGCTTAAACGCATAATGTCAAATAAAACTAACTAACAAAAAAAGATATAGCCACTGCTTTGGTCAGAACAGGCGACATAATCAGCTGACAAACAAGAGCTGAAAGAGCTGTGTTGAGAGTGCATTTATCACAAGCGAATACACAAATTTCCTCCAGTCTTTGACTAACGTTATGGTTCGAGGTGTCAGTCTAAACAATTCAACCACAGCCGTGTGCGACTTTAAATCCTCAATGTGGAAGGGACAACGAGAGAAGGGAAACTCAGCGGTCACCGTCTCTCATGTTCTGTTCAATATTTCAACACCTTCAACACAACCGTCAAAAGAATAATAAAGCAACAAGGTCATGGGGCCTGTCTGAACCTCACAGCGCTTTTTCCCCTTCTTCCTCTCTGGGGACATTAAGAAATATGCACAAAAAAAACCTCAGGTTAGAGACCGAAACTACAAAACTGTTATTTCAAAAAAATAAATAAATAAATAATTCATCACCGCTTGAACTCACTGTATGTTCCACATTATACTTAAAATATGTCATTTATTGATATATGAGTAATGGTAATTTCAGTAGAGGTAGAAAAAATCATGACACACATTCTACTCAAACTTACAAAAATTCTCATGTAAAAAAAAAAAAAAAAAAACGAATAATAATAATCAAGTTAACAACTCAAATGAGTCGTGAAACAACTACGAAGTGAAAGACACGCAATGTGTATCTAAGCATAAACTTTTTTTAAACTCTGCTGTCATCATCTCTGGGCCTGATAGAGGAAACTATGTGTTTATGTAGAGACTGGCCTTTCAGTAAACCTAGAGAGCCCACAGGGACGAGGATATCAGAGCTACAAGGAGGAAGGAAAGATCAATTTACAAGAATTTCTAATGCACATCCAAACACATTTGTACATATGTGATGATTTTAAAGCCATACAGTTTTGCCCTTTCAGCACAAAAAATGTAAAACCATCAAAACCAATCACAAGCCAAGCCAAGAGAAACCATTCTTCTGAAACGCCTGCGTGCCGTCGCTCTGTAACCAACTGCATGTCATACAGACAACAATCTAACACTTAACCTCAATTCAAAACTGCTTTTTGTCCTCAAGGACCATATTGGCATTGACCGTGTTTACAATACATTCAAAATAAAGAGGGCACAGAGGGAATAAAAGTCTGGGCTTGGGAGTGGAAACAGTGTTTTGGAGTTGAGCACTGGCAGAGGATTTTGTGGCTGGGGCTTGCTTTTGGAGGAAGTGTATAAGAGTAGCCTTGGGGCCTTCTAGTTGAAGCATAGACTGCAGTTGAAGGACATTAACCATGAGTGTTAGCCTGTGGCTGTGGGGATAGTCCAAACCAGGACAGACTGCATTAGCCCGATTTCAAATAAACACCACAGGAAGTGCCGCCGTAAATAGAGTCGTACTCTCCGGGGGAAACAGAAAAACAGTAACATTAAATTTCCTTCGTGAGATTTCTTTAAAATCCTTGGGACTTTGATGCAGCAGTCTTAAAATATAAAACTATATGCTTCTTCAGCAGAAATAAAAAAGATCACAATTCCAAATTAGGTAAGATGAACGGTGTGGAGGCCATTGGCATTTCGTGGACACGGGCAAAGGTGATAGCAAGACTAATGGTGTCATTATGGGCTAAGAAATGGCTCTTCTAGTTGAATTAAAAAAAGCAATGACCCTGATCTGAGGGACATCTCCCGGTGACAAAAAGGAAACAGGGATAGGTCAGTGATAGAATATTGGATTTTGGCTGCCCTGGTCAGCAGTGTCACAGCTTTTATGGCCGCGATAGGGGCCATGACCACAGCGCTCCTGATGAGAGGATACAAGCAGCCATTTGTGACCTCTCACCTTTAACCTGACCTCCTAACAGATGATAGGACGAGAAAGAGGGGCCGTCCGTTGATCGCCAACTAGTCATCGGACAGACATTTTGCCAATATTAAATATCGCGAGTAGGGACTACCTATTGTTGCTTTATTTTATTTTTTTGCGTGCGAGGGTGTGTATGAATGAAAGTTTGAATCTATTCATGGGAATGCCTGTCTCAATCTGAAGTCAATAAGACAGCTCTGTTTGGTCTGTGTTCCATGATGATGGCATTGAGTCTAAACACACATGCCATGCACTTCCGTCATTACAGCTGATTATCCATAATCAACATCTAAATATACCACTACCACTAGTGAGAAAACACAGACCTCCCGAGCAAAATCGCCTTTCAAACATCAGGCTTGCCACAACACAAGGAAAACATTTTCCAACACCGAAGAAAGAAACGTCTCAGCTCTCCCAAAAAAACAAATAAGTCAGTTGCGCTTTTCAGTGGCATCACTCATAATCACAAGTATTTGTTGGTTTGAAAGGCTATGGGAATAGAACTTCAGATGAGACGACAAAAGCATAAATCCTCGTGTCAAATGTGGCAGTGCAGCAGAAGCAAAACGAAAGAGGCCGAGAGCTACTGATTTTTTTTCTTTTCCAAATCCAGAAAATGTACAAGAGTTACATGTTAGGGTACACCTAGCAAATAGAAACTAAATGCACATCTTCAACATGCTACAATTAATTCAAATACACGCATCAGTGAGTGCTGCAACATAAGATAGGTGGCAAATCTTGACATTTTGAATTAAACCTTTTTTCATCGATGACCACAAAAAAAGAACAGACATGGGAAAAGTTTATTGTAGCTGTGTGACCGAAATGTTTATGACCAGCAATCTGATATCAACAATGACCAAAACACAGAGACAAAACATAAAATTACTGTTAGCATAAACTATCAAATATGTTATTCATCATCGCTCTTCTGACTGATTCATGTGGAAGTTGAGTAGTTTGTTGCTTATTCATGCTGAGTCCGAAACACTTGTGTGTGTATGAATAACTTAACGCTGGTGTGTCTACTCCAGGTCTCAACAGTCCACATGTGCGTGTCCGTGTGGTATCTGCAGACACTCATATTGGTGTTTGCGTGATCAAATTCACAACTGAGAGAATATTTACTTATGTCCAAATATTTATTCTGCAGCAAATATTTATGTTGCAGGGTCTCCATGAGCTTCATGGACTCACACTTTCAAGGCTACACTAACACAAAGAGTAAGAAAACAGGAAGTGAACCTCTGCACACTTCAAACAGACAAACCAAAGACACGTTTGAACACTTGGACTGCAAATGAAAAATATGTTTAAGTGGAACACCTAAATGTATACAGTAAATTTAACAAGCCAGCACTATAAAATAAAAAAAACAACTCATTTTGTAAGAAAAAAAATGTCTAACTTATTTTGCAATCTGGTATTTGGATGATTCAGTTCAATGGCAGTAGATTTTAATCATTTAGGAACAACAATACTTAAACACTGTGCAGCTGCTTCAGCTCCAACAGGACCAGATGGTCGGATCTAAACGAGAAATGAAGCCAACACCTCATCCAACAACATGTTTTTTTCATGGCTGTGTTTTGTTGTGTTTGTTTTACCTTTATTTATTTTACAACTACCAGATAACTACAGAAAACGATATAGATGTTAACTATAGTATTTTGCATAAGTTTGCGCCACAACAAACAACTCTCACACTGGTTTCTAACAATACTGAGTCTTAATGTCTGTGGCTTCTCAACTCTTGGTTGACATCAAGATAAATTTCCAGCCATCTCCTATGAAGACACATAATAACTAGTATTCTTTCTGAATTTACACTTTAATGTGTAGTGATTAAAGCATTTGTAGGTTCAAAGTTTGGATATTATAGCCCATACTGTACGGTAGGAAACTCTCACGCTATAGCACGCTTCTTTATAGTCATGTTAGCTTGCTTACTGCATTGGCAGTAGGAACACAGCACAGGAAGATCAAGAAGCTTAGTGGATGACAAATTATTCAAAACCTGCATCCTTTTATTGTGGGTGTGCCACAAAGATTTGAAAAAAAAACAAAAAAACAAAAAGGAATGTTCCATCTTCAGGATAATTATATAATTTTTATCCAGCTTTTTTGCCAAATCATATAGTTTCATAGCAGCCTGGTAGCAAATGTTCTGTATGCCTGTAGCAGTCCATTGCGGAAGGGGCCTGAAGGTTTTTTTAATCTCTAAAAGCCTAAACTTTTCCCACGTCTGACTAATTGTTTAAACAACAATGCCAACATTCCAACATTGTTCTACTTGCACCGTTTGCATGTTCCCCAAAGATAAAAATATTCAAAAAGCTGTTGATTGCTCAGAAACATATTACAGAAGACATAGATACAGCTGGAACCAGGACTGGTTTGTGTATCATTATATTTACAAAAACAAGGCGTCTGTCAATTAGGTCAACAAGCCTTTTAATACCAGCTGTTTTAAACCTAGCTCACAGATGTCTATATGCAGGGCAATGAATAAGAACCTGTATGAACTGCCTGCCAACAACTGAGCGTCATCGACAGCCCAATCAACATATCAGAAAAACTGTACAATGGTTGTCAAAAAGACTTTGTGCAACTCAAAAATTCTGGATTTGGCCTCTGAAGCGTGATTGGGTGTAACAAGACTGAAATTTCCTATTTTAAAAGTAAATCATGTCCAAGATTTAAATATTTCTTTGACTAGATCAAAAGTGCAGACCTGAGCGGAGAAGGCAGGATATGATTTTATCAGCAGGATAGCTGAGAGAGGATAGCAGGGGGAGAAACATAAGAATACATTCCAAGGTCTTATAACTTGGGACCTGTCACGTACCAAAACATTACATTAACAGTGCCTGTCAGGAGGAGAGGGCTCTGTCAGGGAAATTCATTTATTTGAAACACGATTATATGTTGTGTATAAATAACCAACCATTCGTGCCACTTGAGGCCCTCCTGTCCCGAGCCACTCGAAGCCAGCTCACAGTAAAACCGGCTGGGAGCCAAATTAAAAGCCACTCAATTTTTTAGGAGTCTCTCGTCTGATTCTCCCCTCTCAGCTAGACTTCACTTCCTGTCAGGAAGCCCCCCTTGACCCCCAGCTCCTCCAACACAACATACCCCGCCACCCCCGCTCTGCCTGCATAGTTGGCAACGATAGGGAGCCTGCAGAATTAAGTGCCAGTTGGTGTTACCGTGTTTTCTCTACATCTCACAGGAGAGCACCTTTTCAAAGAATATACAGCATGATATTATCCTGTGAACTGGAGAGTGATGGCAGGGACCCTGAGCCGCGTGGCACGCCTGTAAAGAAGCACTGGAGCAGATCACAGGGTGAGGGCGAGCAAGGAGGGATCGAAAAATAACACTTTGATTTGCACTGCTCTTGAACCTTGTGTGCTTCTTTAACTGCACAGTAGGGTGTGGGTCCGACTGTGAGGAAAATGATGGGGAAAGTATTTTTGTCCCTTGGCTTCATCACATTCCTCGCCACTTCTCTCACCTCTCTCAGCTCCCCAAGTGGTTCATACAACATGGTCTGCTCTTGATCCATCAAAGCCTCACTTACTGGGGAGAAGAAGAAATATGTCCACTGACAGATATAAATTACTATTTAGCAATTCAAACATCAGACTCCACTTTCACCAACATAACATTCAAAATTAGCGACTAAGAAAGCAACGTGTGAATACTTAATAAAACATACAAAAGTGACTGTGCCTATGTTTCAATTTGCTGGATGTTTTTTATTTTTTTTTATTTTAGGGGCCCACTAAGCTAGCAACTGGTTCCCTCATTTCTCAGATTATACTACGAAGTGTGGGGCATATGATGACCGTGCTACTCCCATCCTGTTCCCTGACTGCAGGGGTTGAAACTTCTATGCCTCCGCCACTCTCTACTTCTAACCTGGAGGTCAGAGGGTGAAGGGTCAGGAGGAGCCAAGTGTTTGGAGAGGTCAATGCCTCTGTCCCTGCTGACTGAGAGAGAGAGGTGCCCATCTGTTAAACAGGTTAGCTTTGGTGAGACTGGCTGGGAACAGATGATGATGTGGAGTCGTTGGATTAGCAAGTTAACATTGATGTTATTGAATTACTATTAAAGGATTATCTGCATCAGCGGGCACCACAAGCTGCTATTTGCTTAGATCACATACTGTGTATGAGTCAACCACAGAAGTGCAATACACTACATAGTCCAAAATAATAACTTCACACACAACCATTTAACAGTAAACCTGTCATTCCTGACCACGTATATTAAAGGAGTGGTTCACCAAAATTACCAAAAAATAACCTAACTTACCCCAGTTCTATATTTTTTTTTCCAAGGTTTTGAGACATTCATCTCTGAGTTTTCTGCTGCCACTCCAATAAAACTGAGGTGAATCAGGTTAAAAAAAAGACAAGGACTCTACAGCCATACTAGTATCTTGATGAGGCACAGCAGTGTTTTCAGCTTAATGCTAATACACCCACAATGACAATGTTTACATGCATCTTAACCATGTTACTTTATTGTGTTAGCATGCTAACATTTTATAATTAGCACACTGTATAGCTGAAGCTGATGGGAATGTTCTCATTTTTGCAGGTATTTGGTCATAAACAAAAGTATTGGACAAATTAGAATGATGACCTTCTGGTGGTGCTTAATGAAACCACTTCAGGAAGTATACTGAGGGGGTATGAATGTTTGTACCTAGTTTTGTACAAATTCACATTGTAAACTGGAAAAAACTGACCTGCTAGTAGGAAAGAGGAAAAGTCGGATAACTTCACGAGACAGATTCATCTTCCAGGAACCATGAATGGCTGCACAAAACTTCATGGCAATCCATCCAGTAGCTGTTGAGATATTTCAGCATTTCCATGCTATCATGGCTAAAAATTCAACAGCAGCATAACTTTTAATCATTGTTCAATTTTAATGAGAGTTTCTGTTAATAAAAAGCGGGCTTTGAATTAGCCATTGTACGATGACAGAATTTTTTGAAAGAAACTTTTTCACTTAAATTTTTGAAGGGAAATATTTTAGTGAAAGGAAAAAAGGGGGGAAAAATAGTTTCTTGTGTTTTGTTTTAGTCAACCGATCCTTTCACAGTGAAACAACAGAAGCAGTATGGATATCAAGGAGCATTGCTTTGTAATAACTCTACAGTGAATGTCAAAACAGTCCAAAAACATGCTCAGTATTATGTTTTGTGTATTTCCTGACTTGTTAGGAAGAGCAGTCATTCCTATCTGGCGTTGACCATCATGAAACCAGCGCCCCTCCACCCTACAATTCTCACTCTCTACCTTCCTTCCACTCCATGTACAGGATGCATCTCTGATAAATGGCAGAAGGATGGATGGGCTGACAGAGGGGCCGGACAATAATGGCTGATCTACAGGACACAAATGCAGCTACTGAAGAGATTTATGGGCCTCTGCTCATCGTAGACTGTCCAGTATCCGATGAGATGATTTCTCAAAGCTCTGGACAGACGGCAGCGAGCGCAAGGGAAAGCTCTTTCTCCAGTCCCAGCACATTATTTATTAATCAGATGTTTTGGGTAGAAGCCACTTCAAGAAGTGCACCCAGGAAACGACAGGCTGGCCGTAAATATGACAAAGACGGGAGAAAACAAGTGTGAGAGGGAGAGTGAAACTGTCAAAGTGAATCAGGGGCATGGGAAGAGAGGGAAGAGTGGCTCTTTACATCCATGAGTCAAGACCATCAGCAGACGTGGTTCACTAGAGAACTCTTATGATACTCATGTAATATGCAAGACCTTTGAGGAAGCCATCACATTCAATAACCTAGAATGATTACACAGTCTTGATGCTCATGTTATAAAAATCTGTTTTCACCATTTACTTGAAATCATCTAATTAACACCTAAGCTTTGTATACCAATTTGAGTTGGTCTAAGAATGGAAGAAGTAGACCAATGTTAACTTAAAGTGTGTATTTTGAGTAATTTTCTATCTAATTATTGCTAAAATACCTTGTATGCATCAAAATAACATAATTGTGATTGGTAAAATGTCTATTCCTATTTATATTCTGATTAGACCTGAAACAGTTAGTAGTTTAGCATAAAATTAATCTGCAACAACGTTTTCATCATTTGTAATTTGTATTTTTTGGTTTTTGTTTTTTTTTAAAAGCAAAAACGCCAAAATGGTTTTTGATAGTTAATTGCTTGTTTTGTCCAAAATCCCAAAACTTCAGCTAAAATATGTCAACTGGTTGTAATGGGCATCTTTCACTATTTTCTAACAATTAATCATGTAACTAATCTGCTAATCCTAATACTAATCCTAATATAGTGCCTTTTGAATAAACAACAATGCTGACTGTAGATACATTTTTTTTCACTTTTTAAGCAGGATTCTGTTACAACTTCAGTTTATGATCATTAATACTCACTTTGTATATTCAGGATCAATATTACAGCGGAGAACAAGGCAGCATGCCACCCCAACAGTTAATGTCTGATCAAAATGGTCCTTTAATTGGGAGCACTGTTGTAGTTGTTTAGAAATGGAGCACTATCAAACAGCGGTTTACAATCCCCTCCTCAATGCCAAACTGATGTGGCCGCCAATGCAACTTTCATAGGATCCCTGATTAAAAACTGCTCTGCAGTCCCTTGCCTCCTGACCCTTCACCCTGGCTCCACTCCATCTCAAAGCTCGGGAAATTAATTAAAATTTCACAGAGATGGTATCGCATCGCATCTCCGATGAAGGTGTGGGGGTGGTGGAGGTGAGAAAAAAAAAATCAATCAAAATCATCTCCATCTACTCCCTCCACTGTTTGTCTTGAAGGCAGGAAGGACTCACAAGATGGCTACAGAGGCACTTCCTGTGAGAGAATTGAGCGCTTCCTGTGCCAGAGGGCCCAACAAACTTTACTAAATAATGTCATCAATCATGGCACTGGCTCACTCTCACTGCCCCACAAGGAGAACCAACACACAAATAATTATACATTGTAATTTAGCCCAGAGGAAAGTCTGTCCCTGTTTTCCTCTTTTCCCCAATGAGAAGCAGCATATCACCCCTACCTTCCACCCCCCCACCCCCCCCCCCCATTCCCCCTTTACACAACAATAAAATTACATTTGCATTAGCTGTGAGAGAATTTGGTTGGATGATTTATTGAAGCAATCAACACTACACTGGCCAATCCCCGGTCCTCTCACAGAGAGAGAGAGAGAGAGAGAGAGAGAGACAGACAGTGTGTGTGTGTGTATGTGTGTGTGTGTGTGTGTGTGTGTGTGTGTGTGTGTGTGTGTGTGTGTGTGTGTGTGCTGTAGTGATTGGGTGGGGTAGCTTGGAGCTTAGAGAAAGGAAGAAATAGCTTGGGCTGGGGACCAAAGGGGGAAGCGAGGCATGAGCTGTGCAGCGGAGCAATCACCAAGATTCTGCCTTTGATTAGATTAGCATTAAACAACACCCTGACAGATATGACAAATAGGTGCATTAGAGCCTGTCATTCTTCTCTCTTTGGTTTTCTATCTAGCTCTCACTCCTGCTATTCCTTCGTCTCTGGACATTATGGGGCTCACATTCCCTCCGTGTGTCCCACTATCCCAAATCCATGCACGGCCACTGACAACTGCGCAGATGTGTAATCTGACTGTATTACCTTTTGAGAGAAGAAACCAAGTGAATAATGGGAACCAAACAGGGCAAAGGGGTTAAAAGGGGGAGAAGGTGGAGGAAAAAACACCAGATGACAGGCACTATTTCTTTCGAAAACAAAGCTGATAAAAAGCTGAGCGCAGTGGTGAGAGGTGTGTCATTAATCAGATGTGTTTTTGTTTTATTGGAGATCTTTGATTTTTCATGAGGTGCTTTAAATAGTAAAGACAAAAACAGGCGGGGCCAGAGGGGAGTTATTATCTGTTGTCCTTGTCACTGTGTGTATATGAGGGCAACGGTTTGTGTGTGTTACACTATGAAAATAAGTGCTTCTATACTGAATAATACATTTTTTGTATGAAGTGCATTTACAAGTAAATATGAAGTACTGTATTTAGGTTCACACGCAGTAACTAAACAGCCATCAGTAGCCTTACGTCTCTTAATGCTAAACAGCCATCCTGGAGTGATGTATCGACATCTCTGATCATTGATCTGCCCACGCCTGCCTATGATCCCTAAATTAGTATTCATGAATCCGGCAGCAGCTAAATAAACTTGGCAACAAAACACCCACAAGACAACAGAGAGGAGAAGGATAATCAATGCAAAGCACCATCAAATCTACATTATCCCTCCTCATCAGTTTGGCCGAGGACACGAGGGCCAGCACTCGGGTCAAAGGTGGCGCGGACAGGTCGGCCACCCTTGACCCTCAAACCAATATTTGCGGCCAAAGATGCCTTCTCTACGGTTTCTCTGCCCTCACTCAGGGATGGGGTGAATGTGGAAAGGTAGACAAGGTAGTGTGGAGGAAAGATAAGACTCTGGATGGCTCACTGTCCACTGTGGCCTGTAGATTTACTGCACCCAAGGTGAGTCTGATCTGGGGGGAAAGTGGAAGACGAGGATAAGGGAAGATAAAGATGCCAGACTTGCCTGTGAACACAGCAGCATGACGAGTTCCACTACTGAGCTGCTGGACTTCATGCACACCAGGCCTAGAGAAATACGAAACAAAGGGAGTCAGAATAAGCAATCATTTTTTTGTGTTTTTTTTAATTTCTTCTTGGATGATTAGTAAAACATAAATGTACAGATACAGACGTGCAAACGGACTGGGATTATCTAACATTGTGCCATCTGCAAGAGAGCAGATAGTATTGATGGGCCTAATGAGCTGACATGATGTTACTGTAAACTAATACATATTTGGGCCTTGTATTACAGGCCTGACTCGGCCAGCATATGTCCCATTGATCCCTAATGGCGATCCCTAGGCTTTTAGAGGGCAGGGGGCCACTAGAGTGTCCAAAGTCTGCTGTAGAGGCACAGACGGCAAGAAGGCAGAGTAGCCTTTGGTCTTTCAGTTGCTCTTCATATGACATGGACACACATGCACACAAACACAAATGCATGTAAAAGCACATACACACACACATACACACACCTCCCCCCGCCTACTCTTCAGGCCCCCCTGCAGCTATCAATCAACTTTCCATTTTGTTTGGTGGCAGCAGACATCCCAAACACTGCTATTAGTGGCCTGGCCTCTGACCTGGCCCCCTGGAAACCTTCAGCACAACTACCAGCTCTTTGCTCAGCACACACTCATCATAGTACTGGATTAACAACAGCCTGGAGATTAGTTATTACATTTAAATGAGGACAGCATTTATAGGACACATCATCCTGAAGGTTTGCAAGAACAGTCGTGGCAATATCATGACATCTTCAAAAATCACACAGTAAACCAGCAGTGGGGACAAGTGCTGCCAGTCTATGTGTGTCCGAATTGTGTCTCCATGATGTTGAACTTACTGGTGCCCTCAATGAGGAGCTCTTGTCCGTGGCTGCCCAGCAGGGTCCGAGAGAGAAAGGGGGCAAAGTCCACAAAGATCTCTCTCAGCAGAGGAGCCGCCTTCTCCAGAGCGTGCTCCAGACGTTCTGAGATACTAAAAATGTGCGAATGTAAGCCAAACAGCATGTGAGCACACAAACAGTACAAGAAGAGTAGAACAAAAATTGGCACACAAGTCTAAATAAATTCAAGAAATTGCCAAATGTAAAAAATAACATCAGTAAACCCTGTTCTTCATGTGAGGGAGAAAAATTGGAATTAGCACAAAGCGACAATCAGCGAATATGCATAAATAATTGATTGTGAACGCTTACGTGCATAAATAGGTGATAGTGTATGTGTGTGTGTGTGATTGTGTGTGTGAGTGTGAGTGTGAGAGAGAGAGAGAGAGAGAGAGAGAGAGAGAGAGAGTGAGAGAGAGAAAGAGAGAGAGAGAAGAAGATGAATCACCTCATATTGGGGGCTGTGTTCTGGGTCACAGGGGAGAGTGGGGGGACAGATGGCAGGCTAGCGCTGGCTGGAACCTGGCCGCCTGCTACAGGGAGAAACCAAAGAACTCTGTTATTAGTCTGGATGTTGGACAAGAATAGGACGCTGCACACACACACGCACACACACACAAACTCACACATACATACAGCAATTCGTTATACAGCCATGGTAGCACATAAACCTGTAAGGAAACATGCCTCTTATGAAATAATACAATGGTCTCCATTCAAATGTATAGAAAAGGGGGATTTATGGTCAAATAGGGACAGTGGGGGTACAAGTATAATTTTATGGTTAGATAGTGGATGATGTACTCCGAGCACAATATGTCTATCATGAGGTTTTCATGATGGAAACCTTTAAGCTGTGCACTGAAAGGCTGATAAGGTTTCACTGTCAGCTGTAGTCATACTTTAAACAGTGTGATCATATCTGGGTGGTGTTTTTTTGTAAAGATATCAGCCATATATAAAACACATGTGCAATATGTATATAAAAGTATTTGTTTTAAAAAATGTGCATGTAATATTTGAAGTGTTACACCTGTGTTGGAATGTGAGATGATAAAAAATGGCTGTTTCTTTTTTCTTTTCTTTTTTAATTGTTTTTCCTCATAAAGTCATTACATACCAATTTACCCCTCTGGACTGTTTTTGTGACTGTTTCATTACACAACTAAAAGGTGCTTTACGACTTCATTCTGGAGACAGAGGCGCACAAGGTACAAAGTCCATGTTTGATTGATCTGGCAGTAAATTTGCTTCCCTATGGCTCATAAATAAGCTAATGCCCAGCTGAATATGGAGGAGGGGGATTCCTCTGGTGTTTCAGCGGGCTTGTTTTTCCAGCCAGGACAGTCTCCAAGCAGGGATAACTCTTAAGGAATGACAGACAGTGCAATGTGGGCTGGAATGTGCGTGTGTGTGTGTGTGCGTGTGCATTTGTGTGTGTGTGTAAGGTGTTAAGCAGCGCCATGTGGGCCTGGTGAGAGTGTCCCTCTCAAGCTGAAATAGCTCCTTCAAACCAAAAAAAAAAAAAAAAAAAGAGTGAATGAACGTCTCCATTAGTCCTCCCACTGCTCCACTAAAACACACACACACACACACACACACACACACACACACACACACACACTCACAAAGCATATTTACTCAGCACTGCTCAGTGACACCAAGAAACTGATGCATACAGCTTTAACAGTTATTATTCACATGCACACGCAACACACACACACTCCATCCAAGTAAATGCAATATCTCATAAAACCCACACACCCCTTTCTCATGTCACCCCCTCCTTTCTTAAACACACACAGACTCCTCAGCGAAAAAATGTTACACATTTATACAGTCAAACATGCAGAAAGGCGTCAAAAAACGCTCAACATTATTTATTGTCACTGCTGACTAAGTAAATATAAGAGTTAATGTGAATGCCTTTAATTATTTTATTCATTCAACTAAATTCATCCTTTTATCAGAGATCACCGTTATTTAAAACTTTTAACATTGGTATTTACACCAGGAATATTTATTTACTTTTTTTTTTTTTTTTAGATATTTTAAATATTTGCATTTTATTTTATAATATATTGTTTATATATAATGTTATATAATTATAGATGTTAAAGTCATTAGCTGACTGAGTGTAATTGTAATGTTTCCTGTTGTTCTCTGTAGACTTTGGTAACTGGATTACATTGTGCAAACACAGCAACATTCTTCTGCCAGACGCACAAAGAAGCACAATCTCTAAAGAAATATTGACTTTTTCATAGCAGACTCATCCAGGCTACTACTTAGCTTCCCCTCACAGTAACACTGACTCTTCCACTTGGTGTGTGTGTGTGTGTGTGTTTATAAACTCACTAGCTGCAGAGTCCGCAGGGGTGCTCTGGGAGGCGTCACCAGAAGATACTAAGGCGACGCTGTCGATAGGTGTCCCAGCGGACACAGAGGCAGCAGTGGCTGCTGGGACAGGAGTGGAAGTGCCTGAAGATGGCATCAGGCCGGCTTTCTTGGGTGCAACGACGACACTTCTGTAGAGAGAAATTATTAATTCAACTGTAGCCATGACAGAACTTTTGTAAGAAAATGCTGATGGTGCCAGTTCACAACAACCTTCACAAGACTTTCAGGTACACATTTTGGCTGAAAGAACACCAACTCTATCATCACCCTGTTAGACTGGAGGGGTAACTACAGAGCAACTTTCTGCAGGTGTTCCATTGGTTTGTGGCAAGATGAATGTGACATTTTACAGTCTTTCATCTGGACTACGCTTAGAGCAGAGAAAACTCAAAAAAAAAAAGTCTGTCTCTCCAGGTATCTCAGGCTTTCTGGGAAATATTTCATGTGGCAGGAATCAAAAATTGATTTTACATGCAGTGAAACTATATCAGTAGTTATAGTTACCTGTCATACACAGATCTTTCATTAAAATAAGAGCATTACAGCATCTGCTGTATAGACTAGGTGTAGTTTGATACGAAAGACAGATGAAGCCAGCTTTTGGTGCATATTGTACAGTTGCACTTGCCAAACTGGTATTTCTTGCAACTGAACGCTATTCTTTGAAATAGGGCTGGTACACGTAACTTTTTGATACCTGTGCCAATGAGATACCCGTTTTTGGTATGAACACCAGAAACAATAGTTCTTTGAATACTCTCTTTGATGAACAGCGTTTCTACAAAACACCTTTTTTAATTTAAGATAATGTTATATTAACATACTGTAAGCAGTTGTACAAGATCTTGAAAAATAAATCACTTTTTAAGCTTAAAGTAACTTAAAAGGTATAAAGTTTAATATATATATACACACACACCATATTCATAATTATGAAAAAAAAATCCTTTTCATTCATTAATACAATTCTCTGATCAAACTAATCAGCCCAAATTTGAAAAAAAACTGTGAAAGTATTCTGAGCCAATAATCCTGAAAAACCCTAAAAGCATTTCAAATAACATGTATAATGATAATCTAAACTAAACAAAGCTTTTTAAAAACACAAAAATTAAAATCACTGACAGCTACTTTACATTTTTACACAGTTATCTGGGTAATGTAATGGCACTTCTTTAGTTGTCGCTCGTGTAAAGTAACAGGAAGTGTTTCTCGGAGTGATGTGGTACAACTGAGCGGAGTTCAAGTCGCATCCGGAGAACAGCAGATGGGAGGAGAGCAGCATGCAGATAAGCTGTCAGTTTAAACCAGGGCTCTGACAGACCACTGGCCATATCAAAGAGAGCCTGGACCCGCTTATCAGTGCTGACATAGGGGAAGCAGGGTCTAATCACTGGCTACTGCTCCCTCTCAGAAACACAAACCAATCCAGGCTTACCAAGATATGCAAGCGTGCATCAAATGCACAAAATTTAAATATGGAAAGAAAATACTGTGAGCATATAGACAACAGGACTAGCATGCATACCTGCACGTTCCCAGAGTGAGTGTGTGTGCATGCTTTTATGCACACACAAGGGGATAGTTGAATCTGGCTCCCTGTGGTGCAGACAGGTAACTGGCTGCAGTATCAAAGGCTGTTTTAGGTTGATTTAAGGCAGCTGATCAGATCTATTAAAGTTACTGTGAATGTTAAACCCTGACAGTTGACCTTTGCTTCAAGTGATGTATGATTTGAGAATAACAGAGCTGCATACGGATCCCAGTGGCCTGACAGTTGTGTTTAAAATACAAACACATACTGAGAAGGTCCAGAGTGATGCATAAAAACTGAAGTAGTGATAGAAGCGAATGAAATCTGTTTTGATAGCCAGGAGGGTTGGAAATAAAATCATCTGGGAACTTTTCTTCTGTTTAGATAGCGAGTGGGCTGGATGGTGGTATCAGGGAACCAGGGCGGTGAAGACATGAAGCACCCCAGGTGTCAACAGCAGGAGACACACAGAGGACCCCCGGTGTGCGCAGGCTGCGGGAGAGAGTGTGAGTGTGTGAGTGTGTGTGTGTGTGTGTGTGTGTGTGTGTGTGTGTCCCAACAAATATTTGAATATATGCATATGAGTGTACAAATAAATGCATGAGTGCACAAGTGTGTATGAGTCTGCCAGTGAACATGTACGTGTATATGTTTGGCCTTCCATCTGTTCCCCAGCAAAGGCCCAGTGAATTATTCAGCAGGTCATTAGCCACACTTATCATGAGTGGGACGCCCCAGTCGATTAATCAGCCGTCAGCGGCCCCACTCAACCCACAAACAGGAGCCAGGGCAGTGGATGTGTTTGCGTGTGTGTTCGCTGGGCTGAGGCTAAATTATTTAAAGGCTTTAACCTACAATGGTTAAGTGCAGTAAGCACTGTGATTCCTGTAATCTCCACTATTTCAGGTTTTTTTTTTTTTTTTTAAAGTGCAAGAATGAGTAAGGAAGTGTCAGTGGTATGTCTGTGTGTAAAAATACCATTCTCTAGAGTATTAACCTCAGAGACAGCTCATGTGAGGGAGGGGAGTGTACACCCCCACAGAGCTTTGATCTCTTTCCCCTTCATTTCAAACAGCCCTGTGCATGGAAATGTTCATAATGTTATTCACTGACCATACACACAAACACATTTGCACATACCCTCGACTTTCAAATCAACTCTAATAAAGTCCACAATGTCAAGCTGTGATTGGATGATGATGGCGGCTGGTGTGGGAGGGGCATTACCTGGATGACATCAGTGATTTATGAGTGGAGCAACTGCGACCTGAGGGCCCACAAAGTATGAGAAAAGCACAATCTCAATATTTTTTACGAGTGTGTTTGTACCCACAGGGATATTCCACAGTATGTGGTAAAACATGCAAGGTGTACACTGTATGTGTCGGAAACAAATTGGCTGTATGTCATTTATTAAGGACAAGAGGCAACCAAAGAATAGCAGACCTCGGAGCAGGGGTAGAGAATGTTGACATTTTGTCTAGAGTGGTAAGTTTAATTTTTTTTAATCATTTTACTTTTACCTTTTATATATATATATACACACACACACACACACATACATAAAAATAATACTATATATGTAAAATACACCCCAACTGGCATGTCTCTACAGCCTATACTGGCTTTCTTATGGGAAGTTTTAAATATTTTAACTGTAGTTTATTTTGTGGTTTAATTCTTTTATAATGATTTAATGTCCAATCCAGCCTTATTTTCAAATTACCACCAGGTCTGTTGTCTACTTGTAACATTAATCTAAATGCCCGATTCTCACAGCCAATGACATAGTTACAGCCGAGCTGCAGTCAGATGTAGGACCACCACTGAGTGTGCTCTCAGTAAATCACAGCAGGTGAACTTGTGTGAATCTGTTTGAATCCACAGGGCTGAATTTGACACAGGCTCACTTTTGCAAATTGTTGATTAAATTATTAAAAGGGAATTTTTCACTGTTTTAAGTTCCGTTTTGTGTCCAACATTCTTACCTTCTCCCTAAGCGGTACATTAACAACACTTCACCATCAACACAACTCATCTGTACATCAACTATCACATACATACAGAGTCTGCTGCCAGGAATGCAAACAACTACACCATGTATATCCCAGTGTCTAACACTCACATATTCTGCTGAACCATGCAGTCTAAATCATCGCCTTGTACAATGACACTGTTTAGCTCTGGTTAGTGTCAGCAAATATTTGCAGACTGGCTGTCATAACAGGGGCATGGCTGAGAAATGGATGGGAGAAATCCAGCAGGTCTCCACTAGTAAATAAATCAGGAGGGATACTTCACCTTGTGACCCACCCCCAGTTTTTATCTGGGAGATCCCTGCTTTTTACATGCATTGGACTCATAAATCCAGTCCTCAGGGCAAGCAGAAAGTTGCCATGTTTTGGCAGGAGATGTCAGTCTAGAATGTCAGCTCCGGCTTGCACTGGTATCACTGGGAGACTTACTGGTTAGTGGGAGATGCTGCGCAGTGATAGTCATTACAACAAGATAATAAACACCGTAGCTATACATGTGGTTGGTATAATTTGTAATAGTAAGGACTAGTGACTGCAGGCTGATAAAGAATTGTAAAGTGAGGAGATTAGAAAATAAATATAGGCTTAAAGCCAACAAATGATATGGATAGTTGGGTAATTTTGAACAAGACACATCAAAATAATTTGGGTGTTTCTGACCGTTAGAGATGTCGCCATGGACTCTGGGAAATTGAGAGCATCATTTTTCACTATGTTTGGACATTTTACAGACTCAAGGATTAACTAAAAAAAAAAAGGCTGGATTAAAAGATAAGGCCAGTGATGTTCTATATTTTCATATATCGTCAACAAATCTCATGAAAAGACCAAAATTAACAAAGAATTGTCTCTGCAGCCAAAACCTGTTATTAACTGTGATTCATCCCACTGTGTGTTCCACCCCCATTGTTGAACAAAAACTAATAAAAACGCTGCCGGTTTTGGTGTTTTTCAAGGGATGTGTTAATAACAAAAATATAAAATATTGACAGCCTAATTCTTTAACTGATATCGAAAAATTATCATGATTTGCCACCCTACAAGATGTTCATGTGTGAACACCCAGAGAGTAGATGTCGTCTCCTTTAAAAAGGGACCTGGGAGAAGTTTGACGTCTGTGCCTGGGCTATATACCTTTCATGAAAAGGCTCCCATAGGCAGCGAGCAAGCTGTTAGTCTATGTTCTCCAGCTCTCCTGACGTCCTCTCTTCCTACTGAGTGTGCTCAGCGGACAGGAGCCAGTCTAATCCCCCTGATATGAGGAGCGCCCTGAGACCTGACAAAGCATTCCTCAGATAAAGACACGCGATCACAGAGATGCCGTGGAATTCCCACAGTTGGGGGTAGGCAGACTCACTGCGTCTGTGTGTGTGTGTGTGTGTGTGTGTGTGTGTGTGTGTGTATGTGTGTATGTGTGTGTGTGTGTGCGTATTTGTAAGTGAGCGCAAGAAGAGAGAAACGGAGAAATGTTTTCTTCAATACATGAGAACCTTGACTTGACATCACCCCCATGGAGACTTCTTTCTCCCATCTCTCTCCCTCCCACTCTTTACCGTCCTCCCCCTCCCTCTGCCGTTTGTCTCAGAATCAACGCTCCAAATTCAAACCAGACCGGTGACCATCCTCTCTCACCTGGGTCCGTCTGTGGCTTCAGTACCCCGCTCAGCTTTTGAAGCCTTACTCCTGACTGTTCCCCCCCGCACCTCCAGGGGTAATGCAAATTATACAGCCTTTATGCCAGAGAAAGGGGGAAACCCTTTTGAATGTTAGACAGGGAGAGAGGAGCAGTAGGAGAGATGAAAAAGAAAGTCGTTAAATATCAGTGACACGGTGAAAAGAAACAGCTTCCTGCCAGCTTCGTCTCTCCATCCCAGACATGACTCCTGTTTTCCTTAAGACAGGTTCTTTGTAAGGCCGTTTACTCGGGATGAGGACTCGCATCGACAGCTTAAGGAAAGAACAATGGGAGTAAGAGGGAAAGAGTCGGAGACTTAGATTCCCTGGTTCAAAACGGTTTTTGTTACAGAATGTTTTTCAAGATCCAACAAAGCCTCCTAGGAGGATACCAAGCTGAGATGTCTTCAAGGTCTGACTTTCAAAGGTACCCTGCAGTTATGTTGGGATAAATGGCATGAAACTGTCAACTGTGAAGCTTGAGAGTCACTAGAGTATTCACCATATGGGCTCTTGAGAAACTGATGAAGCTGTCAGGACTACACCCATGTCAACAACAGGGGAATTTCCGTCCAGATTTTTCCCACCATCAGCAATATGCACAGCAGAAATATAGGATTTCCTTGAAATACCGTGGCAGTATGTGTGTATGTCAATCTATGTTTGAACCTGAGGGCTCACCTATCAAATAAGAACTGCGACGATTCTCTAGCCGCATCGCCCACACTTCCTAGAAACGCTGGTGGCAGCAGGCTTGGGTCCACCATGATATCATCAGTTGGAGCGCTCACGAGGCTGCGCAGAATGTCCTTCACATTCTTGCCCTTTGAATCAGCGGGCAGAGCAGGTCTGACCTCAGACGACAGCGTGGACAAGGCCTCTGAGATGGCGTCTGGACCGTGAGTCACAACAGAGGATGACAGGTCTGCCTCGCTCGCAGCGGCTGAGGTGTGGTCATCACCGATGCCAGAGTCGTACCGCCGGAGAGAGACGCCGTTCTCTACTTCCAATCCACCAGAAATGGCACCGCTATCTAAGAAGACACAAATAATAATGAAGACGTGTGAGCTATAAAGCCGCATCATGAGAGATTAATAACAGCAGTGGTTCCCAACCTTGGAACTGGGACACAAAGGGCTGCAAGGTGATTCACAGGCTAGAAAAAGACGAAAAACTAAACGCTACAACACAAAATTATGTTTGCGGAATCATTTTTTAGACTCAAGAATTTGTATAAATAAATGCTATATTGTTTTATCATACTATAAAAATTATTAACATAAAAGCTACACATAAAGAGGGGAAATTACTCTCTGACTGACGTGCAACCTGAAAGAGTTAGTTTGCATTTGTACTGCTGGAATGCTGGAAACCACTGCAGCACAGCACACAGCAAATATTTCAGATGAAATTTTTTCCTTGGAGCTATTGTATACCTGTGCTCCTGGCAGACTGGGATCGCTGAGGGTGTTTCTTGTCATTGTGGGGCTCCAGGATGTCACGGTACTTGGACACCATGAGGACTGAGATGAAGTACACCACAGCAAGAGCCAGAAACTGAGCCTGCTTACTGTCCTCCTGGAACAAACAACATACACTAAACGACCTGTGTGTCTGTGTGTGTGTGTGTGTGTGTGTGTGTGTGTGTGTGTGTTTATATGTGCGTCTTCTTCAGAAAGCAGTGACAGTTGAGTAATTTCATTGGTGCTATGCAGGTTGCGTTATGTGTATACAACATGTGAATGTGGTAGATGGGCATCTCACAATATCTCTGAAGACGACGGCCCTGAGGCGGTTAATGTCCATGTCCTGAAGCAGCCGGTCCAGGTCCCTGACTGGAGACATTCCACCTGTCACTGCATCAACAGGACTCTGCGCACGTGCATGAAAATCAGACCATTACCACATGTTATTGTCTACAAGTAAAGTCCAAAAAGCACATGCACTTCTATACCAAGCTGGTTGTTTAGTAATTCATGTGCACTTCATGGGGTAGGTTAAGGTTTCACAGCTTAGGGAAGCTATTCCTCCTGGGATCATGTCCTTAACATAATGGCTTTTCTATAGAGCCACTGCATTATAAATGAGCTTTAACACCCGGTTCAGGGAAGAACAACATGACTTTACTGGAAGTCACTGTATCAAATCAAAGGGGCAATGACAAAAACCTAGTCTAGTGTAACAAATAGCAACCAGTGTGGTAATATAATAAGACATGAGCTAATGCAATAACACTTGGTTGTTGTTGGTGAGCAGGACAAAGGACAAAGCTGCTTTGGTTTACTCGTGAGTACGGGAAAAGGACAAGGGAGGATTGTCACTGTTTTCAAGTGTAAAAAAACAAAAAAGGCAAAACAACAAGGATGGCCAGTACAAGAGTGAGAGTAAATTACTGATATTTACAGCGTTATTTTGCATTTTGAGGGAAGCGTGAGAAATTTATAGGACAATGAAGTGACGATACGATCTGGATTACTTGCCTGTGCAGAGGCAGACTTGGCTGTTCCCAGCAAAGTGCTGGGCATGGCTGTGTAGTTGGAGGCCGAGCCTTCTGTGCCATGATTAAACTGGGCTTGCTGACACTCCAGACAGTTTCTCACTGCCATTGCACACACTGGGGAGGGACAGGGGAAGAGATATTATGTGACAACATGTAAATAAAGTCACTTTCAGAGAAATATGTAGGAGAATTATGCTGACAAATGCTTCTAAAGAGATGACACCCAAAGCAAATGCATAAAGAAAAATGAGAATGTGAATATCCAGCTCGTAAACTGAGAAAACCACAGGAGGAGCAGCTGAGAGAGACAAAAACAAAGGAGAAAAAGTGGGGCCACAACAAGGTCAGTGCTCTGGCCAACTCTGGCAGCATCATTCACTCTTCCCTGCTCCACCTCTCCTCCCAAGGTCATAGTGCAAGGGTGTGCTCTTGAATCACATCCACTGTGCAGCTCCCATAACAAATGACACTGCTGGGGTGTGCACATGCTGAGTAGGCAGCAAGACACGTCCTTCGCCGGAAAAAAAATCTTGTGGTCCGACAAGTTTACGTGGGTTCAGAACTGGCACATTTACCATTTGTAATCTAATGTACTGCTCTCCTGTCTGAGCCCCTCCCAACCCCCTGCTGTTCCATACTTGACAACTGACAAATGTTAACTCTGAGCCATTTAGATTACGAAGGAGGGAATTATTCCGTCTGGAAATGGGCTCGCTTTTTCCATTAGAACTACTCTTTCATACGACCATTTATAAAAAGAGGGGGGAGGGAGGGGTGGAGACGCTAAAACCTTGTTATAGTCTTCCAAAATCAGATTAGGTGCCAGCAATGGGGAGCGCATACCTCATCAAATATTCATTTCATAACGGCTGCTTTCTAAAACTGGACCTGTGGTATGGTGGCATCGCCTTCCTGCAAAAACCCAACCGCAGCAACGGTAGTTGGATAATACCTGAGAGAAGAAGTGCTCTTCGTACAACATGTTTTTATTTTGACAGCCTTTTTGTATGAAACCTTCACTGTAATGAGTATGTAAAAGCAAAAGCAGATACCTACATATGCACCATTACATATATAGAACAAAGCATGAAGAAATTATTTAAATCGGTGCAGAACGTGTTGCATCTCTTTCAAGCAAGTGTGTGTGTATACTGTGTTGATCTGTGTTTGCTGAAAAGGTTCACCATAGAAAATTAATAATGTAAGAATTTCAATATCTTTTATTCAGCTAGACCGAGACTCTGCTTCTGATGCTGTCAGAGGAAACTTTAATAGCCTGGAACAGGAGCCAGAGAAAGGCCTCGGGCTACGCTGCAGTACAGTGCAGCCAAGGCCATTATGGAGAACTCACTACATCATGATAGCAGCCATTTTAGAGTGTTGCCATGCAGAGGGGTTATAATAACAAGATAAGAGAGTGCTGATACGAGCAGAGTGAAAGAGGCGAGGGGATGAGAACAGCAGAGGGAGATGAAGAGGAGGAAGGCAGAGAGGAAAGAGAGAATACAGAAGGGAAGGTCAAAAAGGCTACAGGGAGCCATGACTGGGGCTTATACCAGAGGCTACTGCCGGCTGATATGAGGTGGATCGATGAACAGGGGAGGACAGAGGGCTTAGTAAAAGGAGGCGATAAAAGAAGGAAGTTCAGTGAGTGGACACAGATGAGGAGAAAGACAGCTAAACATCTGGAAACTCTGCAAGGTTGATGGGGGGGAAAAAAAAAAAAAAAAGGGAGAAGGGACAAACAAGGGAAAGAATGGATGAGATACCAAGGCGAAGGCACTGTCGGAGGATGCCTCCTGACGACATGTTCTTCTCTGCTTCTATCTCTGTGAAGTTGAGGGAGCTGGCGAAGATGAGAACATCCACGAGGTTGACGAGGCGCTGTAAGAAGGTGACTGAAGCCTCCACTGCCAGGCCTTGGGATGGCTCAATGTTCTCCAGTTCATGCTGGTAGTAGAGAGAGGAAAAATTACACAGAAATTTAATTAAATTTAATTGATGGACAAGTAATCATAAAAGTACATAAGTTAAGGGGTACGTGACTGGGAACTCCATGTTAAATTTTATTTCATTTATTTTATTTTCATTTTATATAAATGAAAATACATTTAAAAAAAAAACAAAAAAAAACAAAACTATAACTTTATTTTAATGGTATGTTATTTTAATGCTATGGTATATAAGTAGGATTACACTTTTGCTTTTGTTTTAAAACTAACAATAGAAACATTCATTGTGAAAGTCCATTCTTTAGTAACAATAACATTACAGTCAATTTTTATGCTGGTTCTAAGCCTGAGCATATTTTTTCCAAACTTATGTAAAATAGCCAATGATTAATCACAGCTGTGATATAGAAAATATACCTAAAAACATAATGAACATATTCAACACATGCAACTGAAAACACATTATATTGTATAGTTGTAATTTTTCACATTAACTTTAAATTTAGTTACAGACCACACTAAACTGAATGTAACTGAATTATAATGGAATTGAACATCAACCCGATCGGTTGACAGGCTGGTCAGGTCATTGGCAGAGGCAAAGACTCATGTATGAGAGCCACAGTCACTGAGGTCACACAACAAAAACAACAAACTAACAATGTTAGAAAGCAGCTAACTGTAGTCTAATGCAATAGAGAAAGGTCAATGTGGATGGATAACTTCCTGTGATTGGAGCCTTCAGCTACATATAGAGCCACAGACAAAAGTAGACACACACACACACAGGCACACACAGGCACACACACACACACAGGCACACACACACACACACACACACACACACACACACACACACACACACACACACACACACACACACACACACACACACACACACACACACACACACACACACACACACTTTAGGAGACTCACAGAAGAAGAGGTGGCAGCAGAGAGCAGAGGTAAAATGCCTCCACAAGCCATGATGAGGTTGTCCACCACCTGGGAGATGAGGTGTATACTGTTGTGGACAAACACCACGTTCTCACTGCTGTTCACAAAGTCCAGAATTGTCTTTGTGGAGTGACTGAGAGACAGGAGAAAAAAATAGGAAAGATGTTCCACAACAAGCTTAAAACGAGAGCATGTGTTTGGTGAGTAACAACACAGTAGCTACCGTACAGATAAACTGTGTTCATAGTTCTTCCTGGTTTGATTACACATAGATAACTGCTAACCTTACGGATGAAAATGTCCCACAGTTTACATGTCTACAGAATGTAATGTCTATTGGTCGACCTCGACAAGTGCGTTTAATAAACAATGAATTCCACAGCATCAACAGATACTTGATTTTTTGGTTAAATGTAATCTGAAGTTCTGCTTTAGTCCTCAGAGACTTGAAAGCTCAATAAATCTTTATTCCATTAATCAATTGACAAAATAATTGTTAGCTTAAGCATTAGCGAAGTCAGAGTCAGCAAATCGGTGCTACCCTACCTCCTCCACATCTGGACATCTGTCTCAATGGAGAAGAGCAGGTCAGTGAGGAGGCGTTGATGCATGTGGGACCAGCGGAACTCTGGGATGCGAAACATGGTGGAGCGAGGAGCCGAAGTGCCGCTCTCTCTCGGCTGACCCGACGAACTTCCCCCTCCCGCTGCTGCTGCTGTCGGCTGGCCTTGGCTTGTCTCCTACAGAGAGGCATGTGCAGTACACAATGAGCTATAACATGACGTAGGCCTGTGAGAAACTTTTCTATTTAATTTGCAGCAAAAAATAAACATTTCAAACCTATAACCCATAACACATTGTAGTGAATTCTAAAAGATCTTAAAGAGGAGGGACTAGGAAAAAGAAAGAAAAAAAAAAAAACAGATGCATACTGTTGTAGAGGTCTCCTTCAGTTCAAGTCTCTCTGTGTCTAAGGCCACATTGGACACATCCAGTCTGGCAATTTTAATCTCTTTGGTCTTGCTGACAGAGTCGGCACTCTTTTGTGTGTCAGAGCTCGAGGCAGTTGTGCTGCTGTGTGGGGCACTGGACGAAGTTTCCTCTCCAGCGGTGCCGCTGGTCTCGGAGGGCTGGCTGAAAGAAGTTGAGGCCGATGCTGCTGCAGCCTCCTGGGCTGTAGAGGGTAGTGTGCTGTCTGAGGGCTGCTGCTCTGAAGCTGTGGTCTCAGCCGTCGGGGAAGACTGTTCATCTTTAACTTTTTCTTTTGGTGCTTCTGTCACAATTTGTTCAGGTGTTTCCGTTGGAGGAGTCTCACCCTCTAAATTAGACACCTGTTTCTCCTCAGCTTGACTCTCTCCAGTTTTTTCATGCATGCTAACCTCCTGTTTCTCATCTTTTTCTTCTTCCGTTTTCAACTCCTGTCCTTCCTGATCATTTTTATTGCCTTCATCATCTTCATGTTTACCTTCCTCCTTTTTTAATACTTCCGCCTCCTCTCCGGCAGCAGCAGAAGCGTAAGAGGACTCCTCTTGGCTATCATCAGCATCACTAGGATGGATCTGGTCGCTAACAGACGACACGTCAACCAGGTCCTCATTGAAAACAGACGCTCCACCCAGCACACTGTTCTCCAGACAGGCTGCAGTCTCAGGGGAGGCTTGGTCAGTCCTACCTTCATGTTCTGAAACCACTGGCACTTCTGTGTCTGCTTCATTTAAAGAGTCTTCTGTCATGGAGGTTGACGATTGATCTTTGTTGTGTTCACTCTCACATTTTTCACCATCTGTTGGTGTTGTAGCAGAGTCACCAACCACTTCTACTGCTTTTGTGTCAGCTGCTTCAGGCATGTTGCTAGTGTTCCTTTGTAGATTATCATTGTCCTTATCAGTGGAAGACTCAGTCACTGCTTCCTGCTTATTGTTCTCTTCACTCAGTTCCTCTGTGTCAGTTTTTTGTGTCACAGCAGCTTCAGTCTCTTTTCCATCACCTGAGTCATCTTTGGAAGAACCCTGAGCCAACCTCTGCTCTTCTTCCTCGGGCCTTGCCAGGATGTTGGACACAGTGATGGATGCGTGTCCCCTTTCATCAGTACTCTCCAGCGGGCTGGAGGGGATGGTGGAACTAGATGCTGAGTCAGGGGACTTCTGGGACAACTCGTCCACTGTAAGCTCAATGACAGTGGAAGGGGCCGCCTCCTCTGCAGGTGGCCCATTAACGCACTCCGTGGTCTCAGAGCTCTGGCTGACACCAGAGACGGTTCGGATTGTGCTGAGAGAGGCTCCAGACTCCTGTCGCTGGTACTGGCGGAACATGCGGGACAGATTCTCCTTGTGCTGCTCAAAGGTTACCTGCAAACACAGATTATATGTTCAAATGTATGAAACACCAGCAATCTACATAATTGGTCCATCTTTTAATGAAACCATAGTTGCTAATTTAGGTATTACTGTTACAGTTTTGGCCATCATTTCAACTGGTTATGATAACTTTTTACTTACCAAAATAATTGCTAAGATTTAAGAACACAGTGTCGTCGCTACAGTAAAGTCTGATGTGCCAAGAAACAAACACACAATCACACAGTCACACAATCAAACAGCTAAAACTACAAAAATAAATACACAAATTTTAATAAAAAGGAAATATCCTTTAGGTGAATTTTCTGCAAGACTGTTTTTTTTTTAAAGAAATTATTAAATGTTGCACCAACAGGACATTTGAACACGACCTTGCTATTTAATGATACATGTCATAAACCTAGTAAACAATTCGCTTTTAGGGGCTACTTCATGATGTACCACCAACAATTCCAAAGAAAATTACAACTAATTCCATGACACATTTTCATATAAACCTGTCTCCTGCTCTCTAACTGATATCCACTGCTTCACACTTTCACCCTGTAAATAAAAGTTGCTGTTATAAGCTTGTTACCACACCGGACCAAACTGTGCCACATTTAAAACTTTTCCCTCTCTCTTACATGCAGCTGCCCACGGCCTATTAACCCCTTTCAGTCTTCTTACCATCTGATATGGGTAGACTAGACTGCTAGTCTATAACGACAATGGTCTGCAGTGGCATTTGAGGAAGAGCCCATCCATGTAAGCAGTCATAGATTAGCAGTAGATACTATTAGTGTGTGTCTGCAAGCTGTTCTGAGTGCGTGTCCAGCATCGGCAAATCCTCCCACGCCTAATTTAAGACCCTACATTAATCACTGAGCTTGGAGGACAGAAAGTCAAAGATGGGTTGGTGGTTGGAGGGGGGTTGAGGGCGGACTAGACCCACTTTGCTGCTTTTTCACCTGAGGCTATTTGGACAGAAGGAGAGAGAGAAACAAAGAAAATGAGAACGCCGGAGATCAAAAGGAGAGAAAAAAAATAAGAAATTGCAGAGGAGGAAGAGGAAGAAAGTGAGTCATTGAGAGCGCAAGAAAGGAAAGGGAGAGAAAGAAGCTGATTATTTGTAATTAATTAGGCGTTATTGTTCTAAATTAGCCTGCTACACGGGTGCTCATTAATCTTCTGTAGTGGGGAGCAGTGATTGGTAATCCATAGCTGTTTTCTGAGTGCACAGCCTGTTCTAAATGCACCAGTAGTCCGTCTCCTTCTCTCTTCCTCCCTCTTTCCCACTGATCACACAGCAAGACCTTCTACCCCATTAGTTTGAGCTTAATTTGACATTTAGCATTTTTAGCAATTAAAAGGCTGCATTCAGAGTGCACTGCTATGGAAATTATGCGAGAGAGCGGTGCAGCATATAACGTCATGGATTCAGGATGCAGTCTGTACATTAAGATGATGTATGTTGGCCTAAAACGCGGCTCTGCAACAGATCCAGTTACCATTAGACGGCGATAGAATATGTCTCTGTGGTTTTTAAAATAGCGTTTAGCCTTGCTACAATATATAGAAAACTGCCCTGGGTGGCTAAGACATCAGCGCTGATCTAATCTAATTTCATTCTACTCCATGACTCGGCCTGGCCTCAGTGGGGTATGGAAAAATGTTATGGTAATGTACAAAAACATGGTGGGCTTTTCTAATGTGACAGGTAACATGGTATTAACTGGGCACAGCAGAGCCAGATCATACTGAAGATTTGAAACACTTTGGAAATAGGACACACTACCGTAAACAAAAAGGACACTGCAGTACTTCAACAGGGCAAGTCTCTGTTGGTTCATGGCCCATAATATTTTTCCAACAACATAAATATATCACAAAAACTTCCCTGCAGTCAAACAACGGCTACGATCACACTTTCAAAACAAGACAAATCTTTTCAGAAACTTCAGTAGAACTTCCATTGTCCCCGTGTCTGAACTGTACAACTGATCCAGAGTAAGCAAAGGGTCAACACCACAACCTGTTAGGTGAGGGTCAGGGTGGCAAAGCGGTGATCTTGGGGGACCCCACAGTAGGAGCATGGGAGTCCGCATTTAGATCAATAGATAGCAAGCAACCACAAAACAAAGGGGAAATGGGGAGGGCAGCGTGTCTCTAATCCGATTAGCTAAATGCAATTCCTCCTCCAAAATCAATGTCATCTGTAACTGCTGTGCTGGCCATGCGGTTTTGCTCTTGTTCACAATATCTTCCTTTCTCACTCCTTGTTCAAACATTTTTCTTCTTAGTTTTCTCCTGCTGACCCGATCCAGTGATATGCCTCTAGTATTTACTGTATCTGTCATTTCTATCTTCGCTATAGGAGGACAGGCTCGCACAAAGATTATGTGTGCTAAAATAGCTTTTAGCCAAACAAGCAAATTCACAGGAAATCCATCATTTGATTATAATACATTGCACTTTGACATTTTAATACTTATTTTCAAATTATAAGATGAAAGATCAAATACATAAACACTAGCACTTGCGACTGGCTTGCTACGACAGAACATAGACAACACTTGATGCATGGCTTTTATCTAGCATTGGCTTTTCAGTGTATTCGCTTTCTCCTTTCTTTGTCTACTTGTCAATGCATCTACCTGAAACTCTTTGCCAAGAACAACAGCTCGAGTCTCCCGTGTTAATGTCTCAATAAATCCAGGAGGTAAAGACCGTATGGCCAAACTATTTAACTCCAATATTTGGCATTTCATCATGAACTGACAAAGGCCGAACTGATAAACGTAAACACCAACTGTAAAATTAGCAGATTTTTAAAAATACCTCCATGTATATTATATTTTGTCAAAGATCTGTCGGCTCATTTTCGACTCATATTTATCTTTGTGCTAAAATGTCTGACAGGAGTAATGAAGTTAGCTGACAGTGGGAGTCTGAAGGACAGCGGGACCTTCACGCCCCAATCTCTCTCTTTTGGAGATCTCCTTATTCTCAAACTGATTTGTGTGCAGAGATGGACGAGGGGCACCTTGGGTGGGTGTGTGGGTTGAAAGTGGGAGGGCTGTTGTGTCAGCATGCCCACCTGCAGGAACATCTGTCTGTTCAGAGCGATGCATATGCAGATACATTTACTTGCTGATGACTGACATAAAAGGATATACTGCACGCATACAAACACACGAGCATACTTACTAAACACACACACAAACAAATACACAGATCTTTTTCTAATTTCAACTTCTCAACAAGCTAGTCTATGCTTTGCCAGTAGATAACAAAATAAAACAAAACAAATGAAAATAAAACCTGGGGTGATCAGTAAACAATCTCAATCTACAACTCCCAGCATAACTAAACTCAATTAAACTTCTTACACTTACAGAATGGGATGAAAAACTAAAAAGATATGAAATATGGCCCATATATTTCTGTTTGCTGATGGGCTCCACACAACAAGAAAAATAAGTAAAATTTGACAAGCACAGTTGCTCATCCTGCTCTACCATGAGTTTCTGGCAGGTGTCAGCCAATGAGGATTTTTATGGAGCCAAAACAGACAAAATGCAGGAAAACAAAAACAAAAAGGTACGAGATACAAAAAGGAATAATATATTAAAAGGAAAAAGCTGAGATTGTGAAGATTGCTAGAAGAGACAATTTTTTCTTCTTGACTCACAAAGAATGTTGCATTGAAAATGTTGCATTCAGCATTAAACATATTATCTGTGTATATGCCAAACTGACAATTTTAGCATGGTTGACACAAAGCAAACTAAGCCATGTAGTCCATGTAAAGATGAAGCGTGTATATATGTATTTGTGAATGCATATATGCACTTATCAAGGAGGCTCCCAGTGGGCTGGTTGTATTTATGAGGCCTTGTTTCTCTGATTGTTCTTGCATGGTTCCGATGAATATTCAATGGGATCGGAGAGAAAGGCTTACTCGGGCCCAAGAGAGAGGGAGGGCAAAGAGAAAATGTGCCTGGTAACTCACAGTCACACAAACGCAGACACAAATGCACGCACAGACACACACACACACACACACACACATATACGCGCAATCACGCGCACATACACAGCCCTGCAGCAGTGGGAGGAGAGAGCAACAGTGACAAACAGCTTTGGTGCTACAAAGGTGGCAGGAAATCTATCAAACAGGACAATAAAATTGCAATTGAGTTTCTTTAGCTTTTTTATAGCAGATGCATGTATCTTGGTGGCTAGCCCCCAATGCAACAATCTGATTCACAGGCACTGTGTGTGTGCGTTTGTGTGTGTCTCACATCTTACAAGTGCATGGGTTTATTCACACACAGCGTATGTGTGAAATTCTGCTGTTAGGTGAGTGCTGGGTATTGTTACTAGAGCCAAGAAGAAAAAGCATTAATCTTGTGCAATTATGGGAAAAGAGGCAATTACAGGCTGTCGTGTGCAGAGAAGAACAAACACTTTCTGCACGACACCACATCGCTATGTTTTAAAATGAGACACCAACACACTGCAGCTTTATGAACAGGTGAAACCAGAACAAAACTTTAAAAAGGTAAAACTAATTCCTTTTGATTAGATGTCATTCATGAACATCTAAAATCTCAGATTAATAATATATTTGCACCAGCGTTTTTTTTTTTTTTTTTTTTTTAAATCACTACCCAACAGAAATATCACAATTTTATTTTTGATCAAATGCTTCAACTGGGGAGTAATAATGGTAATAATGGTTTATAAATATATCAGTGATGGAATGACAGTACAACACAGTAAAGCACGCAGACATCTGCTTTTACAGTTTCACTATCACTGTATTGAGCAAAAGTTCTTGCAACCACCTCACACCAAATGCTGCCTTTGACCGGCAGGGCAGAAAATTTCCTTACAACTTAATGTATACACATTTTATTTTCCCTTCCACTGGAAGTTAGTTTCTACAGTGTTCACAGGAGAGGGGGACATGTTGGGAGTTTAGGGCATCTAGCATACAACACACACCATGGAGCTAACTGCTGCCCTCACGCTGATCCTCTCCCATGCAGTCTGTCTGTGCCCCCTACTGGTCGCCAGCACTCACAGCATCCCACAGCACAGTGAAGCGTCTCATATCACGAGCACTTCTTTAACTCAACCTTCAATCTGCCAGGCTTAAAAACCCCCCAGACCACAATCTGACACCAACCTCAATTACTTCACTGCTTTGGAACAGAGTAGCGTAATACGATATCAACACTGAATTTCTAAAGCAGTATTTTGAATTCAGCTTTTGGAAATAAGAAGTGCCAGAAGTTTATTTTTATCTGTGCAACGTGAAAGAAAGAGACTCTATACATAAATAAAGAGTGGAGGGGCTGGTGGATTCATTCCCACTGGTTTATACTGTAACTAGCTTTTAAATTATAATCACTGTATAGCTTCCATAAGCTTAATCTGATGGGCACTGAGAGGCAAGGTTCAATTACTACGCTAGCCTACACTGCGAGACAATAATGCTCTCTAATTTCTTACTTGATGAATTGCATTATGTCAGGTTCAAGCTAAACATATGGGTGACAGAGCTGATGGCTTTGACTGAATACTGCTGTCTGTTTGGCTGGAACCAAGCTGAGGGAGCAGGGCTACAGTTACAGTCACGGGGGGGGGTGTTTAGGCTGACCATAATGCAGCAAGATTTGAGTGTGTGTGCAAGTGTGTGTGTATGTTCATGTGTTTACTACAGAGAGATAAATAGTGTGTGATTTAAAATGAAAAGAAACAGAAACGGAATAAATTTTTTTTTTTTTTTTTTTTTTTTTTTTTTTTTTTAAATTGTAAAAATGAAACAGATGGGGAGAAAGACGAAGATTCACAGAAAAAGATAAACAAAGCTGCGTCTAACCTGTGTGTGTGTGTGTGTGTGTGTGTGTGTGTGTGTGTGTGTGTGTGTGAGAGAGAGAGTGTGAGGCATGCATGGATTTAATGAGCGCTCTGACCTTGGAGTGGGTGATGGACAGGGTGTCCACCCAGACGCGCCAGCCACCCCACTCATATTTGATGGCGTGGTAGAGCAGGATGCGGAAGATGGCGTACACCATCTCTGTGATTTTCTGCTCCTCGCTGTTTCGCGGGTTGATGAAGCACAGAGAGAGCATCCACTCCTGCCACACCGAGCACTGCAGCAGGCTCCTGAAACAAAAAGTACTCGGCGATGAGAAGGTTGGTGTAGTGCTGAATGTGAATCCCACTGACACGTAAACACTGTGTTGAGTAGTGTGTGTGTGTGTGTGATGTGATTCTCTATCCTGTGAAGTGGCTGAATTCTTACCTGCGGTTCTCTCGGCTGTTATTGAACAGTTTGATCATGTCTGACAGAAAGACCCGGCGCACCTCCATGCTCTCAGGGGATGGGGGAGAGTTCTTCAGCAGAGCAGCTATTACCTTCAGAATCTCTAGAAATATTAACAGAAGCAAAGCCGTTTTATTCAAGGACTGAAATGAAAAATGTTCAGGGAGCCGCAAAAATGAACATAACACGGCCCGAAAATATACTGATACTTTATCTGTTATAATGCATGTCTGTGTTGTCCATTTTGTAATATAATACATTTCAGGAAGTTGTATTTTCAAGGATTATAATAAAAAAAGTTTGGATTTGGAAACATCCAACATTCACTTGCTTTTTGGATGCCGATGGGGAAACTGCACAAATCAACAACGAAATCATACATTGGTCTCAACATGTGCAAATCATTGTGTCACAAACTATCTGAACTCCCAGATGTACACACCTAAAAATCCGCGCCTTTGGTAAGAAAAACAGAACAGAGGAGTATAAAAAAGTCTGGGCCATTGATCTTTATTATACTGTAATGGTTTTGGTATCGTTTCAAACAGAGCCCGAGTCACAGGCCCTTCTGGAAGGCTTGGCTTCGGTTAAACCGAAGAGACTGACTGTTTAGATGAATTATCTAGACAATGTCAGTGTCCATTTGCTTTGAGTAGAGAGACGGCAGGGCTTGGATTTCACTTGTCTCTTCAGACCTTGGCACTAACCTCTGCCCCCTTTGCCCCAGCAGACGGTTGTGTTGTTTCTACGCCTTAGTCACTCAAATTATGAGTCGCTGAACCTTTACCGCCAGAAAATTACCCCAGCATGTACCGGGAATGAGGATGGAGGGATGGCGTATTCCCTTCTTTTTTCCATTTGCTTTTGGTTCCTTTCCCTTGAGTTAATTTGAGGGAAACGGTACTTCCTCGGTTTGTTTGATTGGCTCTGACGTTACTAAAGACTGCAATCAGGGGGCCATTTTGGGAGTTTGTCGCAGATTAAATCAAGAGAATGCACGGCAAAGGAGAAACAGACCACCGCTCTATGTTCCATAGAATGTGCTCACATGTACAAACCCATACAAGGTTCCTATGATATATATCGCCTGTCTAGGACGGTTGGGTAGGAGAGTTTTTAACACAATAAAGGCTTAAGATAATCAATGTGTGACTGCAGCAGGACCTTGTCAGATTAAGGCTGGTTGGAAGTAAACCTTGGTTGTGATTACACCAAGTGCTTGGATTTCAAACTGATTAAAGCTGTTTTGCAAGTGTGTGCACAGAGGTGCAGTGGTATGTGTGGAAGCACCGGTATAAAAGACAGAGGGATGTTTTCTTTTCTTAGCTGAAATGAATACTCAAGAGTTCACTATATAAAAACATTTTGTGAGCCGACATGAAACCAGAGGTGAGTAACGGCCTGAAAATATAGGATGGGAACATTGATCTAAGCCAGGAGTTTCAGCCAGCTCAGATTGTTTTGTAATGATGCACTGGTAGAAAAAGTAAATGCAAAAGAAAAAAAAAAAAGTACGTGGGTTTTTAAATATACTTTTACATTAAGCCATAATTTTATTCAAAAATCTCTGTTTAATTATGTTATGATCAATACAAGCAATTAAATCATATTTTTAATTATGAATTTTTAATTGTAATTTAAATGTTATTTTAATATAGAATATAAAACATTAACATGATTAACATTAACATTAAGTTTGATGGTAAAATACGAAAAAAGATAATTACAAAATATTGCAACATTAGATATTTACTCCACAATGTACATACAAATACTGTATCAATATTATACATATGAGTTAAGCAAATGCTGAACAATTAAACTCTAAACTCACTTAAATGCAATTATATAATTGATTGAATTCATTAAATGCGTAAACCAATATAACATTTCTTACACACTGAATGAAGTCCCGTTATAATTTCATTTCATTTATCATTTCTTTTATATGTAAATTAATCCTGACAATAAAACTAGCAGATGTGTGTATTTGTCACACAAAGCATTTGTTCCATCCTCATGCTAGGCTCACTTGGTATGAAAATACCCTCCGGCTGCTAAATTTATGTCCTTCATTTGTTTGACTGTATATAGAGATCGCACAGTTCCGTGGGGAATATCCTTACAGTGCAGTATAGAGCAATAGGTATGTAGAGGGTACGCTGCAGGGGATGATTTAGGAGAGTAGTGTGGCGCAGAGGAGGCACTTACGTGGGTTGAGAATCTTCACAGTGGAGTCGGGGTCCGGATGCTGTTTATGGATCACTTGAGTGCAGATCTGCTCTGTAAGGATCTACCACGGGACAGAGAGGGGTTTCAAGTCATAAATATCTACATCGGTCCTAACAATAACAGAGAAACAAACCCCACTATGGATACACATAGCTATGTATATGTTTCACCATCATGCAGTATATTGGGGAATAATTACAGGTGATCAACTATGGAATTTATTGTTTCATGTATTTCATTAAAATTTCATATTAAGTTGGAAAATTTGACAAACGTTAGCGTGCAAGGCACAAACTCAGCAGTATAGTGAATCATACACACAAAATGCATATAAAAAATAAATACTGGCAAATAGTTTAACACAGAGCTTAGTATTGTAGTTCATTGTTGGCTAGTATGTTCAGGCCGGGAGAATGAACGTTGGCAGAGCTCTGACCTCGAAGAGCACGTTGTAGGTTGTCATGGTGAACTGGCTGGAGTGGAGCATCAGGCGTTCAGTGAGCAGAGAGAAGAGGCCGTGACTCATCATGACCTCAGACTTCCTCCTGATCAGGACATTAGGAGGTCAAAGGTCAGTAAGTAAACAGCATCAGCATTTGCGATTCCACTGTTGAGAAAATAATGCAGCACCTCTTCTAAACTGGAACATGCTGCACTGTACAAAACTGGCTTGACATCAATGCAATTTATTTCCAAAGTAATTTTAAAATCATATTGAAAATGTCCTTGAAAAATCACACATGTTGAGAAGCAGCAAGGGGGGAAATCTGGAGGTTCTGATGAGTCAAATAATTACAGCAGCTGAAATCTGTAGCTCCAGCTCACATTTGACATGGAGGAAATGAAAAAGTGAATCCTTGCTGACTAAGTAAGAGGAGTGCTTCACTGAAAAGACTTTGTCACTTTCATCTCTCATCATGCATCACTTCCAATTTTAGCATGGTAACTCAACAGACTGTGGACAGTTTGCAGATAGCTTTAGGATCACAAGGCTTAAAAGCTGTTACTGAAACAGGACAAGAGTTGCTTCTGGTGCTCCTATTTAAGCAGAGGCCGCACACACTACACTGTAATGGTTGGTCAGAAGTAATAATGAACAATTAACGATTAAATTTGCAATATGACCTGAATTTCATCAAGCATTTCCACCCAAAATAGCTCAAAAGAGACACAACCGTATGAAAAGAATACTCGAAATGAAAATAAAGGTGGTTTGCTGAACTGCATGGTGATTCATTTTTTTTAGTTTATTTTGACAGTGACGCCTGCAGCTAAATTGAGTATCAACATTAACATGACCCATTTTGAAAGTGTTTTTGAAATTTTGCTGTATAAGTAGATTCCTACAATACAATAATACATCATTATCATTAGGAAACTGACCTTCTTCTTTTAAAACGTACATGAACTTCGTAAAACTGAAATAAGTAGCCACAGAAAAATTTGAAGAATGAAAATTATGGAATCAACGGTAAAATTTATCAAAATGTATAATGTAATTGGATGTAATGTGACATAATGTAATTTCAGTTATTTCTTCATTTTACTCATGAATGTATGTTCCGTTACATTTTTAACACACTGAAATACAGAAAACACTATAAACTATAACGTGTATAGTTTGGGAAATAGTGATAATATTTTAACTTTGATATATTACTTACTTCGGTGACAAATGTTTCAGAAAGTAGCCCATCACTTTGAGCGCCTGCACTCTTATTCCTTCACTTTTAGAGGCCAAGAGTTTGTAAATCACACTGTGAAAAAGCAAAATCACATTCAATTAAATACATTTACAAAAATTTTTTTTTTTTTTTTTTTTTTTTTAAAGTGACATTAGAAGTTTACACTTAACATCTGACACACTTGTAGTATCTATTTAGAGATAGTAGTATTGAGTACACCATTTTCTTGCCAAACATATTTCTTTTGTGAGAAACAGAATTTGATGTGTTTTAAATGAAACAAAGAAACAATGAGCCCATTTTGCATCCACAATCTAATGTGTGACACAAGACGAAAAATATGACAATTAAAATAATCAGCTCCAACTGTGACTCATTTTTTAATTTGAGCAAAAACATACTGATATAACTACAAGCACATTTGCAGATAATACAAACAGCGATCGTTACCGAATCCCATTGCGCTGGTCAAAGGCCTGGACCATCGACCCAGGATGTTCAGACATCAGAGCCACTAACAACTGCAGCACATCCATGAGATTGTCATCCTGTGGGACAGAGAGCAACGGCACAATTATTGCATCTACTGAAGCTGAAGTGAACCAGATTTCGAGAGTATATCTTAAATTATGAGGAACTTGTATTCAGCTGAATATGTCAATAAAAGATAAAAGGAAAATATATACGCAGTTACTCATTGGTATTTATATTCCTGCTTTGTATATTAGTGGCAGTAGCAGCAGTAATGAGAGAAGGTAGTAAAAATCCAGTAGAAATACTGGAGTCCATCACAAGCATCTGAATTACAGTATGTGCTCTATAAAATGAAGGGCTTCTACATGTGGCTGGCTTTTCCAGGCAGTTCTGTAATCACCCTTTATTCTTACAAGGTTCACTGTGTTACTGACTGATCTGACTGATTCATTTGTTATGCGTCACTCCACTGTAAACAAAACCACCTCTGTCAGGACATCTAACTGGCAGACGTGGAAAAATAACGAGGAACAGAAATGCTGCCTTTAGCAACAGGAACTGTTTGCTCTTGCTCTGCACATCAGATGGTGGGAGGACAGAGTGCAGTTCTGTGGTGTCATGTCGCCATCTGGTGGCGAGATATCTGCTGCATGAATAACGGCGTGCATGCCTACCTCATGCATGGTAAGGAGGTAGTTGAGGATGCTCTGTAGCTCGTCCTCTTTGACTCCATGATCCTGGAATACAATGACAGATTAATTCACAGTTGTTTCACAAGAGTCAATATGTTTTACTCTCTACATACCACTACCCCCTGACTGTACATGAAGGCTAATCACATCTGTGTGAAGCTATTACACTTGCTTTGGGAGTGAAGGTGACAAACAGTAAATTAAACTAATGGCGACTTTTTAAAATATGGTAGATTCAATGCTTTGGAAAGTTATTTTAAACACAAGAAAAAAAAAATAAAAACAATCCCAAGTAATGTGAATATGATGAGCAAACAGGGAAGCACATTCATCATTCATCATTCATTTCCTTCTAACCTGAAGAAATGAGGCATGACAAAATCAAGCAATACACAAGTAGTGGTACAACCAAAAATCACATCAAAGCATAAAAATCTCATTAGTATCCAGTCAAGATGTTGCTCTCTATAGAGAAAACCATTGTTAAAGCAAGAAATGATCAGATTGTTAAAAGTGTTATTGAGATTGAATAACCTTTTGATTAACAAAAAAATATCTACAGTCTCCACATATACATTATTAACAGCACAGTGTTAACTGCATGCTCTCAAGCATAGTGCATTATGTATGTAAACAATCCAACTGCAATCAGAAAGCACCAGCAACAACACATATTTTACACATATCGCTAACGGAACCACTAGTGCACATAACTTTGGCATCCAAATGTGCCACTTTCTAAAGTGAATCAAGACTTTTTTTTAGGAGTGGGGGGTGGGGGGGGGGGGGTTCTGGGACCTGGACTTACTTTCATTATGAGCTGTTTGACAAACAACAACAGAAAGGCTCGCAGAGACAGGATCTCCTTCTGGTTTGGCCTCGGACCATCTGAAAAATCAAATAAACAAACAATGGCTGATGATGTTGATAATACCTAATGAATGAGCAGCTGAGCAGGAGCCAAATTTATTAAAAAAAAAAAAAAAAAAATTCCTTCTTTTTTTTTTTTTTCTTAATGTGTAGATGATTTGAAGAACTTGCAGTGAGAAGTTGTGAATATTAGTATAGTCTGTGTTTCTATATGTGATTCCATGTTTCTGTGTACAGGCGTGTGTGGATGTGAAATCTGCCTTTACATGCAGATACAATGCAAGATGAGGAGTAGTGACACCATACAAGAGTAAAGTGCCATTACTGAATTACAGAACATTATATACATCTTCAGTGAGGTCCAAAAGTCTGAGACCACGCTCCCAATAAATTGAATGGGAAAGTGGTCTCAGAATGGGAAGTATGCAGTATATATACAAAATATGTAGTATAGTATATATAAAATATATCTCACCAAGGCCTTTGGGGATGACCCCACTGCGGTCCTGTGGGTTGCCAACCCAGTAGTAGAATTTCAGTGTATGCATGACCTGGAGCACAGTGCCCACCCTGCGAATGGCGTTGTAGATGGTCACTGTGCTGATGAACTCTGTCGCCAGGTAAGTGTATAGTGTCAGTTGCACCTGCAAAAGACAGAGCACACAGGAAAATGCACATTACACACGCACACTTGATAGTTTGAGTGGAATAATCCAGTTTTAGTGTGTCCTAGCTTTTTGCTCCTTGGAGAGGAAAGTGGAGGCTTCTAAGCCCATAAGGGTTGTAGGCAAGCCACTCTCATTTAAATAGTCACTGAGTCAAAGATGAAGGGATAACCTTGAACTGTGAGCTGAACTCTGAAACACTGGAAAAGAAGAAGTAGGGCAGAAACATACAGGACAGGAGAAGGTAATTATGACTGTGCAGGTCTGTGTGTGTTCTATCTACATAGAACACACACGCTGCTTATCTCCATTTTTTAAAAATGGAACTAAAGGTAGAATAATGTGCTTCTGTGAAAGTGTGTATTCCTGTTACCTTGGCAGGGGCATGGATCCAGATGGCAGGGTTGAACAGAATGTGGTCACACAGCTGCTTGAGCAGCAAGATGCCATTCTGCAGGTTGCTAAGGTATCTCGAAAAGGCCAACACAATCTCCAGGACGGGCCGCGTCACATGCACCTTGGAAGACTGCAGCACAGACAGGGAGACAGGGAGGCACAAAGAGTCAAAATATGAGGTGAGAAAAGGGGAAGATAATGTGTCAGTGAAAGGAGTCAGGGAAAAAAAGCAAGTGGTGAATGAGGTATAACACAGAGAGGGGAGGGAGAGGACACGTGCACAGAAAGATGTGTAGGCACTCCCCTCCTGCCTAACAAGCACACAAGCCAGCTGTGACCTCTAAATACAGCTGAGGGAAAACAGTCTGTCTTATATTAAGTGTTGGTGTGTGCCTGTGTTAGTGTGTTTGTGGCGTTGAGGGACTCAAGATCAGCCTTATTATTTGTGCTGGGTTCATTATGAGTGCAGCTACTGGTACAGGAGGATGGCTCTCTTGTGTATTTCTTTGTTATCTGAACCAATTTGTGTTTGTCTCACCTTCTCCAAAGTGTAGCCAATGACGAGAAAGCCTTTGCAGGCCAGGACCTGCTCTTGCATAGCCACTGAGTTCTTCAAGAGCTCCATCACAAAGGACAGCAAAGTGCAGCTGAGAGACAAGACAGACAGATGAGACAGAGACAGACCAACAGAGACACAGACGGACAGACAGAGACAAAGAGAGAATGAGACAGTGAGTTAGACAGTGACAATAATCTATGTAAGCTGCTGACAAGGCCCTGACTGTGAAGGGCATATCCTACATGAAATGTGATTGAATGAGGGTGTCGTGTCTCCATTGTGGGAGACGCGACTGGGAGAACAGATTCTAGCTAGCATCACCTTGAGGGGAGCAAATACAACAACACTGCAGTATACATATAAGATGGCCTCACAGCTTTCATGCTCAGCATCAGAAAGTCTGTAGAGCCCGTGGTACTGGACTCAAATCTGGGAAAAATCTTAAAAATCTTAAACGACAAGCCGTGTGGGTTGTTTGAGTACTGATATCATGAACCTTCATGTTAGCTTAACATAACAGAACTTACTTTAGATAAGTAGATAAGTTCCATTCACCATTAAGATCAAACTTATCATTTACCTGAGGATACAGTGATGGTTGGTCCAGTGTCATTTTAAAAATAAAGTAAATAATGTATCCTTCAAATTGTCTCATTTTCAGTATTTAATTTCAGAAGTGGCTTGCGATATATAACTAATTCAATTAATTGCATCAGAAACAATAAACTTATGATAATAAGATTAGTTAAATGTTAATGGTTATGCAGCATAACTGGCTGTTGTCCCGCTTTATAGCCATTAAACTAGCAGCCTTATTATTTACAGTCTGTATGTTATATAGCATCACAATGGCTCAATGATACCGAACAAAATCCAGAACTACAGATTGTTCAGTGTGTGTGTGTGTGTGTGTGTGTGTGTGTGTGTGTGTGTGTGTTTACCAGACAGAGGTGTCCAGCTCATGGCTGGAAGGCTGGCAATAATCCAGCTGTGCAAACAGAGGGAAGAGGACCTGCACGCCTCCAATAGAGTGTATTCCACTCTGGACTGAGTGAGTCACCACAGCCTTCACGTCCTACAGAAACAAACACACATGGCCACATTTCACACATACATGGTCAGCATTTGTATGTGGGTCACACAGATATTTGCTCTGACAACCACAGTGATGAGCACAAAGTTAGCAACTGTGTGCTGACAGAATTTGAAAGTAGCTGCATAGTTACATAAGTCAGAAGCAAACAAAACGACAAGACTTTACAGTATGCTTTTATCAGCTACAACCTGTAGTTGTCCCTGTTCCCATGTAGTCTAAACTTACACCATAGTTTTTTCCTTGGCAAAATACTTGAGAGGGTGAACACAACTCAGGATCTCAAAACCCAAGTATGAAGCCTTAGTGTTTGTTTTTTTTGTTCACTAATGATTTAAAAAAAAAATACTGACAAAGAGGAAAATATTGTCTTTTAATGTCTGGTAATGTGGTGCCCAAGCTGGTGTCAGTGTTGTCTGTTGCGACAGCAACGGTGGCTTGGCAAAAGTTTTCCCTCTCTATAGGATTGGAATTTTTGAGCATGGCATAGCAAAGCTGAAAATATAGGTCACATAGTCATTCATATTTCACATTGCATGTGTGTGTTTGTGTGGTGGAAGGAGCATATGTTTGTGTGGCAGTAAAGCCTCCCTCACAAAGGAAACAAAGCATTGTCTTTGATGAGAGGGCATGAGAGAAAACTCAATTAGTGTTTTAGAAAAGACAACTCAAAGTGAGTGAAGGAACAGTATTGTGTAGTGTGGGTGTATGTATTTCTAAGCAGCGTATGGAAAACCTCCAGAAAGTTCACCTCCTACTTTTCACAGGATAAATGCACCATTACATGTATATAGTTCCAAACTAAATCTCAGTCCCATAGAAAGCTAATTCCACAATTAGAGCACCAGGATGGCATTTTTCAGCAGCTGCAGCAGTCTGGCTTGCTCAACACATTTGCACCTCTGCCCTCATGAGGCTATTAAAATGAAAAGATGCCAACTGGGCCACTTTCATTATTGCGCAGGAAGAAAGGAAGAGTAAAGAGTGGTACATACGGCACAGTGGGAGGGAAGGAGCAAGTATGCAGGTGGTGAATGAATCTGCACTGACATTGCTTTAAAGTTGGTGCAGCGTTGTGGCTTCAGCTTAAAGTTAAGTAATGGCAATTCCAGCAATATCAACTCCAATGGGAAGGGCTATCACTTGCTATTACAAGCACAATGTTACATCAAAGGCATCTTACCTGCAGCATGAGCGCGTGGGGTGAATGGACGAAAATGGAGGCGTTGTCCTTGGGGGAGGACTCAAGGCAGAGCTGAGCATCTGTGGCGCGAGGGTTGTATGTGAAGGCGATACTCGAGGACAGCTTGCCATCATACAGTAATGTCTTATGATGCTCCGCAAACAGCAGGTCACTCTCAGCCTTGTACTTGAATGTGCCCTGGGTAGGAAGACGTCGAAGAGGAGAGAGAAAGAGGTAGTGGAAGACAGCACACAAGTTGAATAATACTTCTCATCAGCCACTACAGAAAATGTGTCAATGTCTGTATTTTACAATGCTCCAAGATATTAAAATAATACATGGAAAACGCAAATTGAAAATTATTACGAATTTCAGTTGATTTTCAGCATACTTAATCTGCTCGTGTAAACTGTTATGCGTCTCTGTTAAATGGTACTATTGCACAAATGCCTCATGCTGTGTTCTTTCCGACCTGGTAACCTGGACCCAGCTGATAGATGGCCAGGATCTGAGCAGCACTGAGAGCCTCTCCAAACAGGTAAACTGCCCCCATCTGTCCACAGAACACACGGTTGGCATCTGCCGTCTCTGACGATCCCAGGAAACACTTGTCAAATGTCTGTAGTAGTGGGGGGGACAACAAAAACACAGATATAGATGAAAAGAAAGAAAGAAAGGAGGGAAGGCAGAAGGAAGGAAATAAGGAAGTAAAATAAGAAGGAAGGACAAACAAGACCAAAAATAACAAGAAAGAACAGAGGGAAAAGGCACATTCGTGTCAACACTTGCTATAAATGGCAACAGCCTCAAACTATGAGCATACTGTGGCTAACATGATAACGTCCCATCTTCCTCGTGTCATGGTCAGTGAGGCATAAGCAGAAGTGTTGAAAATGATGAGGCCACGTCTCAATCAAGAAGCTAATTTGCTTTCTGACATACTGACACATCTAGAGGATTATAGCACACTGTGGAGGCATTTTCAGTCCTGAACAAAATTTGATTTAAGAAACCTCATATCTCAGCATGACAGAAAGCAATCCTGGGGACTGTGAGAGAGTTCATATGGTGATGTGAGAGAGGTGCAGTCTGTGTATGTAGTCATTTTCCACTGTGCTATCCATGCTAAAAGATGGAGAGAATGGTTTCACCCCCGAGCCCTCTGACAGCAAAGACTGAGATTAGATATATCTGTGAGTGAGGAGGGCATGAAGCGGAGGCTTTGCTTTTCGGTTCTGGTACAAACTCCTGCAGCAATATGTGGTTTTGAAATTGATATTCGACAGAAAACCTGTTCCAACCCGTATGTGAACACACACCTTCTACCCCATAACCATTTTTCAATTAGATTTTGTTTAACAATGAAATATTACAGGTGGTTGTGGTGTCAGAACGTGTTCAAATTGCTGCTACTCACGTCACTGGTGTTGACAAACCAGGCGATGTCTCCAAAGGAAGCCAGTTCCCCGTTCACATAGCAGCTAATTTCACTGTTCTTCCATCGGTTGTAGATGTGAACAAGAGTCACCATGTACCACTGCAACAACAAGAAGCATGCTCTCACACTGGAAACTGCAACAGTACATATGGAGTATCAATCACACACACAACTAGATGTCAATAAGTCAGCCTTCGAGTATAAGCTGTTTAATTAGCCTCATTCCATCACATTTCAGGACTCAGTCCCCTCAAGCTACAATCCCACCTACTTCGGTTTCTAGTTTTCTCCTCAGCCTCAGACTACTGTTACCACAGTGAAATAGGTTATTATGGTTACCTCCGGACATGGAGGAACATGCATTAAAAATAGAGTGAAAAAAAATCAACTAAAATGAGTCCTCTGAGTCCTCATGAGGCTTGTTGAGGTAAGGTGATGCCTTCATGCCCAGGGGAAGGAGGAAGTTTCAAATTGTCCACAGGCAAAGGCTCTCTCTGACTGCAATGGTCTTCACTGTGTACTGCGCCTGGGAGGGACTGAGAGTACCGGATAATCCCTCTCTCCCAGCGCCCTCATTCCTGCTTCTTCTAGTTTTGCTTTTCCCCAGAGTAAAGTGAGATGTGACAGTTTTTTTTCATAGAGCAAGGTCTAGATTTATTGTGTGTGTGTGTGTGTGTGTGTGTGTGTGTGTGTGTGTGTGTGTGTGTGTGTGTGTGTGTGTGTGTGTGTGTGTGTGTGTGAGACTGATTATGTGTGTGCTGACGTATGATTTCAATGATCTATTTACAGAGAAATTTCTAGGATTTGTCTTCTTATGACCATGAATATTTGGTTTGCCCGGGTTACCAAACCAGAGCTTGTATTCTGTTTTGTGTTGTCTTCCTTTTGTACCTTCTGTGGTTTGAAGTCGTACTTTACACAGTGCTGGAATCCTTTTCCCTTGGATTTTAATGAGGTCACTATCAAACAGCCGCCCACAAAGTGCGCAGAGTAACCTAGGCCTTTGCTGGTGCGGAAACTGAAAAGAAGGAAATAAAGGGAGAGCACAAAACACACAGCTTTAGTTTTTGCTCGAGGCTGCTCACTTTCATGCAGACTACATTCAAGGGCAACGTGGGTTATAGTATTTAATTTATCATGTAAACACTTTAAAAGGGTCTCAAAAGGATAAAGATAGCAAACAATAATTTCTCAACTTCACAGACTATTCCCATCATTCTCTGCGTCCCGGCGAGATGGGGCCCCTGCATGTGATTTAGTGAATTAATCTCTTTTTAAAAAGGGCAGAGGAGCTTTTATTACAGATTCTCTCAAGCAGCTCGTTGGCTGCCCGGCTTGGTTATCACTTTCACAGAAGCCAAAACAGATCCCTGCTGTATAAATTAGATTTCTGACAGAAATACATTTTTGGTTGAAAATAAGATGAGCAGGAGGCTTGATTTACTTGCTCCTCAGAGAGGAAGCAAAGAATGAGGAGACAGGAAAGATGGGGGGGGCGCACAACTGTTTTTTCATCTGTGAGGCTAGAGACATTTGCAGTACAGCTTTGGGCTTCAAACACATTTCAGTGGGGATGTTAACACTTAAAAACATAACTTCAATATTATCCAGCTGTGCAACACCACCTTTCATCTTTCATTACAGTACAATGTGCACTACTTCCTTAAGCATTTTCTTACATATATAGCATGTTCAAACAAAATGTAACATTTAAATGCCAAAAAAAGGGCAAAGGTTTAGGTTCACTGGTCAAATAACAGAGGTATATCGTTCCTATGTTACCTACCAGTACAGGTAAGGCTTGTCTTTGTCTACATTGATGTTGTTGAGAGGATCCATGCGGAGCCACGTGTGGAATGTAAACCCATTCTGGTATGGCCATTTCGCTATGGGAGGCAGAGCTATCGCCTGTTAGGAGAGAAATGACAGTAGAAAACAGGAAGTCACAGATGTATATATGGCTACCTTTGTATTGACTAGATGCAGTGAGCCTTTTAAAATAAACAGCACCTAATTAACTAGTATAGTAGGTCAGTCATGTCAATAGCCCACAAAAAAGGTTTAAGCAAACAAATATGAAGCAATCATGGCCTCTAAGGAAAAGTTAGAAAACTATTATAAAAATATAATCTTTGTGTGCATGTGTGTGTGTGTGTGTGTGTGTGTGTGTGTGTGTGTGTGTGTGTGTGTGTATGTGTGTGTGTGTGTGTGTGTGTGTGTGCACGCATAATGTGCTCCCAGGCCTTCCTCTCTCATTAGCGGGGCAACACAGGAAGAGGAAGGTGCATGTGCACTTTTCAAACACTATGCTGTCAGACACAGAGGAGTTCTAACAGAGTTCAGATGAACCAAATCAGACCCAAACCCACAAGGCAGACTTCTGTACGCATAAAAACACCATCACCACAGCAAAGGAAGGTTACATACAGAAGCTGGCAACCACCCACACACACACACACACACACACACACACACACACACACACACACACACACACACACACACACACACACACACACACACACACACACACACACACACACACACACACACACACACACACACACACACACACACACACACAATGTAAAGGGCCTTGCATAAACTACTGGGACATTAAATGGGGAACATTTTTACACAGAGGGAGGAAAAACGTCCTGTAAGATGGGCACTTAATGTAATGAAAAGTTAATTCATCTTCATGTTACAACTGTTCATTTGTCCTTTGTTCCTACAAACAGATAACTCCTAAAGACATTAGTCCAAAGACTTAGTGACTTAGTTGTTTACAACTAATGACTGATCGAAGAGTCATTGTGATGTACTAAGGTATGCGAAAATCCTCCTGAAATGAACATACTGGCATGCTACAACATGCTCTGCGGCAGGAAGAGGAAAAACAAGCGCATCTCTCAATGAATGTGGTAAATCATGCATGAGCAAAACAATGCTTTTGTAAAGTTTCAGTGCAACGAACACGAGAACAGGAGAGCGCAACACACTTAAAAAGAGCTGAAACTTTAAATTGTTTCTGATAGTCAAAAATGCGCTAAATAAGCTCTTATCCTGTAATGTGTCTGTATCACACTTACTACTCTTAACCAAAACCTCATCGAAAGTTTGTCTAAATTAACACATTGTGCATCTATAAAAAGACAGGAAAGGAGACAAGGTTGCAGCCGAATTTTCCCTTATACTAATGAAAAGGAACAAGGAGAAGTTTTGAATGAAATAATGAGCAGGCAAGGTAAAACCCAAGTCCTCAAAGCACGATTTGAATAGTCCAAAGCTGAACTGCCCCAACATGAGTAATTTAGTCAGACACACATTAACTATGCAGACTTAAAGAGCACATGCAAACACACATACTGTTTCATCAGAAAGCATGCTGTTAGACACAGCTCCATTTCTACATTCTTCACAACATTTCAGAAAGAGTGCAGAAGTCTTTGAGGTGTGAAGAGGGTCTGAGTCGTAATGGCAGACTAGAAAATAACTAAGAGAATGTGTAAAGCTTATCAATGAGGCAAAATTATATGGGTCAGTGAATGGCTGGCTCAGTGGAAAGCAGCTCAGAAAGTACGTATTATGAAAGGGATTCAGGAGAGATCACCATGCAGTATCTGAAGTCCTGTCTTTCTCCCTCTCATTAGTATTTTTTTATGAAATATTCTTTATAAGCTGAAGCCAAATAGATTTTTCTGTCCATATAGTGAAACACTGAAAACACTATGCAGTCCATTCTTTACTCTCAACTCTTGTTAGCTCATCATCTTTGCATAAACACAGTTAGGGAGTGGATGGGTGTGTTGTTTTAGTTGGTAGTGCAGTGGCACTGTACTCACAGCTGCATTTTTCCCTGGAAAGCTGAAGAAGGAGTCAGGACCGTTTCTGTGAGCCATGTACTTCAGCACTGACAAAAGCTTCACTGCATGACGAGGCTGAGGAAAAAACACAAATGCACAGGGATCATTTTAGGCAACTGATAATGTGGTATTAATGTCCAAACAGGCACACACACACAAACACACACACACAAAAGTTCCTACATGCAGCCACAAATTATTAAAAGCAGGTGAAACTTTGTTTTTGATTGTTCTAAATTTACCCCTCAGACTCATTAGACTTTGACATCCAAAGAGATTTACTGAGCAGAAGACTTTACTCATGATCACATTATACAAGCACTTTGTACTGCAAAGTACACCCATTTAAAATATGTTGCTCTAACACACAGAATTTTAATAGTCAGATCAATATGAGTTAAAACAGATTTTTTTTTTTTTTTTTTTTTACATTTTTCAACATGGTTGTAGTTTATTGCGTTCAGTACTATGGCACTTCATAGTTGAAGTTCTGCACTCATCCCATCCACCCTGTCTCCCCGGATATTTCACAAAAACAAAATGCGGAGCAGTGGTAAGAGCTGCTTGAAAGTGGGAGGGTGAGGTGAAATTTAGAAGCATAAAATCAACTTGCCCTATTTCCTTGACAACTTGATTAGCGTCAGTGATCAATGGGTTACTCTCCTTTTCTTTCTCGCTTCATCTGCCTCTCCCTCTGAGCCACTGGTTCTGTCTGGATGTAGTAACTTATCTTCTGTTAAGGTATCATACATCTTAAATTCACAGCGACTACTCTCTTATAGCTGCATTCAGCTCAGGCAGTCTATTTCTCATGTTCCACAACTGTGCAAATGCTACGTCTTTTGGCTCATATTGTTTTAATGTTATAGTAAATATAGAGTGAAAACAGTAACGTAAATTTAGAAACTCATGCATAATCTCATGGACCCCCTAATATCAATAATGTAGTGCTGCTCTGGATGCAGGAACACTATGGAGTAGAAGTCTGGTTTCACATGATTTATCTTGTCTATGATGAGGGCATTGGCCTGCGGGACGGCAGCAGTTGAAGTGTTGCTAGCACATTCCTCATGCAGGTCCCAGACGACAAAGACGGATCGGCGTGGCATGACTCTGACTCACCCACTGGCCTTCCTCCCCTTGTAGTTTGCTGAAGAAAAGCTTCAGCTCTTTCACTGTGATGCTGTAGCTGGCAAGCACACCCAGCATGTCCACAAGTAGGTCTGCAAGACAGACACATAGCAGAGGGCAGGGATTAAACACAGAAACATACTGGGTTAAAGAGGCTGATACGATACAATAATTTACTCTAAAAGTGAAAGGAAGCGCCAAGAAAACTTTGTGGATAGTATCATCCAACCTCAGAATTATTACAATTTTAAGTAGCGGTTTTCTTAACTAAATATTGCAGTGAAGCCACAGCCACCAGAACATATTTAAAAGAAAAGTAGGGTGAGCAGGACCCAAGTTAAAAAAACAGGAGACTTAAAATAGAGAGGACACTCTGGGAGTCCCAGCTACTGTGCAGCCTCTTTCATTAGTTATTACTGACTAATGATGAAGCATAGACTGACAGATCTATGACTAGAGTGTACATGCACTAGCCTTGATTTAGCCCTCCAAATATAAAGATAAGTATTATCTGGCTGGTCTTTTTCCAAATCAGCATGAAAACTCTGCTGTTTGGCTCTGCACTTCACAATCAGTGTTTCAGTGTTTCAGACAAATTATATGAAGAGAGGAAGAGACATGTAAAAATCTGCAACAAACAGGAAGTTGTTGAGCTTAAACATAAAAAAAAAAAAAATAAAAAAAAAAAAAAAAGATTAATCTAAGAAGAATTTTAATCTGTAAATATCAATCAATAAAAAAATGTTACATGCTTCTGAAAGACTTTATTAACGAGTTAATAGACTATGATTTGTAGTGTGGTGAACATTACTATAACCATTCCCTTCAGCCGCCTAGTTACTGCTGGGCTATATCACCCTTGCTTGACTGCACAAACCCTCTAGGCCAGCGCTGTTCTGGCTGGCAAAAGTTCACTGAGCCGAACACTGTAGGATTAATTTGTAGTAATTTGCAGATGGGCAACAGACTAGACTGAGACTCAGGGGAGACTGTACAGGATGATTGTGTCCTCGCTCAGTGTAATACATCAGTGTATGCAACACTGGAGGATGAAACCATGAGGGTATTGCAATTAAAAGAAGGCTGGATAGGAAAATTGTAGAGTTAGTTATTTTATTTGTGATTCTGATCACTGATTCGTGAAGTTGGAATTCATGCGTTTGCTTGCTCCCTCTCCACACAGCGGTCAAAAGGTGATGGGGACTCAGTGATTTGTCTTGGTCAAGCACAACTCAGCAAAGCTTGCTGTCATGGGGGATTGGTTTGGTAACACAACAGAAAACACTGTGTCGTATGCCTCCAATGCAAAGTAAATCAAGAGAAGACTTTTTGAACAAGGTATGCTTGTCAGTACCTGCGATCATACTGTCAGTGGTGGATATACGCTGCAGCACCAGCTGGATGAGCTCCACGTCAGTGCACGCCTGCAGGTTGCGGACACTCTTCTTGAGGATGGCGGTGAAGATGCTCCAGACCTCGGCCTGACAGGTGGGCTCACACTTGTCCAACAGCTCAACCATGCACATGATGCTCTCCGGCTCCTGGATGATGAAGTTCATCTCCAGGTCAAACTGTCCACCGACCAGCTGGAGGACAGATACAAAGAGAGGTAAGGGAGGGGGGAGAGGGAGACGGGGGATGGAGGATGTTCAGCGTCAGTTAGTCATCATGTAAATAGAAGTGAGCAATAAACAACTCAAAAAAAAAAAAAACACACAAAAGAACAATGAATTCCTCTTTTATCACCAGCAAAACATAACCGAGAGCTTCAAAAGGGCATACATATGTGCACTGCATTATTATGTGTGTGCACACTCCTAAACAGATGATTAATCATGCATCAGAGCTGCTGCTCGCCAAGTGGATTAAAGGTCAGGGGAGAAACACGGGTCCCTGTCAGTCTATCTGCATCTCTGTCTGTCAGTGCACTGTGCTTTTTACAGCTAGCCTGAAGACACGTTTATAAACTCAGAGCAGAAAATATCAAACAAGTAGCCATGTCAGTGAAACTAAGCTAGACATCCAGACAGACAAGAACAGTGAGAAGTGTATTTAGAGGTCTTTTGTTCCTGTAGGACGCCCTGGAATATTAACAGCATCTGACACAGCCTGGCAGACACAGACATGGGTTGAAATTAATTTTCACTTACTATATTAAAGAGCATACACACAGTGAGAGTGATGACTCAACCCAACATCTATATTGATCAACAGTGGCTGCCAGTGTTTTAAATCAAAGCACCGTTTTTCATTTTATTTGCATGTTTTATACTCATGAGTGTGTTTCACTGTGTACTGTGGGAAAAGAATCAAACACATTTTCTTTTACAGCCACCAACACAAGCCTGTATTTTGAATCAAAGACACAAAATCCTACTCAAATAAATGCATCCCACCATGTAAGTCAGCCTCAGCAGTGATCTCCAGCTTAGGATGTTCAGGGGGCGGCGAGGACGAATGTTCTTTGTGTGTGGAAATAAATTGTATGAGCCATAAATGTCATAATTTGTCAATTCTTAATAGTTGTGATGACATTTTTATTATTGAACCCTGCCTAATAGAAAAAGATAAGGAAAATAACAATGCTGATGTCAAATTAATATTGTGAGTAAGACTGTCATGTTTAGAATCAAGGAGGTGTGACTGGAGAAAAAAATACAAGTGTGATAGCCGTACTCGACCAGTAGACACGCTGCCTGTGAAAACAATGTGATTTGGTCCAGGGAATGGAAACTGTCCCATTAAAATGAGTGAGGTGGGATTAACTCCATGTGCGAGTGCTGGGTACAAGATAGGAGAGGAGGGGGACGCTGCTGCCGCAACATCTTTAAAGACAGGGGATAAAGTGATAATAACGCTGACACACACACCTCACCTATTGTCCCTTTAACCTCATCTCACAGATATGTATTTATTCTTTCATGTCAAGTATCAACATTAGAGTAATGATGTTATCCATCACCCCTGCTCAAAATCACAGAACACACAAGTCCCATTTCCTTTATCTCTCGCCTTTGTACAGTCTTTATTTTAAGATAGAACATAAAAATATGTTAAACATAATTATACTATTGTCATAGTAAAGTGCCACATGTATTAAACGGTCATATTGAGCCATTGTTCCTGTGACAACAACACTGTTCAGTTCTGTATTCAAGAACAAATATTATTGATTAGTCTGTTACTATTTCAATTAATTTATCCACTGTTAAGTCTATAAACGTCACAAATATTCTAGAAAATGCCCATCAACCCTAACCCAAAAGTCCCCAGAGCCAAACTTAATTTTATGACAGCCCAATAGTCAAGAGCACAAAAGACATTTTTTAACAAGGAAATCTAGATATCTATGTCTCGATATGCTGTAGATTTAAAAGCAGGAAATACTGTGATCAGGGAATGTCTGTTGGTCAGTACTGAAATGGTTAATCAAATCACTCAAGTTTTAGTCAGCATAAAGTAGCTTATCTTTACTTTGATTTGAAATTAATTCAAGGGGGTTGTTTCAACCAAATTACCAAAATATGTATTTTCTCTCTCACCCCACTCGTGTCTAGCCATGTCCAGAGTTTTGCTTTTACGTAAACAGGTTTTTAGAAATCCATAACTGAGGCTGCTGCTGCTGCTGCCAACCCTCAACAATGGAGTTGAGTGGAATTTCTAAATGCAGAGCTGTGGTGCTCACAGAATTTAAAAGAAATTCAACAGCAATTTGTTTCCAAAAAAACAATGTCCCGGCTACTCTGGATAATCCACACAACGGATTTATTTAGTAGAAAGTAGTTCCAATGAAAGCTTTTGCCGCTTTAGTTTTCAACGCTATGAATAGCACAAACAGCACATCAGTTGTTTAGGGGGAGAGGGGACAGAAATCTGAGATGCAGATATCTCAAACCTTGACAAATTAAAACAACCCAGAAGAAGTATGTGAAGAAATGCACTTTTTTGGTAATTTGGGTGACTTGGCTGTTTGATAAAGTCAATTTTATACATGTAAATAGAGTAAATAAAAGGTCAAACAAATGCAAAGGTTTCCAGTGAAGGAAATCATTTTGCCTAAAATATCCAGTGACCACCTGTTACGGCAGCGAGCCAGTGTTTAAGTAAAATATTTATAACAACACATGCATGTTGTTAATGCCCCACTGGTAACCTGGCTCCTTCGCTTTCTTGATAAATCACACAGCTGTCTACGGAGTGAAGTGTACTAACTTCAGAGTGGACGGCAGCCAGGTCCGCCATTAATGGATGCTGGGTGCCACTTTGCCACAGTAACAGGTGATTTATGAGCCTGACACCGTACACGAACCATCCATCCATCAGTCAGTTGACCAAAGGGACCAAGAACAAATATGAGGACGGAGACAGAGTGCCGCACTACAGTGAAACACACCTGGCCGTCTGGCACACAAAGGAGGATAATAGGGCTGACGTTGGACCTGATTTGTTCCTCCCTTCAAGGTTTAAGACACACTGCGCAATTACCTTGGCAGATCGTCTCATTGCATGTAGTACTGTTTGTAGAGTCAGTTTTGACCGGCCTCCCTCTACTTATCCTTATTTTAATTTAGGCCACAATGATTCAATTCTCTTGATAGACAAACAACAACAGTGAAAGTATTTTTAAAATAAATCAAAATATACCAAAAGTTTGTTCATATATATATATTTGTACATATTCTCAAATTCCACTGGGCTCCTGGAAATCGGAACTTGTGATGGCCACTGATCAAAATAGAAAATCTATAACTGACTGTTTTATAAAGAAACTGATTATTAGTTTTAGCATTAATGATTAAAAAAACTTTAACATTATGTGTTTAATAAGGCTGCAATAATTAGGCTTATTGATTAGTTGATGGAGAGAAAATTAATCAGGAATTTGCATTTTTTTTTCAAGCACAAATGGAAAACATTTGATGGTTCCACCTTCTTTGCTGATAATCTTTGAGTTGTGCACTGTTGGTCAGACTGACTTTAGCCTGAAGGAAATGGTGATGGGCATTTTTTCTTGTTCTTTGATGTTTTGTTGACTACATGACAAATATAGACCTGTGAAGTCTGTTGTTACAGAATGTGTTGGCTCTCAACATCAGTTGGTCTGTAAATGTCTGTGTGAAAAGTATTACAGTCTGTAATTCACAACAAGATTATTCTAATAACTGCATCTAAAGAGTCTGTCTGGAGTGGCTGATAAGGATTTTTTTTCTCAGTTTTTATCTTTGTCATGCAAAGAGGTGAATGTTTTACCTGACAGGTATATCTAAAAAGGTAGAAACCAGAGAGCCAAGAGAGCAGCCATGCCAACAGAATCTAAGTGCAGTGCTACAGCTGGTAGAAACTGCGCAGCAGCTGGTTATCTCTATGTTGGTGCTGGGTACAAAATATAGTAATATATGATCAGTAGCCTTTATAACATAAACAGATTGAATGAATTACACAGCCACTAATCAGCTGACATACTTGGAGCCTAAATGTAAAATTAAAAATATAATTTTAAGTAACCATTTTCTATAGCTGTGTGAGAACATGAAATGTGTCTATTGGTAAATGGCAAAGATGTTTACAATATTTCAATTTGTTAAATAGTTCAATTCAAATCATTTACATTGCTCTATTTTAGGAACAGGTGTGGAAGGCTGCCAGCTCCAGCCTCAGCTACAGCAAAGGGTCTTTATGGCAGCTAGACACCAGATCCCTGGCTGGGTAACCCAGCCTGGCTGTTCTCCCCTGAGGCCTGCCTGAATTAATCATGGCTGAGCAGCCAAGCAGCCACTGGGCCGTAACACAAAGCCCAAATAGGCTTCTATGGTCTCCATGGAGAGCAACATAGGAGGATGGCAGGGCTAAATGGTACACCGGAACCAGTATTCATATCTATTGCCTCAGCTAACCTTCCATTTCAGCTTACATGATAGACTCCTAGAAAGCTGAGATTTGAAATCCAATGTTAACAATGACAATGTCTGACATGAGGTTAATATTTCTACCACATCAACCCTGATAAGAGAGCAAAGTGTCAAATGTATGCATGGGTTGCATAATGGAGCTTTGAAATAAAACCGTTGTCACAAATAATACCATCCATTTCCATTCACACGTTGAAATGGCACTTAAAAAACTGAGTGGAAATGCAAGTTTATAAGACAAAATATACAAAAATGTTTTTATGCTTAGCTGATGTGGAATACTGAAAAAGATAAGATGCAGTAAAGCCAGAGCAGAACTGTTTTTTCTCTCAATAACTATTGGATGGATTTCTGTAAAATGTTCTCCTCACATCCACGGTCCGTGGAGGATAAAGCCTTCTGACTTTGGGGAACTCTTGACTTTTCAAGTAGCGCCTTGAGCAAGTTGGCATTTGTGGTTTTGAATGAAATGTCTTGACAACTGCGGTATGGATTTTTCTAAGAACTTTGGTGATGTCTGACTATAGTGTAAATTATTCCCTTCTCTAATTACAAACCACAGAGATTACACATTCTGGCAGTGAACAAGGAAGTGAGACTGAGAATAGAGCAGGGAAAGATTTACTAAAAGAGCAGAGCTATTTGAGGTCTGAGCAAGCTGACTTATAAAGCATTACAGCCAGTCATGTGATGCTGAAGATGAGAGAGAAAACAACAAATTACAGCCATTTTGTACAAAAGGGGAGGAAATTACTCTGCTAAAATTAATAGGCAGAAACACTGATGCTGTCAAGCCATGGCTACAGGGTGATGAGCCTGTCTGTCCATTGTGTATGTGTATCCATGTTGATGTTCATCTTTCAGTTCTCTCCCTAATGAAACTGCAATTAAGTCTATGGATGAAATGATTTGAATGTAAAGTCATTTGCCTGACTGAGACATGAGCAGGAACAGACAATAGAAGAACGCCCGTCACAAATCTGTGCTCATGTCTAGCATGTCTCTAGTTTGTCAGATGGCTTTTATCGGGTTTTGAATTACTCTCAACAATTAGAACACATGACATATATCACTTGATGTCATGTGTCACTTTAGATGTATAAGACACGGGATAAGTCTAAGGGAAGAGCTGTATTGTGTAATGTCTGGTTGATCCCATTGTACAGTAAGAAACAAGTATTTCTCTAGAACATGTGTGATGTAAATGTCATTTGTAAGGCCTTGTTAAATTTTCCAGTTTGTGTGAAATAACAACCTCAGCTTGACTAGGCTTTTCAATCCATTTCAATATAAATCAAGGCAGCAAAATACTCCACAAACAGGCTATCAGAGTAACCGTGCTCTCACCACTGGCCTACTTTTTCAACAGCTCTCTCAACTGGATCTCTTTTAACAAGCTATCTTGTTAAACCAAAGCAGTTTAGCTTATTCTTCCATAAGAGCCCACCCTTCACAACACCCAAACCGAAACATCCATCACTGTGGCCCCAAAAACATGATTCGTGATATGACAACATCTTATAATCCTGCGCTCTTCACTGCTGATGAACACTCACATTTCCAACATGCTGATGTGAGATGCTGAAATGGCTCCAGCAGATAGGGCGGTCAACCAAATAATCTGTCCCACTCAAATCCCTCCAGTGCTAGCAGCGATATGGTGGAATGAGCTTCTGATGGAGAAGATGAGGGGAAATAGTGAGGCGAAGCCTTTAGTGACTTCTAAAAAGATGTTTAACAAAGTAAAAAATCTACACATTTTACAAAATTATATCAAGCCCTGATTATAATACATTCATAAAATAAGTAAGACATCAGGTGAAGTGGTACATGTTTGGAATCCTTCTAAATCTAATGGCAGTGATGAACATGGGGCATGTACTGAAGTCTGCCTTGTGTTTAGTATTCACTTTATCAAACTCTTTCCTGTCAACATTTCTGCTGCCTGCTTTAGGCCATTTCCACTGAAGGCACTTTGACACTTGACAGAAGAAAAGCTCAGGTGTAAATAATAAAATCAAGGATGGCTGGATTCCAACTGCTTCAGTTTCAGAGTCCTGGTATCGCGCATGCTGGCTCGCTGTTACTGGGACGCTTGAGTTGAACAGAGTCATTGTTATTGTTATTAGAAACAGCTATGTTTTTCCTACTATGAAAGAATGTCTGCTATTTAAAGGACCTATTGCACAACTAATTTCAGACAAATTAATTACAAAGCACACATCAGTTAAAAGGCATTTTCACAACAGGACGTCTATTTTTAACTCTGTCAAAAGGTAAAATCATTTATCTCAGTTAGTTTATGATTCTGTACTGTGAAATGATCAGGTGATTACTAAGACAAAAGATAGAAAAAAAATGGAAAATGCTCTCTGCAATGAAACATGAATTACATTTTTTTGAATTACATCATAATAAGTTCAAGTATACAGAGAAGAGCCAAGGAATAAAATGAGTCTCCTTCCACCACCCAATGTGTTGGTGTCAGTGGGAAATATAGGCCTCTGTCAGTATAAACAAATATAAACTGTGAAAGTGAAAATTCACCTTATTGTTGACTAAATGTTGGTGCACGTCAGCGATTTGGAAATATTAAAATTTATGACTTACACCGGATGAGATCAGAGGATATTTCTAACAAATGCCGAAAATAATCGTTTCCTTTTTTTCTTCTAAAAACTGAAAACAACAGTGTGCTATCAAAAAGAGAAATGTGGACCTATTTATTGTGTAATATTCATGATATCATGAAAGTTTTTATCATGATTACATTTTCAGCCATTCTTCCACTGCTCTCTACACAGTCTGCAGCTGTCACAACTCACCCAGAGTCCCTGGATACAACCTCTTATACACAACCAAACTACTCAAGAGCAGTTTTAATGTAATATGGCCTGTGTTACTATGGCTTATTTTGTTGAAAATATTCACAGAGCAACCTACCTACATCCTGCCTGGTGGATGAGCCTGCCACTCTACATTTATCAAAGTGGGAGTAGAAGGTAAAGTGGTGACAATTATGCATGCAGTGACCATGGAAAACACTGGTTCAATGATCACAGCTCACTAGAACCTTTTTAACTCACTCACTCACTTCATATATAATGAGTTGTTATTGCAAATCCACTATGAATATTTCATGGTGCCACCATATACTCTTTTTGTGTTTGATAGCACCGTAACATTCAGATTAATGAACTGGTGATTATTCAGCTCTGATTTCTAAATTATTCTTGGGTTTTTACTCATTATTGTTAAATTAATCAATTTTAAATTAGAAGATTAATCATCCGTCGCTGTTGAGTACATTTTCTCTCCTCAGTGCCACAATGCTGCGTCGCTTACAATATGAAACAAACAATGACAGAGAGGTACAGTAGGTGGAGAGAGAGAGATTTAAATAGCTGTAATTCCAAGAATAACTTCAGAAGGATAACCTGCCAAGCTTTTGTTTTAACATTGGCTGGCAGTCATTTTTATACTACATTAAAACGTGATAATGCTTAGGCAGCAGTCTGATCAACATATAACTTCCTTTGTCATTCCATTCATTGGCTTAAGAACATTGGTTTGGTATAAGTCTATGCTGTTTTGGATTACATTAAATTGAATTCTGTCATGCAATTGCAATATCATTTATCCTGTATTATTGTGATGGGAGAATCAAAGACCCATAACAAGAAATGGGAAAGCAACAGCATAATTAGGACCGACAGTACATTTCCATCCAAATGGAAGAGAGAGGATTTAGATTACATCAAAGATTATGATACTATCCATCCTTCCATAGCCATGCTGTTCCATCCTGCTATTTCACTTGCTGACAGCGTGAGATGTGATGAAATTACAAGTGTGTCAGCATTCCTGTATAAGCTCCCTCCATCCTCCGAAAAGAGTTGAACTTTTTAATTTCTTATAAACTGTAAATGCACTATCCTGCCCAGGAGCAGGAACTAGCCCAGGGAGGGTGAGGAGGAATGTTTTCTATAGCAACACTTTGACATGTTAGTTATCATACATGGATCATCTGTAGTTAGGCACACACATAAACATTAGTACATGCACGAAAATTAGAACCATAGTGAGAGGCTGCTTTTGACCTTTTTTAACCTTGAGGCAGTAAGTCGTAGCAAAGCCAATACATATGGAGGTGTATAACAGACCTCTTTAACACTAGCACTGTCTATCTGGCAATCTGCAGGGTGGCTGCTATTGTCAACAGAAGGAAAAGGCTTGTCAGGAAATGGTCCTCATTAGACATCAGAGTCCAGTCTTTAGGGCATTCTTTTAACTTTCCAGTAACACTTTGACCGACTGAAGTCGTCCGCTTCTGGAATGAGCTGCTCAAATTTAACACAATACTTCAATATGATCTATTGACAGCATGGCTTTCTGCTTGAAAAAATCTTTACGTGGTCTCTGTCTGGAATTGGTTATTCACCATTAACAAAATTCATGCTGAAGAATATGTTTTCTCTGTTACTGCGAGGCGCCTGCCAGAGAGCAGACAGGGCGATGTGATCATGAGGTAAACAAAGAATTTCATTGTTGGATACAGCATTGCTTATGATTTTAGTTTGCATAGTAGCCGTAAATAGGAAGGTTGGCTCCGGCGCAACATGTTAAAAATAGCAGCTGGATCAGGGAGGTGAAGAAGGAAGGAGATAAACATTAGTGAGGAATTCCAGCCTGCCCCGATGCATGGGGGAGTGAAATGAGAATTTTGGACTTAAAAAAGGACCCACCCTTGATTAGCCACTTAAACCTATAGGCAGCCTGTGAAGCTTTCTGTATAAACAAACGGTTTTGTTCACATTCAACAATTTGTAACAGAATTCATGATATGTAGCTTTAAAAACATGTTAAGTGCAATTCCTGCCTTATGAAATATGTAACTTTTTTGTTCTATGTTGCAGGCATTACCCTCCTCTGCAGCAATGTATCAACTCATCATATGAATGTGCATCCTTGTGCTAGTAGAACACCAGCTCACTAAAGCATTGCTCTACTGCTTCACATTTGGTCAGTGTATCTTTAGTTAGGCTCCAGATAAGTCAATCTCTCAGATTTTTAGAGTAAAGTGCACAATCATAACCATTTCTTGCATCGACTCAAAAGGTCAAGGTAACAGTCAACAGTATGAGATCCTTAATGTGATACCAATGACCCGCTGATCTAAGATATCTGTAGGCTACTCTTATTATTACTACTTATTATGACAGCAAGAAGTCATGGGCAGTGAAGGCTCAAGACATGAAAGATGTTCATATGTAGCTTCAAACCTAATGCAAAGCATGAGCTGTGAGACATATTATTATACAATTCATATACAGTATATGACTTAAATGGAAAAATAATAGATATGAAAATATCAGTCATAAGGAAAGATAGCTATTTAAGTTTTATGAACTCCTGTTTTTACATATTGCTCAAATTTATGATGCTTCAGGATAAACCTCTTGACAAACACCATCTCATTTTCAAGATGACTACATAAATATAAAACTATGAAATGTATTGATATCATTAAACATTCTTTTGTTTTTAATCTAAGATTTTACTAAAGTAATATATTCATAAAGCCATGCAATATTAGTCATAAATTCAAAATACCCAAATGACAGAATTTCTCAGTGTTTTATCACAGAGGTGGGCCACTTAGCCTGAACCACCTCCTCTAACATCATAAAAAAATAAACCTTCAGGGAAAATGTAACCATTTCACACAGCAAATGTTACATATCTAAACTTATCTACTGAATAAACTGATCATGGGACAAACGATTTTCAGGATCTGCTTAGCTCAGCTATTTCCTGAAGGAAACTCTGAATGGAGAATCTGGAATCTGTCTGCAGTATATCCCAACATCGTAGTTCCACTCAAACCTGCTTCCTGTGGTTTGCTGTGTCACTACAGCTTCCTCTGTCCATCTTAAAATTCTTGACTGCCATTGATCACAGCACTGAGTGCGGATGCCAGTATACTTCCTCCCAGTGAATTATTTTGAGCACACAAGTGTGATTTTGTGTGAAATGAGTGAGCACCAGTAAAGTATATACTGAGTGATACTACTAAACATGCAAAGACTCCAGCCTGGTATTTCAAAAAGAAGCAAGACACAAAGCCATGGCCATGTTGCTGGATGTTATAGATATGGAGACAGTTGCCTCTGGGACGTCAAAACTAACTGTTGAACCTTGATGATTTGGGCTTAATTCAATGAAACATCCGTGATGTAAGATGCCAAATTGATAACCCCAGTGATGTACCAGCATGAACACACATGACCTTTTAACATTTACTTTCAGTGGTTTGTGCCCAGGTTCTGCCTGTCCGATGGTCCTGTAGATGTTTGATGGCGTGGCCTGATGTCTTGACAGTCACTGTTTATGGGTTACTGCATCATTCTTTTGACATCTCAAAAGGACTCCTGGATGTATGTTTGACATAGATCATGGCAGAACGAGTAACATCACATCCTGTGTATTAGGATGCAAAGTTGGTTCTTTCATACAGTGTGTAGTTGCATCAATAGTAACATAATTAATGGCAAATAATTAATTACCCCCCCAAATATAGGCTGGTCCCAGTCTCTCAAATGAGAGGAGATTAATATAAAATTGAATAACATTTTAACCATTGGTCTGACAAAATGGACAATACAATCCAATCACTTTCAGCTCTAATAACTTGACATGGACATTTGTTGTTGTTTTTTTAGCATTTTATCAATTAAATGATGGATCAATAATTGGAAGCAACTCAGTAAAGAAAACAACTGCTGCATCCCCACACTGATAATTTATTGTTAGTGACAGATTAGATCAGGAATTCTATTATTTTAACATTCTTTGATTTTATGTCTGCTCAGAGAATATTTGTCATATTAAAATACTGTCGGATCAAACATCTTGATATGTGGTTGCTCTTCATCCAAAATGTGTCAGCGTCTCTGACATTGATGGCTGGATGTGATTAAAACACAGAGTTAAGTTTGTGGTTTGACAGTTTGTAGTTTTAAGCCTCGACAAACAGCTGTTCCCTTCTCTAAAGGTTACTCACAGATCATCACACTGCAGATAAGATGTATCTCTCTCTGTTACCTACGATGTGAGGAACGGTTACTAAATTACTCAGTAAGAATATTAAAGAGAAATATCACAAGAGACATACACTTTACAAAAAGCTTTAACATAATCTGCCCCACTGCTAACAATTTAATGTTGACCTCAATATCAATTTAACAGTATGAGAAAGCTGAAATACACAGCACACAAACATATAAGATCATTTCCCCACCTTTAGCCTTTGCTTTTCAAGGAAAAAGGATGATCTGGGTGTGGATTGCGTTGCCTTAAACTCACTCTTATACTTGACAAGTTCATTAATTTATGCTTCAAAACATTCTCCTCCTCCTCCTCCTCCTCAAGTACAGCCTGGTACTTCAAGAAAATGCAGTCGAACCATTTTTCAAAGGAAGTCAAACTTACTTCTATTTGTGCATAAAATAAGCTTAAAGAAGACATTGTGTGAAGGCTGTATTAGAGTAATTTGACTTGGAAAGCCTTCACTGTGCAAGTTTACTTTATTTGACCTAGCCAGTTAATGTATTACATCAAGGCTGTTAAACAGCTGTGGCAGTAGAAGAAGAAATAAAAGGACACTACTGAGTAAATTTGGAATCAATTACTGTTTAAGTGGCTGATATAACAGCAATTTCATGGCACTAAAGAAGTGGTAAGTTTCCTGCTGTGGTTTGTGAGCCACTGAGACATTGCAGTAGAGCAGATAGTGGTTTTGGTGCAAGGCAAAGATTGATAAGAAAGTTTTACTAGTGGGAAAAAAGGGAAGAAATTAAAAAAATATTACAGTCTGTAATAATGTAAGATAAAGAACAGTTTGGAGAGGCAGCGATGACCACGGCTACGATAGATTGAGAGGAAAGATATCTTATCAAGTCTACAAAAATCCGGTTGATGTGTCAAAAGAAACATATTGGGTCCAAAATCCTGTCCAAGCTGCCACGACAGAACCCTGAAATTCTTCAGCTGTAATAACTGTCTTACAATTGATTTTGCAGTTGTTATTTATGGGCTGCATCTCTTATGTGTAGCTTGTATTCCCTACAGGATGTGTGCCAGACCTTGGCAACAGATGAGTTGCTGATGAAGAGAGTGTGAAAGCAGGTCAAGGGTAGACAAACCATCTCGGGGTCGACAGTCGGGTTCGGCCAAGGGCCAGCTCTCTCAGCTCTGCTCACTGGAGGGCCAGCACAGATTTAGAAGTGCAATGACGTCACAGGCCTCCATGTTCATCTGTCTGAGTAGTTTTCATTTGTTTGTTAATAGAATTAATTTCAAAAAGGTTTTTGATTGTTTGATTAATGTTTTAATCCTTCTTGCCATGGCTTCAGTGTAACTACTGGTCTGTGGAGCAGCTCACGTTAGACCAACAGTATGGCCCTGTCATATAGGCACAGGAGGGACAGGGTTCAGATCAAATAATTGGGTCATCAGTTTCACTAAGCTACTGTTAAAGCCAGCAAATCAACTCCTAATCAAATCAAAATAAGGTGATTTTATTTTTCATTTTGATATCTATCTGGTAGATCATTAGACCTCAGTTCAGCACCATGCACTGTTCATAGTGTGGCCTATTAAACAGCCTCAGACAATACACAGTATGGCACTGTGACAGTTTGCTAGCTTTATATTTACATTGTTATACTTTCATGACATTTCTGAAACATGCCCACAAGCTTTGACGTAGCACGCTAAGCAAAATTTCAGATTACATGTGGGCCAAACACTTTGGTTTGAAGGCCAGATCTGGTCCATGGCCATCTATCTGTCAACACCTAATCCAAGCCATCATTCAATACGCTCAGTTTTGTGTTTGCCATTTGGACTCCTACAGGCTTGCACAGTCACACTTCTAAAATTGCAGGTTGCGCAGACACTTTCACACCACAGGTTAAAGCCTGCATAAATGCATGCAATCAAAAGGGCGCAGTTTCACCTGAACAGAACTCAATTTCGTCATGTTCGTTCTATCACACAAACATAGCTGAGTAATGTGCACAGCTAAATTTTGACAAACTATATTACCACATAATTGAGGCTAGAGGAAAGCAGATGATGCCTTCAGTAGAGCAGAATCATGCAGTCTATCCCATGACTACTACAGAGGAATTGGCTACAAGCTGGTCTGCAACTAGAGCATTTGCTTACAAGCAACAACAAACAACTCCTAAATGGTCACCATTGTGTCAGTATTCAGCAACAGCCCGGTTGCACAAGGTTGATTTGATTGCGGTGAAACATAGTTGGAAATCACCACCACTACCACCATGTATCCATGAAATCATATCATGGCACAGTGTGTAGAGCATAGTGGGCCAATAATACATCTACTCTGTGCCTTTGTGAAACCTATTGCACATAATGGCACCTTAGACCTCTAATGCCCAGATTTCTTCCCAGATCGCAGGCAGGTGCCAAGATACTCATGACCGCATGTGAGCCAGTTGTATGAGCTCACAATGACGTTGCTGTGTTCTTGGGTGCAAATGGATCTTGGGCATGTTACTCAACTGACTCTCACATATCATGTTAAATGCATATTGTAAAGAGCTGTTAAACACAATTGGATTTACATGAGCAAATGGCGGAGTAGTCAGTTGAAGGTATTAAAGCAGGAGGAAAGTATAGCACACTCATTGAAAAAACACAGCTATTACAGCAATATAATGTGGTTTCCTTTTAAATTAATTGGGCCATACTGCATAATGCAAAAATGACATGCTATGTGCGAGACTGTCAAAAGGTATCACTAAAAATCTATAAAAGCCATTTCATCCTCACAAGACACCTACAATTAAGATCCATCTTCATGTAACATTTACAGATGTGCCTTAAACAGATAAACACTCTTAATCAATTTGCCTATAGATAAGAAAGAAGCAGAATATGGTGCTACAAAACACAGGAGAGGAAAAACATGTGTTGAGATTTAGGCTTTGTGTTTTCCCTTGAGGAATCTTCACCACAGGGGTGAAGGTGGGGCAACAGCCCAAGGCTTCACCATAATATTTCTCTCACAAAAAAGGAGCAGCATCTCTTATTATGTTTGAATATTCACACCTTTTTTCTGCATCTCACAGTGAAACTTGGCGAACACGCAAGCAGTATTAGCATATCATTACACCCCCCACTGTGAAGAGAAGCTAGAGGGCCAGGAGGTTAATACCACTTCCTTTTTAGCCAAAAGCTCTGCTATAGTGTCCCAACATGTCAACAGTGTTTGCATGATGTGTGCGTGATCATCCAAGGCACATCTTATATTCACTGAATGCACATAACCTTTACTTCAGCAATAACAATGACCTTCATGGCCAAGGTCAAATAGATCATGTAAAAGCCCACTGAGGTGTAATTTATGTGTGTATGTGTGTGTGTGTACACATAAAGCTAAAGCCATGTCAAAACAAAAAGTCCAAACGATGCTGCTGCAGAGAAGAACATTCAGTCTCTGAAACTCCACGTTTCTCCATTCTTACAGGAAATTTTTTTCTCCGTACACAGCGGGTGAAAAATCTAAATGTATAAAAGACAAAAGTTTTACTCACTAAACATTGCTAAAAACAGCTTACATCACTTCACCCCTCTGACAGCCAGCAAGCACAAGAAGTGGAGTTCTTACTGTCTTTGTGTTGCCAAACAATGGAAATCTGCTCAGTGCAGTCATAAAGCCTATTCTGTGCTCAGGATGTCCCTTGTGAGACCCTAAAAACATTTATTATTAAAACTGTTTTATTCCGTGTAAGATAAAAGAAAGTGAGCACCCAAACTATTTTTTTTTATTTACTTCTGGCAATATTAAAACTAAGCTTTGTGTTTTATTTGCCCAGGTGTCAAGATTATCAGTCCCAACATATTTGCCTAGATTTTAAATAAAGAAATTGGTTTGTTTTTTGTTTATATTATTTAGGTGAACTGACCGTAGCTGTTCTCTGAATGGTACAGTATTAGTCATCAGTGGTGTGCCGTCAGGACAAGCAAGGCAAGCAGTGCTTGACCAGTTAAAGCTAAAAACAGACAGTCAGTCATGCCGAAGAGGAGACGATCAACTTATTTACTATCCTCTTGTGGCCGCACCAGACTATTGTCTCTGGAAGCTAGGTTGACTGCCAGCTGCTGCATCTATCATTTCATGTCATTTTCATGGGCATGGCCGTGTCCCATTGACAGTCTGGGGTTTGTCAAGCAGAGGGGGGAGCGACATATTTTTTCAGATAAGTTTTCAGATGCGCATTGTGGATAAAACTGGACTCTTTGATGGGTGACTAGCTATAGTTAGCTACATACATGCGTGCTCGTCAAGCTGCCCTTGACTCAGCGTCCACTGTTGTGACATCAGTTATGATATTGCTCACGAGTATACACAGATGCATGTGGAAACTGTACTTGCGCATGAGAAAATGACCTATCCTCTGAAGCAGAAAAAACTTATTAAGAGGTGGCAGTAGCAAGTAAACAGGCAAATTAGACTGTGATTTATCATAACTTGATGCAAGTTGTGTGACAACAGGGAGTTAGGGTGTACTGTGCAGCAGCTTTTGCTGCAGAACAGTTAACCGTGTAACATAATACACAAGCCTTTTAATTCTTTTTTGCTTATTAGTTTTTCATACTAATAGCTTTTCCTTTCTGTTCTGTCAAGGTGTAGGGTTCGAGACACCAGGGTTAGGGTTTGAGACACCATATTGAGGCTCTTGGCTCTGCTTTTCTATCTCTAAAACTCACTGCATGTCACTGGTCTAGATACAGAAGAGACAGGAAAGTGTAGTTTCTCACTGCCCCTGTGGCTGACTCAGGGGTAGAGTTTAATTATCAGGCTGTTGGTCTTTGAGTCTCCACCAACAGTTCCTGTTCCCAGCTTCCTCCAACACAACCAGTAGCATTCTGTTAAATGCCTTTGTGAGCTGGCACTGTTTATAGAAAAAACAATAAGAGGAGAGATGTGGGCCAAGAAGTAGACCACATTATGGTCCTGTTTCCTGAAACTGCACTGCAGCAATCGCAGATGCAGAGAAATAATTTGTAACTGGTTAATCTTTCACTAAACTCTCAGCTATTAAACCAGGTTTACAAGTTTAGTGGCTTGAATGGAGAGTGGTTCCTGCTCTAGGTGGAGGGATACCACTCTTTGAAAGCTAATGAAGCTGATACAAAGCCACAGATATAAAAAACTATTTAAATGACACAAGGTTTGTGCCCTGAGAATATATATATTCCATATACTAACACTTTTGAAAATGTCTGATGGAAAATGTATTCTAGCCACGTTTACTAACTGTATACAAAAACCCAATTAGTCTACAAATAAGTCCTTAAAATTCAAGCAAATTTATAATTAGAATCAAGCTCACTGAGCTGAAACATGTCTAAACAATGACTGTAATTGATTTTTCTGTGCCGAGTGTCACAATTCTGTGACAGCCAGCACAAAATAACTTTAACCCTGCATCAACTCAGTTGTCCATATGTCTTATCACAATTAGGAGGAAACAACAAATAACCCTGGAAGTAGTTAACCACTAAATTGCCATATGGAACAAATTTTCACAACCACTTTGTCCAAAGAAAGACGTGAAAATAAACATTCTGCAATATGGGCTGTTCACAACAGTGCTAACAAGTCACATCAAAGTTTTTGCTGAATTAGGAAAAAATACCATCCCAGAGACATTTCACTTTTCTAACTGTAACTCAAGAGTTCTCATACAATTATCTTTTTTAATTTGTGTTATACAACACATCCTAGCCCCTCAGATGGCACATCTCTCTCAAACATCTTTGAATCCCAAGGCCATCTGTCTGTTTGTGAGCACGCAGCAGGTGATGAGGCATGATGGGTGCATTACCTGATCTGCTCAGGGGCTAAATAATGACACACAGTGTAGGTAAACAAAAAAACAGACATCCCAGTTCTGACAGTTCAAAGCCAGTAACAGCTAAACAACATGCTGGATGGTCAAATGTGTGCTCAGCCTTAAGACGCTCATTGTGTTGATTTAACTGCTATGACTGTCAACAAGACGTTACAGTCAAAATGGAGTAATGGCCACAAAAATGCCCTCTTTTGTTTAGGGAAATTAGAAGGTCACTTACGGACTTCACAAGCGCTGAGGGTGATGTGGAAAATAAAACTAATCATACTCAGGACTATAAACAGAGTTAGGTCATGCTTATTCAGATAACAGCCCTCAAGTGTTTCAAACAGCTTTTAGCTACAGTTGAGAAAGAGGGAAAAGGTGTGACCGTGGAATTGGGCTGATGCGACAGATAGCAGAGAGAAGCAGATAGGGTTTCATTCATGTGTCAGATTAGAGGGCTCTTTGTTACTGCCAGAGAGGGCAAAGCATGCCTGGAGAGAGGACAAGGATTGCCCTCACTCCCCTGACACTTGTGTTCGAATGTGTGCAAATGAAGGGAGAGTTTGTGCGTTTGCTGCATTCCTGTTTACATCATATGCAGGGCAAGGAATTACAAGGCGCTGCCATCTTGATCCTCGGGATCCTAATTTTAATGTCATGTTAGTGATTACTGGTTTGATGGGCCACATTTTAAAGTACTACATTCAAATCTCTCAAAATTCGTACTCATTACTGTTTTCTTTATGTAGGAGGAGGGTGGAGGAAACAGCATTGATAAAGAATCAAAAGGTCAGTTCATCCAAAATACAAAAACTAGTGGGAAAATATGATCTTTGAAGTCGTTAAAATAGCAAAGGTCTAGATTAGCTGTATTAAACTCAGGGTTTTCTAAATTATCTCACAATCTAAATGTGGCCATCCTTAGCTCCTAGTTATTAAAGGCAAAAATAGCCTGCATCTGATAATATCAATTTCACAATATCAAAACCTGATACATTACAAATTCCAGAGCTACTTTGCATGATTCTTCCCTGCAGCGGTGAGTAATAAAGAAGATACTGAGTAGACTATTTAAAAAAAAAAAAAAAAAAAAAAAAAAAAAAAAAACAGTAAAGATGCAGCTTAGAACAATTAATTTCACTTATGACAGTCAATCTCAAAGGAGGATCTTCTGTGTCAACATCAGTACGACAGAATATAAAGTGGACACCAACACACCATCAAACAGATGCTGTGCATGTTGCAACACACAAAGACAAAGAATGACACCTTAAAATAATACTGAACAAAAAGAATGACACCAAATTTTCACTTTGACATAAATAGAACTAAAGAAAGCTAAAATAAAAAACTAGAGCCAAGAAAGGTGTCTACTTTTTCTGTAGTTGCCCCTCACAGAGGAAACTAAATACAGGCACATAATATGAAATATTTAAAGAGCAGAAACATAAGAGGACTTTCAATCTATAGCTAGAGGCTAATATAGATTTAATAAATTGTCTTTAGGTTGGCAATTTAAGTACAACGTATGTGTTCAGTGGCAAAAATGAAAGAAGACAAAATTGGGTATTTAACATTGGAAAATATGAAGCCTGTTCTAACACAATGATTTCAGGCATTAAATTGGATTGCCATGATTATTTACATTCAAAAAAGCATAAGACTTGTTTGTCTAAGAGTCTTGAGAGAGAACAGAATCACTTTGTTCTCTGAGGCACTGGGATGTGCACAGATGAATTTTTAGTCCTCAAAATGGAGATAAATGGAAATAAATCCTTGCAAAATACACGTCACTGAGTTAAACTAGTATTTGCCCTTAGTTCCACACTTTCTGTCTTTGACATTCCTTGCAGTAGATATCACAAGGAAACCAATAGTACATTAATGTAATGTTTCAAGGGAAATAAACAATAACATAAACACAACCATGTGCACAGATACCCGTGGTTTCCACTGCTGTCCACAAAGCTAGCAACCACACCACACCCATCTCTCGTGTCACTGTGACCAGGCTCAGGCCAGCTCTTCCTCACAGACCTTTTCATTGGTTAATGGTTTACCGAGCCGTACAAGACCCTGTGCTCCGCTCTGAGGAGAGCAGGGTTGCACTGTACTGCCAAAGAGTCCAAGTTAAAGTGAAATTGCTGCTTGACACTTAGGTGCATAACAGATTTTAGAACATGTTGCCTATATAACAGAGGCCAGAAATTGTCAAACATCACTACGAAAACAGGCTAGCAGCCTTTCTTGTATTATAACACTATATAGCATGAGCTGACAGAGAAACAGATCTCATGGGCAAATGATATTGCAGAGTCTGTTCAGAATACCTTTACTGTCCCATGAGAGGCCTTTTTAAGTTTAGCAGACATCCATTCTTGCATATTTTCATTTCATAGTTACAGGATCATCATAAGGACACTTGCATTTATTTCTTTTTTTAAGTGGCCATGTTTTAACAGTGATATTGCCCTCTGAGGTGTCCTAAAACAGGATCATAAACTTCAAAGAGGCTACACTAATTTTGTAAAGTTCAAATCTTTCTTTCTGCCTCATCCATTTATCCTATATAAGTATATAAGTATTATGTGTTATTATGTATAAACTCTGCAAATTATCTTTGCACAAACATGTACTTTCAATATTGTCTGTCTGCTAACTGTTCTCAGTCGAGTGACATCAGAGTATACGGATACATCAGTCAGTAGCGTTTGTTGCAGACAAGCCAACTGAGAATTAACACCCCACGTTGCAGCTACTTGCAGCTTTCAGCATATTGTTTTAGTTAGCCAGACCAAGAAAACCAAAACAATGTTACTTCCTGTAACACTGTGGGCAACCAAAGCACAGGGACCCACACACACTGATTGTACTACCGTCTTTAAAAAGATGAAGTAAACAAGCGACTGGTGAAGAAAGTAAAATATTTACCAAGCCCAAAAGACCCAGATATTTTTCTCAAGAGCTGGCACACCTCACTAGGGCCAAAACACCAGTGACCATTGGACTTCACATTTGACAGGTAGCCAGAAATAGGTCTCCGATGGTTTCTGAGGCTTGCTACATTTGTTCACCATTCCCTTTGTGCAGTGCAACAAGCATACCCTATCATCAGTTTGTGTGATCTTGTGGGCTGGAAGCTGCTGCCAAGTGTTTTATCTGAACCCGTATGTTTTGGAGTATATTTTCATGCCACAAAATAAACAACGAGAGTGATAGAAAGCTGCATAGAGCTCTGTAGTAGGGCACTCACTGTCAGCAGAATTCGGAGTAGTCCTTTCACATTATTATTAGTGTTTCAATTCAGTGTAAAATATATTCCTCGATGCCGTTCAAAAATCTGTGTTTTGAAGAATATTGTTTTCACTAAATGTTTTTACTGACAATAACTGTGATGAATTCTGTGACCAATAAAACCTTAGATCAAACCCACACAGGTGTTTTCAATTACTCTGGTTGATTGAGCCTGTATGCTTGGTCATTTATACACAGCCACAGGCCTGAGACAAGGGCTAATCAGGCAACATGAGTGACATCACCTGTGTGGATGGACTATTTCAGGCTTGTCTGGGGCAATAACCAGGTTAAACCTGAAATCTGCCATCATCTACAGCAAAGATTCTACACTTACTGAGGGAGGCTGCATTCAAACCTGCTGTTTACATGAGTCAGTCTGAAAAAAAAGTGTGATATTACTTGGCTTATGCTTGGTTTCCATGCATAAAAAAATGTATTAAATAATAAACAGACTGAGCTTGTCGACCAAGACGGGTAAGACTCCACAAACCATGACAAGACAACCAACACTTCTCAGCAGTAGAATATAAGAAAGTCTCTAACTACACTTTATGAATGATTGTGGGTTTTGGATACTACACAGACATATTAATATTTCTCAATCAAAAACAGCAGTTAGTTATTATAAAGAGGAGGTGTAATATGGTTTCAACTGCTGAACATTCTGAACATACTCAACTTTACTTTCACTTTTATCTGATACAGCGTAGTACCTTGTATCCAGCTAGCGTGGACCACATGTACCAAGAGAGAGGAAAAAAACCCACAGTATAGTACGGGGGACCAGTCCTTTGACTACAGATAGGAGATACACTCTTCTTCCCTCTTTAGTAACATCCTGACTCCAGGCAAAAACAAAGCCACCACAATCAGCTGCTTTATTTAAAACAAGTAAATCCTGGTGTTTATAACTCCAGCCCCTTTGTCACAAGTCATCACAACCGCTGTTCTAGGTCACACTTTTTTTTTTCTTTTAGGTAAAACCCTTGAGAAAAACATTTTGCATTTAACCAAATACAGTGTAGGACTCATGCAGTGAGCCTGCAAATGACATAGACTCTGGCCTTTATGATAAATCAGATTATCGCCCAAGTGGAGGGTGAGCAGCGGATGTGAAGGGCATGACAGAATGTGTGTTGAGGGTGGTAAGCATAATGAAATGCATGGTGCCATCGCTCAAAGCTCTAAAATGACGCTGACCACGCTAAACATGGGTGTCCCAGGGACACATGCAGAGCTGCACTCTGATATTTCTGTCAAAACATGTGCCTCCCTGTCTCTCCAGCTCATTTCAGTGAAATAGCAATTACTTTTTCTAGTCTAAAGAAAACACACAATAAAACATGCACTTATACCAATAAGTACATGTTTTATTGTGTGTTTTCTTTGTGCTTTCTCTAGATGGATTTTGCATCTGAAAACAATACCACCCTGTGATATTTCTTTTCACGTTTGCTACAGTCACATGTTTCTCTGTCTCTCATTTATAATAACAGAGATAAAACTATTATTAAAACAGTAAAAAAAAAAAAAAGTATACATTTCTATAAAACAAGAAATATACATTTAACAAACATGAGCCACTCACAAAGTTGACACTCTGCCCTTACAGTTGAAATTCCTGGCATTATGTACTAATGAGCATCATCTTGCTCAGTACTATGCCATAAACATTTCTGAGGAACCAAGTCACTGAGAAACAGCTGAAATTATTAGTCAATTAATCAATTAGATGTTAGAGAATTGTGACAATTTTCAAGCAAAATATAAATACTGATTACTGTGAGGCTTTGCTTCTTCTCTTTGTCTTTGCTAATAAACTAATTATCTTTGCAGACAATCTGAAGTGATGTCATGTGATGGCACCTTGTGCTCTGGGAACTTGTCATAGGCTTTTTTTCCCCCAACATTTTCTAATATTTTATAAACCAAATGATTATGTAGGGCTGTTAGTTGCAGACCTACATAACATTGTCTGCTATACTAAAAACAAATATTTGCGTTAACATTTCAGAACAGAAAAAAAGATAGTAGCTGCAGTGAAAATCTACATCTGTGTTTGCTTTTTTGACAACCTGGTGGTTGTCACACTGGTGGGTGATGGAATAGTTTTGTATGTAATGGTGCTACTACTTCATGACATGAGAAGAAGTGTCTCTACTACTTCAATTCACTTGCCTGCACTGTGGGGGTTGGTGTTGGGAGTTAACTCCAAGACTACTGACATGGAGGATGAGTCTCCATTTCTAAAAAGGACACCATTGTGTTGCCACTGTGACAAAGCAGTTTTGCAGGTTTCACATTCACCTCTCCTCCCTCTAACCAGCCAAACTCTAGCTGAGCATGCTCTCTCCTTCACACTAAACTTCCTTCTTACGTGTAGTTTCATTCATTCACTCGCAGGTGCAGCAAAATCATTTCATAACTCTGGCAGCCAAAGGACTATCAGCGCTGCAGTCAGACAAAGCTGGATAAGGGTTTTAGGGTGGCGAACAGGTAGTAGACAGATAAGGCACGCACACATGCGCGCACACACACACACACACACACACACACACACACACACACACACACACACACACACACACACATACATTATGATTGACCTGGATATGGTACATCAAAAAAAGCACTTGACTGATTAGCTGCAACAGCTTCTATGCCATGAAGAGTCTCACATTGGTCATCACGTCTGATTCAATTAAAAACTGAGGTTTGTTTTTAATAAAATGTTATATAGAGTATGTAGAGATCAAAAAAGACAATAAGAGGAAATAAATGAGCCCAATGAGAGAGAATGTGTATTTTAATTATTTAAGCCTAAACAAGGGCAAAAGAGTAGTTTCTGCACTTAAAGTCTGCTGAGGAACTCAGCCCCTGTAGCACAATAAATAAGAATATACTGTGTCGTGTAAGGATAATAAGGGCAACCAGAGAGAAGTAATTTAGCCTATGACTCGTTGCAGTTTCCAATGTGGGCCGCTCAGCATTCACTCAATATAAAATACAACTGGTGCTAAAGTAGCCCACCTATTTTTCTTTTTTTTCCCCATCAGTGCCTTTTTATGCAAATGTGAATGATGTCAGACTTGTCCAAACGTTTACATGTCACTGTCAGTACGCCACCGTGACAGTGCTATCTAAGGCCTATTCTGAGCTCTCTTAATCAGCTTACCAGGTTGAACACAGTCTCCACAATGTCTCGGTTGGAAACTTCCCCAACTTCCACCAGGCCAGCCAGCACGGCGAATTTCATCCTTATCCCCCTGATAGGCACTCCGGGGTTGAGCGCCATGGCGCCTGATCTCCCGTCCTTTCCATCACCTGGCTGCGCAGCGCCCGCTGTCTCCTCGCTAGCCATTGCTACGGAAGCAAGGACGGGACAGGTGGCGTTCACAGGTAAGGCACCTGTTCACCTCCAATGGTGACAGTGTAGCCGATGTCGGAGGTTAAAGAGGAATCTTATGTCCCCTTCAGCTGAGTTGTTGACAGTCTACAGGCACACAAGCAAAACGTTTCCCTCCCCATCCAAAACAGTTCAGCGAATAAACATCGAAAGTGGGCAAAAAAAAAAGCGCAAATTGAATTTGTTAGTCGCTGAAAGACTGGAAATGTCACCGCTTCACTCCACAGTGAACTGCTCCTCTCCTGCTCCGTAACTTGATACCAGACGGATGGATTAATACCGTTAAAAGCCGTATGGAAGTGAGCTCCAGGTACCGAGGAGGAAAGCTGGTGAAGCAGAGCTCGTCCTTAACCAGTTTTCTCCTCAAATGTGCAAACGAGGATAGAGAGACTTTAATATCTCCGCACAGCACTGGAAGTTGCTATTGTCACTGAGTCCACACACTTGACAGGTAACGCGCTTGGCAGAAGCAATAACTCACAAACTGGAGGGGGGCAAGTCCGCCAGCAGCTCCAGGAGAAGTCGAGAGGGACGCGGGTCCGCTTGGTCTTCCCCGGTGAACTCCACAGACTTGGTTAAATATACCGTTGACCCAGCTGCGCTGCTTTCTCTTCCTGATTTACCCCGGCAGCTTCAGCTCGCCACCGCCATGACAGTATAGCCCTTGAGTGAGTGGAGCATGCGCAGTGGGGTGCTGGGTTTATTCAGTTCGGTGGCAGGTGTGCCGCTCAGGTGGCTTTCTAGCGCGACACACTAGGATTCAGTTAAAAGAAACATGCGCGTACAGTTGTATTCAGTTACTGCGACCGTAGCCGGATTGACTACGGATTTACTTATGTCCTTTTATTTTAGTAAAGTTATGAATGTAGAGCTTTAACTTACAATGGAACACTGTTATATTGTATCACCACTTCTAGGCATGAATATTTCTTCCACTGCTCTATAAAGGAAGCAGAATCCACTAGAATTCAGTTAAAATGTCTTCTCTTTTAGGCAATACACTTACTGTATGTCATAATTTACAGCCATAAATAAAGTAAACAAATAAAAAATAAAGAGTACAACCTACTGCAAATTCTGTAAATTAAATGCAGATAAAGATCTTGTAATGGAAAAACTGGTTGTTATTATTTCCCAAAAGCAAATCTGATCAAAATGTTTAGCATTTGGCAATAGTTGACGAAGAATAAAGTAATATTTCTATAATATAATATAAAATAATATTTTTATATTATGATTATGATAATGTCACTGAATACATTTTTATACTGGTTTTATATTATTATATTGCCGTCATCTCCTGTAGAATCCCTGCAATAAGAAACTTATTATTTTTTAGGATATTTGTTAAATTTAAATTTAAATATATATATATATATATCATTAAACTGTAGTTGAAAATCACACCTCAGAATATAACAAATGACAAAAATTCCATAAATGATAAACGAGTACATTATTGTATCCTACCATGAACCCCCACAGGGAGCCTTGTATCTTTTCCTTAAGGTAATGTAATATGTAGAGCAACCACCAAACATAGCTTTATGCTGTGAGAAAACACAGAGCAGGGGTTTGAAATGTATGTAGAACTTTGTTTCTCTGCAGCATTCCCGCACATTGACAGATGTCTGCATGCTGAGGCAATGGAAACCAAACATTAAAGCAAAGTGACAGCTTTGCACTGCTTGCCTTTTCAAATCACCACCAACAACCCGTGAGATGTTCACATAGCTGAATGGATGAGAGGCACTAGTGTCATCTATGTTTATTACTGCATGAAGGAAAGTCTGAATCAAATACAATCTGGAAAGTGATATACCTGCTCTATACATATTAAATGATGCCCACATCTTTAAGTATTTGTCTTGTCCTTTGTCCTCTCAAACTGTTGACTTCATACGTGCTCTGCGGGATGGCTCAGCAGCTATGAGTGTGGTTGCCACAGAGGCAGCTGACGTCACTGTTACCAATGACCTCCCAGTAGCTGAGCCCTTAGGGACCCTAGGAGTCATGGAAGCCAGCAACACCACCCATGAGATGCAGGCCTTGTCTCTGATGTAATGACCTGAAATCAGCAGACTTGGTCACTGCAGCCCAAATGTAGACTTCTTTAAATAAGGCTTTGAAAAAGGAAGCTTTTACTGACCTTTGAATGGAGTACAACCCTTACCTTATTATTTTTCTAACTGGGCTCTATAGCGATAATGAAACTTCAGCCACAAATCAAAGTTTTACTGCATCATCTTTTGCTCCCTTCCTGCCATCCTGTTTGAACATTTCTAAGCAGATGATTGTGATTTCTGCAAATAACTTGTGTCAGAAATAACAGTGAGCACTTGCAAAAGGCTTTACTTTCAGACTGTGTCTGACTAAAGCTTGCAAGATTCATTTAAAAGGCATTGAAAGCAGAGAAAAGTAAATTAATGGTGTCAAAAGAAAGTTCCAAAAGATTAAACCTGTCATTAAAGACAACAGTTTAGTCTCTGTGTTTGTGCAAATGACACAGCAGACATTTAGATGAAATAAAAAGAAAATTGCAAATATAAAAATGCATAGAATACAAGAAGACCCTAAAAAAGTGTACAGCTGCAATGCTATATGTAGCCCTATGCATTTGGATGCTATGTTGGTTGTAAGGTCTCATATATACTAGGTTGTCTTTGCTGCAGCATCTTTGTATCTGTTCAGCGGCAACAGTGTTCACCTCTCAGATTTGCATGTTCCGAATATTTTTGCGTTTATAGAGACACTGGGTGTTTAAGCCTTTTGTAACTTGTTTAAATAGAAATATTTGAATGTGTTTACATCAACAACTGTCCACCTGTATTAAGTGCACAAAAACTGTGAGTGTGTATGTGAGTATGTGTGTTTTTTATCTTTGATTTTACACTGAGTAGCCTGTTTATTAGGTACACCTAGCTAAAGCTAATACAGTCTCATAACTGACGGGGTCTTTCTATTATTTTGTTCACGCCATTTATATCACTGAGGATACTCTAAATAACAGAAGCACCTCTCTGCATAATGCAAGACAGTTCAACACTAATATACACATTATCTGAAATTATCATGAAGTTGAATCAACTCTTCTCAACAGTTTCAACAAACTCTGAACATTATAACCTTCATGAAGGAGGATTAAATGCACAGCTGTTGTATCAGACTGCATTATTGCATCATGTTTAGCCAGGTGTAACTGCTAAACTGCCACCTGAGTGTGTTTTACCAACAGACAAATACTTCCCTTTGTTACAATAACAGGGTGGGTGGATGATAGGCTACACCTGCATGACGTGTTAACATACCTATTGACTGGTTCATCCTGATGGGTTGGCCCAGGATGATGAATATTCTTTTTTGATTCAAGTATATCATTGTTACCAGTTACTTTGATTTAAAAAAGGCCAGTTGTAAAGTAGGAATCAACATATATTGTTGGTGTGCATAATACAAAAGCAAATAAAAGTTGTAACAGTTTGAATTTGATATGGAACTGAATATCTACAGTAATTGTAAATTTTAATCACAACTGCATAATATATAATAATATAAAACTGACCTGTTTTTCAGTTAGAGATGCAGAAACTGAGAGAGACAAATGCTTTTTAAATTTTTTTCATATTAATTGATTTCCAAACACAAATCAGTGGCTGTCATGTACTGATTCACCTGTGTAACTGCATATGTTCTTAGGTAGTTTTTTGTGCAAACATTCATTCATTAATTCTGGATGTAACATCATGTTCGGTCAGTTTGCCACTCACAAAATACAGTATATTGGATTATATCATAGCTATATAGCACTGTGCAAAAGTTTTGACGCACTTGTGAAAAAGGGCTTTAATATGAAGAAGACTTAAAAACATATTGACAAGGTTATTTTTAGTTTATCAGTTATCTTGCAAACAAAATGCAGTAAACTGACAAAAAACAATATTTGGTGTGAACACCTCTTGTCTTTAAAACAGCACCAGTTCTCCTTGGTACACATGTATACAGTTTTGCATGCCACTTGGCAGGTAGGCCGTCCCAAATATCATGGAGAATTTGCCACACTTCTTCTGTGGATTGTCTCAGTGTCTTCTGTCTCTTCATGTAATCCCAGGCTGACACCATGATGTTGAGGTCATGATGTTGTTCTCTGTCTCTGAAGAAATATTTGACTCTGGCTGTATGATAAGGGACGTTGAAGAAAGAATTTAGAACCAATCAGGTGCCCCTCTGATGGTATTGTGTGTTTAATCTAATGTGCCTAAAACGTTTGCACAGGGCTGTATATTGTGCCAATTATCATGTTCACTGCCCTAGGCTAATGCATTGTGTTCTGTTATAATCTATGTTTAATTAGGTAATCAATTGATTCATTTTTACAAATTGTGAATTTTTGTGTTTTGGTAGTATATGCTTAGGAAAATATCGTTAAATATTAACAAATTATTGCCCTTATCAAAATTTTTAAAATAATTTTACAAATCACATTTATATTAATCTAAAACTCAGATGTAGCCTATACATCAACCTACTGTTACTGACATCTCTGTGCAGCCATATATAGCCTTTGTAGGCTTACTGTACATGTATGTCCATGTGTAGCTTCCTGGACATTGTTACTAGTAGCCTACTGTTTATATTGTGTAAGAAGTCATTTAGAGTCACCAAGAATCAGAGTCAAACTCCTTGCACACACAAGACACAGACACCACGACAGTTTATTTAACATGTAAGCAGTTACTTCTGAGGCACATGATATTATCCGAGCATTAGTTTCACCAGTAGGAGGCGCCAAAAAAGAAACACTACAAGGGCTCGCGAGATAAACAAATCTCACGACCTCGGTCTCTCTTTAATTCTCGCGCGATTACCTATTTCCTCCTCTTTCACTCCCTGTAGCCAACATGGCAGTCGGCAAGAATAAGAGGCTGACCAAAGGCGGCAAAAAAGGTGCCAAAAAGAAGATGTAAGTAGCAAATTCACACATGGTTATACGAAGCAAGCTTTGCGCTTTTCGCCAGTGTTACTTTGGTATATAAAATGTGAAGGATGGAGCCGATTTTAGATAGATGTTACAGGGCCGGTGCTAGTCTCGTCGTCGCCGGCCTCTGTGCCGATGGATGTAACCCATACCATGCTGCGTCCATTCTACTCTGAGCTGAAGCACTTTGCCATAATTAGGCTGATTTAGTCAGACTTGTATATTTCCTCTGGAGGATTCTAGGTGTACGTAAATAAAGTATGTAGGGTTGTGCGAGTTGTCCTCCACAGTTAGAGAGTGTAACGTTATTTGCCAAAGGCTACCAAATGTTAGCATGGATTTAGCTAAGCTTACCCATCAATATGGCAGTCCCAACTTCAGTTAGCCAATTGATAAATTATACTACGAACAACCTGATTGTCTGGATTGTTTAGTGAAGTCATTTAGCAAATCGGTAGACATGGTGGTGTGGGGAATGATAAAGGCTAACCTTCAATGTTCTGCTAACCGAAGCAGTTTCTTTCGCAGCGAGCTAACTGGTTAAGCATGTCACTCCTGCCTGCCTTAGTCCTGCTCACAGGCCGCCTGTACACCCCCATCCATGATGTGAAAGATGCTGTGCTGGTTAGTTCACTGTTATATCTGTGTAATTAATTTACTTTTCAATCTTGTGCAGTGTGGACCCTTTCTCCAAGAAGGACTGGTATGATGTCAAGGCACCAGCTATGTTCAACATCCGCAATCTTGGCAAGACCTTGGTCACCAGGACTCAGGGAACCAGTAAGTCTTCATTGCCCGAAAGATTTTTATATAGGTACATGTGTTATTGCATACTACTGTGTTCTGTACATCAGGCTGTCATTGAGTACAGAAAAGCTCTATGTGATGGACAGGATGAATGAGACTATTTGTAGTAAAATTAACAAGACTTTAAATTGTCCTGTCATTATTACTAAAGAATATTTTTAGAGTTGCTTGTGTGTCTGAATACCTGGTGGTGGTGATGAGATGGGAATTCATGATAAAGTATTTTGGTCCCAAATGATGGTTGCTGATTACTTATGAGATTAACTGATTCTCCCATTTCTACGTTTCCACTGATTCCAGAGATTGTCATTACTTTCAGTCCTTCTAGTGCTTGTGTTTGTGCTTAACTTTTGTTTTCCAAACATCCAGGAATCGCCTCTGATGGTCTGAAGGGACGTGTGTTCGAGGTGAGCCTCGCTGACCTGCAGAACGATGAGGTCGCCTTCCGTAAGTTCAAGCTCATCACTGAAGACGTTCAGGGGAAGAACTGCCTCACCAATTTCCACGGCATGGATCTGACCCGTGACAAGATGTGCTCAATGGTCAAGAAGTGGCAGGTAATGATCATGGTTTTGTGAAAAGCACTGTTATCCTACTGAACATTTGACTGTGGTCAATGTGTTCAACAAGTTCAGTTTCAGCAACGATGCTTAATTAATACATATTTGAAAATGTTGGTTCTCAAAACTTAGATGTTAAATACTGTTTACAGCTTGATTTATTTTCCACCATTACATTTTTATTGAAAAGTCTGGTTTTTAGGAACAGTGATTTGTGTACAAGTGGGATTATGATGGGTCTGAATTTTTGGATTGTCTGGGAACATCTGATGGGAATTGCAGTTCTGTGTCTAATTAAGGTGATCATGAAGTGCATCAATTTGACACTTATACTACACAATAGTGAAAATCCAATACTGAAGAGCTTCTGAATGTTACTCATGGGACATTGCTAGAGAAGAGCATAGATGGTTAATTTAGCTTGTGGGAAGAAAAGCATAAAAACTATATTTGCGTGCCATTGAGTGGTCATTAATTTGTAGTGTGTAATGGAATTCAATAATTTTAGGGAATGGGTCAAACCACATTGTTTTGGTTACTTCTGTCTAGTGTGTGGAATTTAAAGGGAAGCTGTGATTTTTATCATGAGATAACTTTGAGTTCACCAAGTGCAATAAATCCTCAATACATGTGACCATTGTTTAACAGGTGGTTGCAATGTACTCTGCATTCCCAGACCTAATGAATCTTTATCCCCGAAGCATAGTTGACAGTGAAGTGAAATCTTCATGAAACATGAACAGTAAGATTCATGTGAGTTCTTCAGAAGCAAAGTTACAGGGCTTCAGTTAGACTTCACGTTGTGCATCTTTTTTCAGTAGTGATGTAGGATGAGAACACAGAAGTTGCATGGAAAGTCTTGACAGACAGCTTTTTTTAATAGACACAGTGCAGCCAAAAGACTTGTTTTGGTTTGAGTTTTGGGTTGAATTTTTTTTATAATCCTGACACACAGGCTATTTTATAATTGGGCTCCATGAATGTGGAAGAACAGTAAAGTTATGTTGGTGTTTGAAGATTTTTTTTTTGGGTACTTGGGTAAAAAGGTCAGATGTACTTTTAATTACTGGAAGAATAGCTTGCATAGTCATTGTGATTTTGGCCAGAAACTGTTATTCATCCTTTAGTAACTTAACACACATTGAGCTTTCTTAACTGGCAGGCTGAAATGAATGAGATTTAACTTGAAGTCTAATTGGTATGGATCTTTTCTTTGCTCTCAGACCATGATAGAAGCCCATGTGGACGTGAAGACCACCGACGGCTACCTTCTGCGTCTGTTCTGCGTGGGTTTCACAAAGAAGCGCACCAACCAGATCAGAAAGACCTCCTATGCCCAGCACCAGCAGGTCCGCCAGATCCGCAAGAAGATGATGGAGATCATGACCCGTGAGGTTCAGACCAACGACCTGAAGGAAGTTGTTAACAAGCTGTAAGTCATGTACAGTTAATCCTGCCCCTGAATGAATTGTAAATGATTTCTTTTGCATGTTCAGGAAAAGCCTCTGCCAATGTTGATGTAATTGCAATAAAGCTACATCTGTTGGATTCTGAGTTGTAAATAGATGGCAGATGCTGATAATCTTGCTGATAATTCAAAAGATCCAAAGATGTGCAAAAAGTTAACTGTCAGGAGATGGTCATGTAAAAATGCCAGTTCATGGAGACTTGTCATCTCTGAAAAAGCTCAGTTGTTGTGTATTGTCATGTTACAGGATCCCAGACAGCGTTGGTAAGGACATTGAGAAGGCCTGCCAGTCCATCTACCCCCTACACGACGTCTACGTCCGCAAGGTCAAGATGCTTAAGAAGCCCAAGTTTGAGTGTAAGTGATTGAACAGCACTGACACAGGGCACCCTGTGACTTTTGTTTTGTTTTTTTTCCTACTTGTGGGAGCACATGATGACACTGTTTCGGTCCCATATGATCACATGATTACTATCCATTGAGATCATCTGATGTTCCCTTCATGACAAAATACTGTGTTTTAGTGAGAGAACATGCTTGGGACTGATCTTTTGACTTTGAGTGATCTTTTGACTTTGAGTGACCTGATGAGGTTGAATTGTGTGAGGGATGAAATATCACTGATTTTAATTTAAAACATCTAGCTTCCTAATTGCCAGTGACCTCCTGAACTATTATTTATGAGCCTGGGTTAAAAGCTTCTTGTCTTCTATTACAGTGGGCAAACTGATGGAGCTCCATGGTGAGGGCGGTGCCGGCGGTGCTGCAAAGGCATCTGGTGACGACGCTGGAGCCAAGGTGGAGAGGGCTGACGGCTACGAGCCCCCCATCCAGGAGACAGTCTAAAAACCACCCTGACAGATTTAATAAAAAATGTAAATGACCAATGGACTGTACTGTCTTCTATTTTTGTGTGTAGCAGTAATTGAACTAATACATTTTGAACAGAGTACCAGTCAGAAGTTTGGACACACTTTGACCTGAATGGGAAAGTGTTGAAACTTTTGACTGGTACTGTATGTACAGGGGCTGGACAACAACCTGCACAAGCAATGAAACAATCAAGTTCAAAGTTGTGCTTCATTACATTACAGTTGTTCATTTACTCAATACTAGTCCATGTGAGCACAGTCAATACATAATCTACATGTAATGTTAATGGAACAGGCGGTATTTGCATTAGAGCTTGGCACCCTATTAATACTTACTCAGTCAAGTGAAACCGGTGTCTATCAAGATGAATTGTAATTTCCTGCAAAAATGAAGTGGGTAATCTAATGTTACTGAAGACATGCAAAACTACAGTGCTCAGAAACCACATTTTGACTTTGAATAAATAGAGGTAGTAAAACAAGGAGACAAACCACTAGATGGTGCAAATGGTGAAGAATACAAGTCATTGAAAATCAAAGTCCAGGGTATTCACATTGCCAGCCAGCTTTAATGTAAAATATATTCATAACATGATAAATTATTCAGTAAACACTTCTGAAGTTAATGCTGTGGATTATAAAATATGTTGCACTACTTGGAGATGAAAATACTGCATTCCAGTTAAAGGCAGTTCACTTCAGATTTCCATTGCTGAAAGCATCTGTCCTCAGATGTAGTTTCTCCTCTGGTCTACCACAGTGTCCCGCTGAATGCCACATGCCACTATCCCAGTACTTGTACATAGTTTTTAGGGACCAGGGCTCGCTTCCCTCTCAAATCACCCAGGAACCATTCTTCATCAATGGACTCCAGCTTGGTTATAATATCCCCAATCTGTGAAAGAGGAAGGAATCAGGGGCTGCGTAGATGGTGCTGTGCGAATTGTGAATCTCTGAATTCGTGAACTGTATTTGTGATTGCAAATAATGAATCGCTGTACCTGCAGAGAGAGCTCCTCATCACAGTCTGATGTGAAGTTATACAGAGCTCTGGCTCTCCCACCACCAGCTGCTTCGTTCTGCTGGCTGTTGTCTGACTGCGGAGCTGCTGAGGAAGGTATGTACAGTACTAATCAGTCAATTAAGGAATAAAACCATCTCTTGTAGTTGGAACAGTGAGTTGATTTACTGACCGAACGCAAATATTCTGCAGCTGCTTTAACAACTGATGAATCGTTTCAGTCACTTTTCACGTACAAATGCTGAACTACACCTACTCCCATTCTCAGTTGTGAGTTTGTCTTTGTCTTATGAAACTATATAAATTGAATAACTTTGTTAACTGAGTTTTGCAGTATTGATCAGATTTCAGATTGCTTACAGTAAGCATTAAGAAACTGTCACCTTAGGCTTTTTTTTGTGTCATTTTATAGGCCAAATTTTTAATTATCAAAATAATCAGCAAACTAATCAGTAATTAAAGTAATTGTTAGTTGCAGCCAGTGTCAATAATAGTGCTGTGAAATTCTACAAAACAAATCAAAGTGTGCCAACTGCATGGCAGAGCTATGAGACACTCACCCTGAGACCAGTGACAGCAACAGAGTGGAATTACCGAGTTGAATTTGTATCTAAGCCCGGTTCTCTAAGACGGTAACTTCATAATAATAAAGTAAAATTGTGATATCTTCATACCTGTGTTGCTCTCAATAAATGCCCTGGGGAACATGCCTTCTTTGCCGTTGAGCCTGCCACAGCTCCATTCAGCGTTAATATGGCGGGTGATCAGGATACAGTCGCCCTGCTGAAAGGACAGGTCGTCTTCTGACTTCCCGGCATAGTCGTACAGAGCCACCGCCCAGTCCACTTTGGACTGAGACGCCTGCAAAGTGAACAGGACAAGAGAAGAGAACTTTATCTATATTTTAATTTATTTTTGTTTTACAGAACACAAAACCAATACCTTTGCTGTCAATGGTACTGCTAATAAAGATATTGGTTACCTGAGTGGGTTTGGAAACCTCACTGACATTTGGAGAAGCCACCATGCCTGTGAGAAAACAGACGTCTAGGTTATTAAAGATGAAAAGCATACAACCTCCAGTCAGGAACAAAATAAAAAAGAGTGAATCCATGGGCACTCTTTGCTGTACTTGTTATCTTTAATATTGCATGTAAATCCTGTGTAGTAGCAACCCATGAGGGTCTTCTGTATTTTTGCAGGGATTTTAGCAACCTGAGGTAAAATTAATTTTCTGTAGTTAAAGTTACTCAGTATAGACAGATTCCAGCATTTCTAGACTCAGCTTACATTTTTAAAAGTAGTCAAATTTAAATGTACTAAGTTGAAGAAAAGATTCAGTATTTCTCCACCAGAATATAATTCCTGGTTGTATAGAGAAGCTATTCAGAATTTAATAGATCAATGTATTTACAGGTCCGCAGTCTCTCGAAATTTCCAGCTGACTGAATGAATGAAAGAAGGGGCGTACAGACATGGTTGCATGAGTGTTTCAAGTGCACAGTTGAGAAACCTTTTGTAAACAGTGATTTAATGAAACAGAAACAGAAGCACAAATTCCTGACGTGCCACAGGGGGAGATGCCAGCCAACACAAAGGAAAAGGGATGGAAAGAGGCTCCTCACTGAAGGACACAGACACTCTTTTGTTTTGATTGAGGATCGAGAGGATAACATGTAAATATTCCCATTTAAGACATTAACAAACTGAAAGTACAGTTCAGCTGACTTGCTCTTTGTGACCAGATCAGCACACAATGAAAAGAATGCAAGTGACTTAGTTTTTGGTGCTTTCAGGTAACCGTACCAGGCAGTGCGATTCTGCTGGGCTGTGTCTGTGTCTGCGTCTGCGTCTGCGTCTGCTGCTGACTCGGAGGCGGAGGCAGATCTTCAATCACCTCCACAAAGTTAAGAGGGAAGATTCCAGTTGAGATGGCAATTTGTCCCCGAGCCCATTCCTGTCCAATGTACTCCTTCAGCTGGATCACATCCCCCTCACAGAACGACAGCTCATCACTGTGCTCCCCCTCAAAGTCAAACCTCGCCACACATCGAGGACCACTTCACAGGACACAGCAGGATTTAAAACATCAGGTTAGTTCAGGTGGGTTTGTAAAGGCCTGTGCAAAGATTTTGTAATGTAAAAATTGTACCTGGCTGTTGCAGATGGCGGCTTCGGTTTCCTTCCAGGGAGGGTTCTTGGTGAATCTGACTAAAATTAAAATTTTCTAATTTCAAAAGGAATCCTTAACCATCATATACATGTGTAAATTATAGGCCTCAATGATTGAATTATAATAGTTTTAATTTACCAGGACTTTGACATAATTCATGGGAAAGAAACCAGTAGATCCCCTGCAAGTGCCTCTGTACCACTCATTGTCCACCTGCTCCACCATGGTCACAACGTCTCCTGCTCTCAGACCCAGCTCTCCTGGACCCTCTGTGAAGAAAACACACATCAGCTGTCTATTGGTAATAAAAGTAATCCAAACTGACACAAATCCTCCAAATCATTTGATTGTTTTCAGGCAGCCAGTATCTAGGTTTTAAAAACGAACATGCTCTAAAGGAACAGTTCAACATTCAAGGAAATTCATGTTTTCACTTTGTTGTCAAGGGTGAGATGAGAAGATTGACATTGATCTTATGACTGTGGGTTAAGTATGGATCTGGAGTGAAGAGGTGGTTAGCCTAGCCTAGCATAAAGTTGGGAAGCAGGGTGAAGAAGCTAGCCTGAGTCTCTAAAACACAAACACTTGGTGTTGGTTGGCATGTTTTGGAATTTTAAACAGTGCCAGGAAAGCCATTTCCTTTTATTCTTCTTATATCTAAGAAAGGACAAAGCTAAGCTGATCGACAATATCTTATTTGTTGAATCAATGTATGGGTTCCCCTCTGCTTCCAGACTGTATGCTACGCTAGCTCTGCACTTAGCATACAAACATGATAGTGGTGTCAATCTTCTCATCTAAATCTCTGCAAGAAAGGTATTTCCCCAAATAATTATTTTAATGTACTATTTCATTTTAGTCTTATTGCACAATCTAAGTCAGTACTAGCAGCGTAAACGGATGTGTCACCTGGGATGAAGTCATGTATAACCTGCACTTTTTTCCCATAACCATCTCTGCCTGTAGCACTTTGTCCAGCACCCTGTAGAGAGAGAACAAAGACTTAAAGGTTGATGTATTAAAGCCACTGAGCACAAAGGAGCAAGTGAGGCTCAAGAATCAGAGCCACCTTTTTTTTACTCATGAATGAAGGACAAGTTACCTGTGGTGGGTACATGTCTGAGGCAAGAGGAGTTATAACCTTCATGCGCGACTTGTGGACTCTGCCTCTGGTGTCTCCAATTTGGCACTCAAATGTATCACGGTCAATCTCTTCTAGCAGCAGAAGCACTTCATTTTTCTTTTGACAAAGTCAACAAAGGTGTTAGATTCCAGCTGTTCAAGAGAGTCTGTGGCACTGAGACTTAAACAATCTACCGTTATATGTGAAGAGTGAGTTTAGTCACCTGAAATGACAGCTCTCCTGTGTTGCTCCCATTGTAATCAAAGGCTGCTATTCCATGGGGAAGTTCAAGCTGGTGGAAGAAAGCAAAAAAATTAAACGTGCTCATTGTGCTGTATTCGAAATGTGAGTACAGCACACAGGTGTGCAGTGGGATCTCTCTTACAGTGTATTTGTTGTAGAGACGGTGGCCTGGGTTGGGCCTTGGTGGTAAGACAGGTCCTTTCCTGTGGGGCTTCTGTGCCTGGGGTCTGGGTGAAGTGTCCCATGGTGCTGAAACGGATCGACCTGTGGCCTTAAGGCTGGGTGGAGGGGGTCTTCCGGGGCCTGTTTTGGCTGGAGGTGGGCGAGGTGGGAGGATTTTGGTTGTACTGTGCCTCCTGAAGTGCAACAGCATCATCAAGTTCAAATAAAGCAGCATCTTTACAAAATATACCAACATTTTAAACTTGTGAGGTTTTTCCCCCCACTCACTTACCGAGGTGGTAGCGATGGCTCTGGCCCAACCTGGAAAGACTCCTGCAGAAGATTTTTATTAGCACTAAAACAGACTGTCAACAGTCAACAGTACTGGAAACCATGGTAACCATGCAACAACACAAAGCCTTCAGCCACAGCTGAAGGCAGTGTGTTCATGGGGCTACAATAGTGTGTTTGTTTGTGGAAAGCAGAGGAAATGAAGCAGGTAAGATCCTCAGCTGGCAGACATTGATTGAGAGAGACTTTCTGGGCTAAAAATGTACCATGTCATAGTTTATAAGTAGAAATATACTAATAAGACCAAACTTTTTAATTAGACACAAAAAAAAAAATTGGCATAAATGCTGAAATACACAAGAAACAAAAAATAAAATCTCCCTCCTGATGCGTTATCAGGTCTGCAAAGGATAACCTTAATGTTGTGGAGAGGTTTAACTCTTCTGGGATGTTCAGAGGTCGTGTTTGTGAAGTTGGGGGGTTTGTAACCACACTGCGTGACAGGTCTTACCTGGGAGGGGAGGATGGGTGTCGAGTTTTGTTTGTGGTAGACTGGGGTGTTTAGGGAGCCTACAGGCTTCTGGACAGGGAGAGGTGGAGGACTGTCCTGAAAATGATCTGAGACTGAGAGGAGATCTGTCTTCATTATAACATACTGACAACATGTGCTCCATTATTAGACCAGCATAGTATGCGTAATATCAATTACTCCTCATCATCAAAATCAACAATTTGACTATATGTCAACCGAAACTGGAGAATCATGTTTGCTGGACTCACATGAACCACTTTTGCTGGGGACCCTGATGGTGGTTGGTCTCCTTGATACACTTTGTCTGGAGAACGAGGCTCCGTTGCTGTCCACATTACGCTGGGGCTTGACTGGGATATGATCTGAACAAAGAGAAACCTGATTTCATGACTGTGCAAAAGAAAAACAAACAAAAAAAAAAAACTGTAAAGATTTAACCATAATTGTGGCTCGTGGAAAAGTTTGGACACCCTAATTTTGCATATATATTTTTTTTGTAGCCACCTAAGATTCTTTCTGCTCTTTGATTTAGGAATCGTCACCCATTCGTCCTTGCAGATGACTTCAAGTTCTGAGATAAATTTAGTCTGATCCGCTTGCACAACATGTTTAACATAAGTTTTTTTTACCATTGGTTAGAAATTACAATTTATAGACACAACAGACTGACTTTTGTCCATAAATTTTGTTTCTCCTGCTCCATGAGCTTTTTTGTCAGTTGTATATGAAAGGTGTTCTAAAAAGAAAGGTTCACTTTTATAATAAAAACAGGGGATTAATCAATAAACTAATCTATAATGAAAATATTCGTCAGGTGCATTCCTACAAAGCAGTAGGCTACATTTTGTCTTACACCACAGACTTACCGGATAGACTGTTCACACACTCATTCCCACTGATGATGGAGGCCGAGTTGTGGTTGTTTATGTTTAGGTTGGGTTTAAGAGGCTCCTTGAACGGCTTCACTGGAGGTACAGGAGGAAGTGGTGAGGGCTCTTCTTCATAGATGCTGTTGGCTCTGGTCAGTACAGAGGGACGTGATCTGTTGGGAATGGCTGCTTTGCTGTGTAAAGTCTCGAGCTCCTCTTTTATAGACAGCGCCGCCATTTTTTTAGGGGGCTGAGGTCTCAGGGCCGGTGTATGGTTTTGGGTTACATTTATGGATGAGACATTTTGATAGTAATCATCTTCACTGTGGTCAAACTGAGGTTTAAGAGACACAGAAGGCTTAGCAGCGACTGGAGGTTTGATGGCTGCCTTTCTTGGTCGAGGTTCTGGTTTGGCTGATTCAGCCACACTTCCTTCCTCTGTGTCGGCCTGGCTCTCGAAGGCCTGGATCCTGGCCCGAATATTACGTTGACTGCTGTTGCTGTTCATCTCGCCAACAGCATCTTCACCTTGAGAGGCCTCGTCTGATTGGTTAACAATGTCACTGTTCTCCTCAAACTGGTTTTCTGCACTAAAGACCTCTAATAATTCCTTTAAATACTTATTTGAGGATGCCTCCTCCGCATCAGAGTGAACACTGTCACAATTTTCACTGAGCTCGACCAAAGACTTATCATTGACCTTCTCTGGAGTTGCCTGCTTTCGGGATTTTGTGCGAGGAAGTGGAACAGGGCGTTGACTGGGTTCTGAGTTTGAAGAAGAGGGAGTCGCTTCAGCAGGGGCAGAGACAGGGTTTGCAGGAATATCCCAGTATACTGTAACAGATCTGGCGCATGTATGAGTGGGATCTTCTTGGTTGTGTTGCTTTACATCAGATTTAGAGCCACTTTGGTTCTCAGTGTTTGTGGATGCTGTAGTATTTGTTCCCACCTTCCCATCAGAAGGTGTGACAGTTTCAGTGAGCGGTTCTATGTCCACTGGTTTGGGCAGTGATGGCCTCGGTGGTTTTTGTGGTGTTTTACCTGGAAACAAATATAAAGACACGTCACATGTAGAGCTGAAACAGACTGGAACTTGACAGTCACAGTCACTCTGGTATGCCTCACCAGCAGGTCTTTTCTCAGCTGATTGTGGGACAGTGGTGGCGGTATTGTCCCTCACAGGGTCAGTCTGTGTGGCACATGTGGTAGTGCAGGTGGGCCGGCGGGGGGCTGCAGTGGGCTTGACAATGTGCTCTTCCTGGGTCTTCTCTTGAATCACCTGGTCATAGGATGGTGGGGGCTGAGTCATGAAAAGGAGAGATGTTCACACACACACACGCACACACACACGCACACACACACACACACACACACACGCACACATGCACACACACGGTCATGTACTAAGTAAGAATTTGGGAGTTAAATTCAACTTTTTTTGGCCAAGAAATTATATTTATTCCTCTCTCCTCGTAGCGAGAGAGAGATAATAACATAAAAAAGAGGAGGCGCCGATATGGGGGGGTGGGGGGACTTTGACTCCTGACCTTTTCAATTCTAGTAACGTAGTAATGGCCATGTTTAAAAACGTATGACTCGTAATATTTTTTGTGCTTATTATTGAGGAAGAAATATTCTTGGACAACACAGAGCCGAACAGACATGTGAATTCAAAGAGTGTCAGTCAGATGAAGTCTACCTGGGAGACGGCCTGGATGCCTGCAGACCAGCCTGACTGAGGAGGAGGAGGAGTGAAAACCACAGAGGCTCCCGGGAACCAGTTGTTACTGGCCAGAGGTTCTGCTGAGATGATGGTGATCTCTGGTCGCCTGAAAGACAAACCATTAAGACACCATACGGACCTGAGAGACAACCAAAATACATCTGCACATCCACCTTAAGCATGTTCTTTTTTTCTCACTTGGTTTTTTTCTTCTTGGCAAAGAACTTTACTCTTGCTATGGACATTTGTTAAGCAACAAACAAAAACTTTGTCTATTTCAGATAGCATCAACGAGAATAATACAGTGAAGAAGTAAACATGAACAGACTTTATTTACATTACCTTCTGTCTCTGGTATGTTCGCACTGAGAGTTTGCTCTTGCTAAAGAAAGGGAGAAAAAGTCATATAAACTTTGCCAAAAACATCACACATTATAAGACATTACCTCACTGCTTTTCTACATGTCTGATTGGAAACCTGTAGATTTCACTTGAAGCTATCATGCATTCATCTGATTTATGGAAGACAGGGTTCCTCTAAACAAACCGTAGATCAAAATCACAAAAATGTGCTGCTAACATTCTGTCAAATATACTTTGATACAGTCAGTTATACTTCAAATAACTCTCCCATATAAATCGTGATTCTGATTTAGTTCGACAAGAAGCTAATTTAAGGAATAAACCCTTTATTGTGCTTTTTGTGTCACTGCTGTTTAGTTGTTGCAAACTTACTTCGTTTGATAGCAGCTCGTATAGACGACAGAGGGCCTTGGCTGAAAAACAGAGCAGAACAGGAAACCCATTTATCACTGAGGTGTGGGACACAGTCATGAGTGGGTTCATACCTTTATGGTGACTCATTTGTTAAAATAAAATCTCTTCACTTGCCCCTAGCCAGTATCATACAATACATTCTCTTAATACAGCTGCTTTATACTGTTAATGCCAATTTATGCAAGGACACAAGATTTAAAATAACATCTAACTTCAAACAAAACAGACAAATTGAGGAAATTTTGATCAATGAGATAATGAAAAAGGTTCAGAGCTGTATAGAGATGGGTAAAGAGTAGAAGAAAAAAAAGAACAAAAGAACAAAACAAGGTGAAATGATCAAAGAAAAATTACTCTAATAATTGAGATTTTTTAAATGACTACAAATTCATACTATGATACAGTAAGGTGTGGTATATAGTGCATTTTAGTGTGCAGTATAATTGCTAAAGGTGCAGACTGCTGAGATGTAAACATAGTAGAAGTGGCAGAAGAAGTGAAGAAAAGCATTAGTAAGAAGAAGAGTAGAAAAAACTTGAAATGAATCATTTAAACATTTTAAGAGTGTGAACAAATGATTATTATACACAATGAACAGCAGAAATGACTTGAATGATGTTTATTCCTTAATGGAGGTGAAATCTACAAAATAAAAGTCCTCAGTCAGATTGTTATGGTTTGGAACAGTACGAGGGCTTTAGTCAGGAAAATATTTGTTCACTTCAATATTACAATTCAACAAAGGCAAAAGTATGTAGATGTATGTGGATTAAAGCAAACTGAACTATTGCCACAGGTTCACTGTATATTACAAAACATACATCCAGCAAAAGATGACAACGTTACATAAGAGAAGAATAATATCTCTGACAATCCTGCTCATGATCAAATCCACCTACCTTATAGGAACAGGGTGTCAGTAAATGCTACCACATCCAGGTAAACACGGAACATACGACCATCATGAAAACAACAACTAACTTACATCACATCATCTCCCGATGGTAACCAACAAATCTCTTCTTCGTTTTCCTCCTTAAGGTACAGATCTATTACTTTCTAATCCTTTAATATCACCACTTCATACCAGCACTATTATCATATTAAGATCCCCTTTCTTTTTCCTTTTTCTTAGAAAAGAGCAAAGATTAAACTAATGTGATGCTCTCTAATCTGTACCAGCAGTCTCTTCACCAAAGCTATAAACACAGGAGGGAGGCTCCTCATTAACACACATCCTGCTCATTAAGGACTGACTGCGGGAGGCTGATATAAACTGTCTGGGGGAAAGACTGACAATCCTCTCCCTCCTCTTGGTTACACATAGTTCATTTAACTGATTGGTGAAGTTGTAAACACACAGATCTTCAGGCCAGAAACATCCTGTGTGATCTATCATAAACGGTGTTTTTCAATGGTTTGTCTAACCTCTCTTCTCAATGTCTGTAAACAACTAAAAAGAAAAAAGCAGCATGGTATTCATCCTCATGTTGACCTTCTCTCTGTCAGTCACTGAGGATAGATCAGTTCATTGTTTAGTCCGCATTCACAACCTCATCATCAGCAGATCTGTCTGTTAAAGGGATAGTGCCCTGTTTCCAGCTACAGGTAGAGTTGTGGTGAAACTAAACAACTGCTACTGGATCCACCATTAAAAAGGTACAAATATATAAAATCTCAGCTCAAAAATGAATTACATACCTGGAGGGTAAAAGCTCCGGCTTGGTTCTTTCAGGGTGATCTGTAGAGGAAAACAGAGAAGCACAAGTTTCATAAGATAAAAGAAAAAGATAACATCACAGTATATGTAATGTTTTTATAGTTTGATAGAAAATATAACTGAGAATCTATTTAGGGAAAAGACTGACCAGATAGGAACGTCTGTTTTTGCTTTTGTCTTTGTCTGACAAATCACAAAACCTTGTTACATTGATACAAATCAAACTAAAGTCAAATATTACCATGAAACCGTCTCGCTCATTGATTTGCACCATCTCCCACTATGACATTTCATATTGTCTCATGGCAGATATTATATTGTCCATTCCTCGTGTGTTAGGTGCATTTTTGCTTATGAATTCAACTTTTTATTTGAGAGGAAAGATGTCTCAGTTCACCTTTCAAAGAAGTCTCACTTTGAGCCCTAGCCATTGTTTTACACTCAATACTAAATTGCTACTACTACTACTACTACTACTACTGCTAAACAGCACTGCATGAACAAGAAATACAAGAACCTAACCCTAACCAGCAGAACCAGTTAATGTAAATGAACCAACATATTCAGACTTTAAATGTGTTGGTGATTTCAAATATAAATTTACAAAGAAACAATGATTACATGTCGCATGTCATTTTCATATTTCAGAGAACTGTATAAATGACAGGGAAATGCTGTGCTGCCCTTCATTTTTCATTTTCATCTATTTTCATTAAGCATCTCCTAATTCATAAACAGCAGATAGACAGATTGATTGATCTTTCCTATGGCTGGATGATCTGCAGACAACAACAACAACAGAACAAAAATCTCCAAAAGCAGCAGTAAGCAGTTTGGTTCAACAGATACCTAGCTGTGTCAATGTGATTCTGTAACAATAATGTCCTTCAGATTTGGAGTAGGACCATTGTCAGAGATATATATTGTGATTCTTAAAAGGCAAATCAGTATTAAAATGATAGATTCTATGATGTTGTTTTTTCCCCATACAAAATAACAAAATGCTCCTTTAGACACAGTTTCATGCTTCAATCAAACAACAAGTGGTAAAAGGGGAACATGTGCCTTAGTCAACAGGTAGGCTGTAAGGAGCAGTATCAGTAATGCAGACAATCTAATCTCATAAGAAATCATTTTCATATTGGAGAGTAAAGTCATTAGAAGAATACCGAAGAAAAAACTATTAGAGGCAACAGTGGAAGTCAGCATTGTTGTTGATGCCTCTAGCCTGAAACCATGACCTCATTAGCAGACAGATCCACCTGTCACACCTGTTACCTGTTATCTGTTGTGCCTCAGGTTACAGGTTACACTTTAACAACATGTGGGAAAGGCGCTTCAGGACTTTCACTTCATGAGAAAGACGTCTTTTAGCAACTGCAGGACAAAGTTTTAAGCTCTAGTACGTTAAATAAAGTATGATCACTTCCTTGTAGATATGTAGTCCGCCAGTGTGGAAGAAGTGATGTTTTCTAATCCTGAACACAACTCCTCTGTCTCTTTACCATACAATAATGCTCCTACCTGTTGATGAGTTAAATACAAAATCTAGCAGGATATTTCCACAGAGATCCTCCCTCCTGCTCCACCAAGTGAGTGTGTGTGTGTTTCAAAGATCTTGAAGCTCGCAGTCACACACCCACAGACAACAGCAGAGAGGGAGGGCCCTATAATATCTCAGCACTCCTGTGTTTACTTGGCCAATCTGTTGAAGTGGAATGTGGTCATTCAGGAAGTGGTGGTTATGCCACACGACACTGTACCGTCACTGTCTTTATTTCCTACACAGTAAAAGGTCACAAGAATATTCCCATTGCTCTTTGCCATTTGTAACTGGCATGAGTCTAAAAACCTTTATAATATAAAAATTCATCTCAACAGTTCTGTTGTACGTTTACTAAGTCAGGAAGTCACAGCCTACGTGTTTGATTAAAATATTAACTGGTACTATCAATAAACTAATCAACCTTTTAGCATATATGACCTTTCATCCTGGTTAGCACAAATATGGCTAATTAAAAATCAAAGGAATAATGAATCAGGAGAGATTATTGCGCGCAAAGTATAAGAAAACTAAAGAAAGAAAATCAATTTGAAGAAACTAAAAAATATTAAGAGATCATTTCTATTTTTAGCACATAGGAGCTAGAGGGGGAAGCGCACTGGTTTGTAGATTAAAGAACCTTAGATATGATCATGTGGGAAAACCAGAGGTGACAGGTTATGTCAGATTCATTTAGCTGAATGTAGATCAGCATAGGGCAGTTTCAGATGAAAAGAAATTAGGTGATTCATCTCTGGAATGAACTTAATCTGGTGTCAACATTTATCTACTATATGAATCAAACATTACACGACACTTAAAACAGACAAAGCTGAAACTCTTAGTTGGTTGTGACATTCATTAAAACCATTCAGAGACCAACACATCCAATTAAAAATGATCAAATGCCACAGTGTCATAGAGCTATCCATGACATTTAGCTTCCACTTAAACACTGCTAAGAGTTTCTAGCCACGCTGAGCTAAATGCTAATGTTGCTCACATGCTCACAATGACAATGATTTACCTGATCACCATCTTAGTTTAGCATATTAGCATGCTAACATTTGCTAATCATGACTAAGGGAAAAAGTGCAGCTGAGGTGGATGATGATGTCATTCGTTTTTCAGATGCTGGACAAACTGAAATTTTGCCCTGTATTTCAGTATTTCAGTCCAGATCAACTGACCAATCAACCAACACTGTCTTACTTAAAAAGACAGATTATTTGACAGTACGTTTAAAGATCCAGTACCTCTGCAAATGGTAATAAACTTGCCAGTTAAGTAGTTTTGGAAGAATTGTTGACTTTTATCATATTATTTAACATTTAAAGGCTCATTACACCTTCAAATATTCAACTGAGAGCAATAGGTTTGAGAAAATAACCCTGCCATACTACTTGACAAGCCCCCTCATACTGCTCTGAATTATATTCCAAATCGGTGGATATCTCTTGGCATTTGTAGGCCAGTGACACCTCAAACTACACTGCAAATACACGAGAGAGCTGCTGAAGTCAGCAAGACTGGTTTCCCTTCACAGCTGCGCTCTAACTTGAACACATGCTGACATTACTCAGCACAGCAGCAGCAGTCACAGAGCAGCTGGTGAAATGGCTGGCAACAAAGGGAAAGGAAGAAAAACAATCTGCCTCTCTGTGTGTCATACTACACCAGCCAAAACTTCACACGAGTAAAGAGGCTGATCCCAGACACAGTCAGATAGTCTGATAAAGGGTTTGACTTAAGTCTGTTTCCAACTTTTGCATTTTCTAACAGGCACAGATGCATTTGCTGACTAAGTTATAGGCCTATACATTTGCGGGCTGTATTAAGGAGGAGGACAAAGTTTGACACTATAGAACCAAGTCAAAATGTCAACTGGAAAGCATCCCTTGTGTTAAAATCCAGAAAGGTATTTATTGTTAAAAGAGGACTAGTCAAAAGAGATTTGCCCTCACTTGAAAAACAAGACCAGGCGAGGCTGACAGATTGTGGTGTCATGTCGGTAGCACAATGTCAGCAGCTGATGTGGACCTTTAGTCAGAGAAGATTAGATGGTGTCAGTGCAGACGAGTGATTCATAGTGGAAACTACCTGAAATGGGTCCAACGCAAATCACCTATGATGGAGTGCATGTATGATATTATAACAATATTGTTTTTTGAAAGGATGGGAAAAAACATGAACTGCATCCAGTTCAGACAACAGCTTGTTCATGACACAGCAGCCTGTCGACACAGAGAGGCTGACTGGAATTCCCATCCAGACAGCAGGTGGGGTCGGGGTGTGGGGTGAGGGGTATGGGGGGGGGGGGGGGGGGTAGTTTGAGCTGGCACACTGGTGGTAGATAGCTGGTTAGGGCACAGGGCAGTTTGAGAAATAAGAAAAACAAGGAACAAAGAAAACAGAGTTACACTCACGATGATTCTTCTCGTGAAACATAATGGAGCGAAACTCTGTCTAAGATGTAAGAGCGCCTTAGTGTTTGTATGTGAGGCAAGTGGCTGAAAACAAAAGCCAATACTTCTTCATTAAATCACACGGTTAGTACTGACATTAGGAATCTGTACACAAGCCTAAACTGAAAGGAACAAGAGAGTTCGACAAATGACATGTTGCTCTGAGGTGTGTGGGCCTGAGTTTCATCAGTGGTGTATCACCATGAGAAACAGAGACGCCACTGGTTAATGATACTTTCACTTCAGGGAGCACTGAGGGTTTTACAGTTGTATCATTTAAAAAAAAAGAAAGTATATGTGATGATTTCCATTAGCATCACAACACTGTAAATTGGTCAAATCATTGTGTATCAATGACAGAAGGTGTGTAGTGCATAATTCTCACTGTGTGAATATCCCTCAGTATGAATGAAAACATAAATTAATAAATAAAACAGAACAAAACCGAAAACACTTATAATAATAATTCTGGATGAAAGACCCAAAGTTTACCCAAAACACAAGTAGATCAGTGTATTCATCAGAGTGAAAAGTTCAGCGTAATGTTTTTGAAGTCTAGATCTGTCCAGACATTTACATAGATCCTTTCTGTCTGGTTGAAAAGATGCTGTAGGCATATGTCAGGTTTCTACATCTTGTAATAGTACAAATATCATTGTGTCTTCACAGATCCGTCCCCGGTGTTTTAGTTCCCTATGAGGCAAATCATGTAGACAATTTTGTTGATGATTTTCAAATGCATGCAGTTACTGTAGTTAATGTTTTGATGTATTTTCCCTGCTGTTCCAGACCTCCATTGGTTTCCTGTCACTTCTACATGGTGTGAAAATGAAAAAGCAGACACTAAAGGAGTGCAGACACAGACCCACATCAATCTGCACATAATCACATCATCTCATCCAACAAAAAATAATAGGATCATACAAATTTGATGTTCACTGTTACAATTAAACTAAGTCTCAAGACTCTGCTAATCGTCTTTTAAATGAATGGAAACGTTGGTTGTCTGAGACTGAACGGGAACACATCCAGTTTTCTAAAACATGACAGCACAGTTTGATCAATGGGTAAAATGGACATGAACTCTAGCAAATGTTACTCAGTCAAACAAAAAGATAAGTCTAGCAAATCACAATTCACTGCAATGCTGCATTTGAACAACAGACAATCAGCTGAGCGCGTTAAAACCGTTAGGTGATCGTCAGCCTGTCACATTCCCAAACACACCGTACCTGTTGCCTGGCCTCTGCTCCGCAGCTCCCGCAGCTCCCGCAGATCTCTGCGCTCCCCCTCGTCCTCATCCTCACGCCGGGCCTCGGCCATCGGGATTTAAAACAAAGTGGAAATTAAAAATAAATAAATAAATAAACCTTTTGAGAGCAGCTGGTTGCTCTTCCATCCGTCCGCTCGGTCGATTACATCGGTTACTGTCCTGGGCAGCAGAAGTTTGAGTCTGTCCTGCCCACAGCTCTCTCTCTCCCTCTCTCTCCCTCTCTCTCTCTCTCTCTCTCTCTCTCTCTCTGCCCTGGACTGGGTGGAGGTGGTGCCACTCACCGCCACACCACAGACTCCAGCTGCTACCAGGAGGAACCCATCGATTATATGACCACATCAGCCCAAAGTAAAAACGTTTTCAAAGTTTCCAAACGTCAGAAAGTTTTCATTCTTTATTGTAGAAAAAAGATGATTTTTTGGTGTTTTTCCTGTGACAGGACACTTCACCAGAAACATGTTCCACCATGAAAAGTTTTTTTTGCTGATTCAGCACTGATGCATACAAGTGATTAAAAAGATTAACTCTGGTGTCCAGGAGGAACAATCCCTATCTAACACCATCGTTAAATGCTATAGAAAAGCTGCAATTCAACCAGGTTTCCACTAGATGTCGCTACAGACCTGTTTATTTTCAAAGCCTGGGTTGACCCAATAAACCCAGATTTAAAATAAAAGATGAAAAATTGCATGATAGGACTTAGTAACAATCACAGAATAAACATGTGTTTTGTTTTTTTTTTTTGTTTTTTTTCTTCTTCTTGTAACTTAAACTAAATCGTCTCCTTCAATCAAGTATAAATGCTGCTTCTGTATTTTCTTCTTGAAGTATAATTTCATGCTGGAAACCACAATGATCATGATCCCATTGGAGACGTGGAGCCTACAGTATAAAGAGCTTCACACAGGACCAAGAAAATGTAAGAAAAAGATTGAAGCAAATAGGAATTGGAGGAAAATATACATCTTACATCCTAATTATACCAGTTTTAAAACATAATTTCATGTCAAAGTCTCAGAGGAAAGTCTCTGCTGGATCAGCTGGATTGGATTGCAATTTTTATTTATTTTTTCACACAAATGGGGAATATCCTTTAATTATTATTTTTTTTAAGATAAAGTGGCATACACAGCTTTTTCGTCACTTTTATGTCCAACAGATGGCGTCATATAGATCTTTGTCATATATCATATATAGGCTATCTCCAGATAGTCTGGAGCAGATAACCTTACATAAGGAGATGAAATCAGTGGGATCAGGCTGATTTTTCATGCAGAATAACTTTTGGAAAAAATCTTTATGAAACAGAACCAGACATATCAAATAACTCTTGTTTGGGGACGTAAAGTAAAATGCAACAAACACCTACACAAATGTGTAACCTATCATAAATTAATATAATACTATCAACTTCAAAGTGTCCCTACGATGAATTCTGCTTTTTCTAGGACACCAGACACCACTTACAGTCCGTCATAGATGAAACACATGAAAACACTCCTTCCCTGGATGTGGCCTGTTGCAGCTCAGGGGGAGGAGCTTTCAAGTGAGGATTAGTGTAGTTTCACCTTTGTATGTGATCGCTACGGGCCAGGTGAAGTAGCGTGGTTACATTATATAACACCTCAGTGTACTGTTTCCGAAGAGGGACATTTTGTTGGAGCTGTGACCTGGTGTTGTTGTTGTTTTTTTTTCATTTCTGAGAAGACAAACCGAGTGTGTGTTTGAAAAAAAAAAAAACCTGCTGCTGCTGATCGACGCCGCTCAAACCGCTGTGCGCTCTCTCCGTCCAACCGGAGGATCCGTCCGGGCGCGACGGTAAGAAAGAAAGAAAGAACTCGAAACACAACCTTTGGCTTTGTGTCCAACTCTATCTTTAACTTAGCTGTTAAATTACAACATGACAGCGACGTTTCTGGTGTTTCGTTGGACCATATGTGTGCGTGTGTTTTGTTATATTTTCTTACAGTTGCGGACTCTGTGATTGACAAGTGCGGGTGGGTGTGTGGGTGAGTGGGTGGGTGAGTGGGTGGGGGAGTTGGGTATCTCCCATCTGCTGCCCGGGGACAAACACTGGTCTCTGCTGGGTTTTACTGGGGGATTCCCAGTAACACTACGGGCTAGTTTTGCATCCTTGTGAAGTGAAAGAACCATAAACTAAACTGCGTAATGACTTTTCTGCAGTGAGTACACTTTGTGTTTTACTGTTGTGTCCTCACCATAGAGACAGCGTGGACCCACCCCGTCTCCAATCATACCTCACGATTTAGCAACCTCTGCTTAATAACATGTTCTCAAGTGCATCTGGTTTCATAATCTTGCAGTAACATGCAGCGCCCACAGCGTCACAAATACCGTATCCACGTGTTGGCAGAGTTATATCTCACAGCCACACGGAAGGACCCTGAGGTGCAGCTCACCTGTCCTGATTCACCTCTCAGGCCTCTGTCCTCACAAGCTTTGAACTCACATATCCATTGTTGGGGGGGGCAGAACAATGTAGGTGGTGGTGTCGGGTTACCAGCAAACACCATCAATGTTTCATGGCTGCTCATCCTGTGTGAGTGTCATTCCTGTACAGGTGTTCTCGTCCACCTGCTAAATCAGTGTCTCTGAACAGTCACCTGATGTAAACTAAGCTTTTAGAGGCTGGTTGCTTTGAGAAAAGAGATGAATGACTGTAACAGTGTTTTTGTTCAGCTTCTCTCTGGAGAGAAAACGCCAGAAGAGTTACCTCATCCTCCCTCTGATTTATTACTCGGCTGCCTGGGAGGTTATTTTCTCCACCCTGTTTGTTTGTGAGCTTGTGAGTCTGTTTTTGGAAGTTAGCTGGATATTTCAAAAGTTTTTTAACAGATGCTGCTGATTTTTTTTTAGAGCTGCAACTAACAATTATTTTTTATTATTGTCTTAGCGGTTAATTATTTTCTCAATGAAGCAGTTAATCATTATATCATAGTCCATAAATAGTGAAAAGTGCTGATCACAATTGTTTCCTTGTCTGATGAATAATCTTCATGTGAGACACAGAAAAGCACCGAATCCTCACATCTGAGAAGATCGATCAATTATCAAAATAGCTTCATTTACTGACAATAAAGTAATCAATTAATGAAATAATCATTTCAACTCTTAAAGTTTGGTTGCTTACACTTTTTAATTCTCATGTTTAAATATTGAAATACTTCACAACACAAAAAACAGTTTAAGTAACAGTTTCCTCTTGAACTGTTGACCTTACAGGAATGCACTTGATTGAAACGAACCTAGCACAAGTGTGCCATGATTCCTCGGTGTGTGTTGATGCTTGGGATCAGGGTTATGATGAAAAGTTTATTTATTATTAGAAAATCTTGCGACGAGCCTATGAAGCCCATCATTATCCAGATCTTGCTTCCTTCACGGTCAGATGGAGTTTGCTCAGTTGTTATGGAGATGAGCCAGTTGTTATCATGTGGCCTGTATCATGTTTTGGTCATGGTCACTTTCACACTCCCCTACCACGCAGCCATGTGTTATCACGTGACTGATAGGCCTATGCCATACTTGGGCCACGTGATGACAAGCTTAACTATCTCCCTCTCCCTCTTTGTCAAACTGTTTGTCCTTTAATATGAAAACAAGCGTCTCACGTCCACAAACTCAACAAACAAACATGTCATGATCAGATGTGGCTGCTGCGGTCGCTGAGCTAGTTTTAAAAATTCCCTTCATGTGGATCCTGTTTAAAGCTCATTAGCACACAACCGGTTGCTCTCTCCTGCAGGCTGTTCACAGCTGGGCTGCTCTGAGGGGATGGCATGTCACTCTATCAAAGCTCCTCTGCAGTATTTTCACTATACACCACGATAAAGGATGTAAATGTGTGATGTTTTGTTGTTTTAAACAAAGCTGCACTTATTCTCAACTTATTCAAGACTGTTTTATAGAGAAATCTCAGGCAATACCGTCTAAATTTATACAGTGTGATCTCTGTCGTATGTAATTGGTTATATGCCGCGTGGGCTCGTAATGCCTCGTAATCTGTTCCCCTCCCTACATTTGCAAAGATGTAAATCCCAGCTGTCTGTGCAGCTTCTCATATCGGCACCTTAAACATAAGTCGGCTGAAGATAAATGCTGACATGCAGCAAGAACGGGCAAAACTTTCTGATACTTTGTGAACAGTTTCTGAGGAATGAGAGGAATGCGTGGCTTATCAGTCATCTCTGTGAATGCTAGTGATGTTAAGAAGCGACTCGCAGTCCGTTTGGCGAACAGACCTGTAACAGAGATATTCGCACACAGCATCTCTAGACTGTGAATAATGGTCATACTAATGGGATTAGATGTTTAGGTTGAGGTCACAAGTTGGGATGAGATCAGCTTCACTTTGCTTGTTGCTGCCTATGTAGAGCAGACTGTCACTGAACACTGTTGGGTTGCAGAGAGGTTTTTAGCAGTGTTTGGTCTTAAATTTGTTGTTTTTCAGAAAATGTGGAGACTTTAAATCTTGAGCAACATGCAGATGTACGTTATTGTAAATAGTAAAAGCATTAGGAGCAGTTCCTGTCTAAGTCAGTCCGAAGAACAGAAAGAGGCATTGTGGTCACTATACCAGCAGGTGTTTGTGCATGTTAACATGTTCCCCCCCCCCCATTCCCACCAAGCAAGATCAGCTTTGTCCCGTGTTTGGGATTAGCCCCACCCTCGCCACCCGTGTCCTGGCGCTGACTCTGAGAAGTTACAGGCAATATGAAAGCTATGTGGCAACAGTCACTGGCAGCGTTTCTTAAAGGCTCAGCACAAAGTAAAGTATCACCTTTTAATTTAACCACTATTTTGGATTATAAGAGTAGCTCCACATGTAGGGGAAAACAAAACCATTTAGCTTTTGTTGAGAGTGTCATTAAGCTTCTCATTTTACTCTACTTTCCCAAAATGTTGAAGTATTCCTATAATGACTTTTTATAGGGGTTTATTGTTGTTAGCGTCTTTAGCATAATTTGTTATCTTGGCTGTATTCCAACCTGAAGAACTGCCCTTGAAGTGTTGAGAGAAGAAAAGAGATTGTAACTAAATCTGGTTAAACCACTTCTGAAGCAGCTGGAATGAAAGTGTGAATGTTATGTTTATGGAGCCTGCGGTTTGTCCTCTGTTGTAGGAAAGCTGACATGAAGTAGAAAAATATAGGTGTAGGGGCCAGTGTTTAATGCAACCAACCAACGGTGTGTATATGAGTTTGCATCTCTGTTGCCTTTTTAAAAATGATGAGGAGGAAAAAAAAAAACTCAACATAAAGGAGAAGTGTGAGATCTCTTGAAGGCTAAAATAAACATGGTCCTTTCCTCAACTGAACTCGTTTTAAATGCAAAGAAAAGTTGGTCTTAAGAGGGTGAAAACAGAACAGAGGAAAAAAACAACACTCATCCACACCCAAGCAAATATTTGACACAGATGAGCCCGAGAGGCATTTTAGTTTTCCCTTTTTAAAAAGCAAACTCTAGTTAGCTACGTACTTTTCATCCAGCTGGCTAATTACACAAGTGCAGTGCTGCAGCTCGCTCTCGTCTTTCTGATAAACATCACTGAACTTCACAGACATGCTTTATCTTCTATCCTCCCCCTCCCAATCCACATGCAAACATGACTTTTTTTTTCTCCCTTTTTTTTATCAGCAAGTGAGACGTGATGCAAATGAGCTTAAGAGGAAGTGGCAGGAGCAGAGATAGGACATACTAAACACATTCTTATCAATGACAGAAGCCTATTGTGGTTTGCGGGGATAGGCTGAAGTCTCCTCATACCAACATGAAAGTGGGAGTGATGTCACCAGCCCACATTGTGTACATACAATGAGGTAATTTAGCCTGTGAAGCTCAGAGGAAAGCAGGAGAGCAAAACGTGTAGTAAGCTGTGGTTTAAAGTTTCAGGGTGGAGGGTCGCGGCTGCTACTGCGGATGTTTCAGGAAATTTAGGAGGGTCGTAATGATTCTAATATTTTCAGTGGTGTTGCTCTAGGTTCTTTTCTCGTAGCATTTTGATGAGGTTGACAATCTTTGGGTTTTTGTTAAATATCTAGTATCTAACCAGTATGGGATGTATAATATTCGGACTGTCCATTGGGACCACTGGGACAAATCTTGGTGGGCCGGTGGACTGCGGACTGAAAATCTGTCCCTGCCTGCAGTATAAAGTTCTACCAATCCTTATCTCTCCACTGTAGACTGGACTCTCCTCTGAGAGAGCTGCATGTGACGACGGCTGCATGACTTTGATCTTGACAATGGGGCGTAAGGGCTCTTGTGTCCTCTGTTTGGCCTTTATCTACTTTAAATAGAACTCTGTGTATAGAAAGGTATATTTCTCCTCTCGGGGTCTATGGTGCTGCTGTGCGTCTCTCTGCTGAGCTTTTTCTTTGACTTTCTCCTCCTCTTCCGCCCTCCCGGCTAAACAAAGCACCTGTTTGTGTTTGGACATGTTAATGAATCTCATCATGTGATCACTGAACAATATGGCAGGAACGGCCTATTTCTGAAACCAGTTTCCATCTGAATACACTCGCCAACACCCTGTTAGCCTTCATGTGCAGCATGGAGCAACGCTATCAGCTTACATAATCGCAGTATTATCTCATAAGCTAGTTACAGGCGTTATCCAGCACCTGTTGAGCGGTGTGTGTTGTGTCCTGTAGAAACAGTCCATGACTTTTGATGGCATTCTCCAAATGGAAAAATTATACTTAATGTATGATACAATGATGTTTCTTGGAGACTTATTTTAACAACAACCAATCAAGCTACAAAATAATTTTCCTCATACATATTATTCTTCTCTCAGTAGATCCAAAACACAAATCAATACAATAATAGGGCAAACTATACTGTATGTTATGATGCATTATAATTTTACATAACATTTTGAAATCATTTACTGTTACTGTGAAATTATTATACATACTGGAGAGTTAGGAGTATTACATAATTGTTGTTGGAACAGTCAGTGTTGTGGTAGTTTGTTTGACCGGCTCCACCGGTTATAATTATGAACATTTGGAGTTTGGGGCTTCTAGAGATTTACTTCATGTCAGACTCAATGCTTCACACACACTTTAAACAGGGAAATAATGAATATTTTTATATTTTGTGTTGTGTTGTGATGTCAACTAAGGTCAGTTGTGGTGGTGAAACCACAGAGCTCACTGTTTTGGTTTTATGGCATGGGACTGTTTTGTTTTGGTTCACTCAGAGTTCTGATGGCATCACTGTTGGGCTCAGCAAGCAGCTGTGCACAGAGCACACCCGCGGAGCACCAAATGGCAGGCAGACAGACAAAGTTAGCGACTGGCTGATGAACATAGCAGAGCAGCTAAAGAACCAGACTTCCCTCAGGAGTTGGTAGAGCCCAAAAACTGAGCCAAAAAGAAAGTGATTATTGGACTGACATTCACCAGAAACTCAACTTCAGATAAATTCTCATATCGCTCAGGTCTCTCCTGGATGTGTAAATTGGCCACTGTTTGCTAAAAAAGTTTGCCATATCTGCTTTATATGTTCACAACTTGATTATTAGTTATTGCAGGTTTAACCAGGCAGCTGTTAAATGTGGAAAACAGAAAAAAAAAACCCACTACTACTAAAATGCCACCAATCAATCCACTTCCTCAAAAAACCTCTCATGCTCACCTACAGCTTTTTCATTGATCAGAAGTATAAATAACCCAAACGACATCGCACTGATTCAGAAAAGCCAGAAAATAACTGACAAATTGACAATTACAATTTTTGTAGTAAATATTTAGCAGTGAAAAAGTAGATAGTTAGAGGTTGTCCAATCATTAAAAATATCCTCATGTCCATTTCATCTTTGTAATAAGCTGTGAGCACGAGTTCAGTCTGAGTCTGTTCCTCCTAAAGATGAATGGTCCAACACGGTGGTCACGGTCTGCTGGCTGAAGGGAATAATGGACACAGATAAGAAAATGAATGGCTTTTTCATCCTGCTGTGTTGTTGATTGGATGAGGACAGAGAGGCCTATAAATAGTCAGACAAGGCGCTATCTGGCTTTTCAATGGCTTCACCTGTAGCCCTGAATATTTCAGCAGCTGCTATCACTTTAATGGGCCTGTCTGTCTCTTGGTTACCATGGCTGCCACCTGGCCACTGTAAATTTCTTCCCCGCGAGTGTCACCTTCAGCAGAGGGGAAATGGGCTGTAACGCTGGTTCAGGAGAAATGAAACTCTGAATGAAACTTGTGTTTAGCAGCCAAAATTCCCCCTGCTTTAGAAAGAATACAATTTTGAGAAAATAACTGTACTGAAATGTGTCTGTGATGCTCATAGTTGTTCAAATTTGCCTGTGGACTTGAGGTTTAAAACTCCTGTTTATCAAGAAAGATGATCTTTTATGCTGAGTGAAGGGTGTGTCTTGCCTCTGAGCTATTTATCCAGACAACACCCGTGTGTGTGACAAACTGTTGGATGACAGAAAGCTAACAATGCCAGAAACCAGATCAGAAAAAAAAAGGACAAGAGAAGAGCATTTCTCTGTCATATTTAAACCATGTTTGCTCCTTTATTTCCCCTTTTGATTCCTCTGATGCTACTTTGGATAAAAACAGAGGTGCAACACAATAAGTTAAGCCCATGTCGTCATGTTGTCATCATGTTTACTTTGGGAGTGAGGGAACAAGAGCTCTTTATGTAACACTGCTTGAACAGAAAGGGGAAAATTCCAGTTTTCAGTCATATTTGTGTCAAAATATTGATATTTACTGGTACAATAGTTTTAGTTTACTTAGTTTGGCTGTGTCAGTGTCTGTGAGTCTTTGTTTTATTGTTATTTGAGGCTGCAGTAATTAATATTATAATATTATGACTACATGTATTTGAAAGGGGTTGCTGCAGTGACAAACTCACATTAGACTCTGCAGTTCCCCTCAGCTCTTCGGAGTCTGTTAACTCATTGTTTTGGTTTTCTGGCCCATAACTTTCTGGTTTAGTTCATCAGCTCTCATCAGTGTTGTTTCCAGATGTTTTCATACCCACAGTGCACTTCTGACCCAGTTGGTGAACACAGCGGCGCATTCAGCAGCTAAAGGGCGTGATATTTCCCTCAGGAGTTGGTGGAGAGAAAAATGGGCAGGTTTAATCTTTCTTGGGTTGAGCATTTGTATTCATTCACCCATGAGGGTGGGGAGCGGGGACTTTGGCAAGCTGAACCCTAACACCTGACATTAGTCTATGATGCCTTGCCAAGCCCATCAAATCCTTTCTGTTGGATGAGGACTGAAACACCAGGGTCCTGGGACATGGGCATTACTGCTGGTTTCATCATCAGGTCCCGAAGACACTGGCTGATACCATCTGCAGAGCCGTCAACCAGAGCCAGACATCATGCTGCAGTCGGAGTCATCTAGACAGGTGGTTATGCTCGAGCTGACAGTCAGGTTACGGTCATGCTTGAGACGAAAAAGGTGCACCAGAGGAAGCTTGCCAGCTACCGGGGCTTGGTTGAGGATTGCCGCAATAGGGGTGGCACAGTGTTGGCCCTTAGAGGCGAGCTGCAGAGGGTTTCCTGGGCAGTCACTCTACAAGGCCCTCAGTCAATTTGGAATCACTGGGCAAAGAAAGAAAGCCTTCAGAAGTGCAGTGGCTGCGGATCAAACACAGGAACCTGTGACAGAATGCTGCACAGACACAATTTAGGGCTTGATCGGTCCTCCTGACTGAGTCACCTGGGTGTCTGACACCTGGGAAACATCACTGATGACGTGTCTGAGCGCATCGCAAGATTCATCTGCAATCATTGTGCCTACAGTCAGAAATGAAATACATGAAATAAACCTCTTTAAAACAATTTAAACAAAAACTGATCATTATAACCTTCATGATGGGAGCATGTATTGCAGGACTATTGCATTAGACCGCATTGGATAAAGTTAGTTCTTGGTGTGGTCTGAGCACTTTGCTTTTAATCATGTCCCAGCATCAAAGAAGATTTATAAATGAATAAATGAAAGAAAATGTAAAAGGAGCAGAACAGAAGAATATAACTACATCAAAGCTTATTGTTCAGCTAAATAAAGTGTGTGTTGTAGTGTGTAATGTAGTTTCTCTCATGGCACGTGGGAAACAAGTTTCTCTCTCCCTGACTTGATTTGTATTGATGCTGCTTCCCCCCGGCCAATCAACAGCACTTAAAAGATGCTGAAACACAGCCTGGTAAATAGTTTCCTCAACAGTTTCTGTAAGTCTGGGACATTTGGGTGGAAGGTATAGAAATTAATCAAAGTCATAGTTCCCAACAGCAACACACAGTGAGGAAAGAAATACTGGAAAACATTGTGAGAATGATGTTCGCTAGCATTGGCATTGTGTGTTTCTCCAGAACGTGACCCTGTGACGTCTAATGTCCGCTCATGCAGGAAAGCAATAGCAAACACTTTATCTATGAATGCAGCTAACTGTGTCTTCACTGAGGGAAACCTCAGGCTGGTTTTCTCTGCTCGTGTGTCTCGTGTCTCTGGCTGTGGAGATGAGGCGGCAACAAATATCTATAATTATCAAATTGCCATAATTGGATAATTGGAAATTACCCAATCAGGAGAATCCATTGAGACTTGTATATGCCTTCAGTTTGAAAATGTAAACAAACACAATGTAAACACACAGAACCGCATTCTCACATTATCTCATTACAACAAACTATTTCAGAACCAACTCTGATTCACACACACACACACACACAAAAGATGTATTTTCTACAACCTATATTTTGGCTGTGCTCTCTAGCTCTACTGTATGTCAGGTTATTTTGGGGAAGTAGAGCAGTGTCTTGTGGGTAACTGTAGGCTCCCCTGCTGGGTGACAACATGACAGCAGGTGCTGTAAATGGGAGCGCAATGTGGGTCATGACTTTCATTAATAGGCCTTTGCTAGATTAGTTGAAAAAGCACATTTCATTCTTCAAAAGCAAGTGTCTTTCTTTGTTGTGCTGGAAAATGTTTTAGAGCCTCATGAGATTGTTCAGAGTATTATAAGGTGCTGGTACTCAGTCTCAGTTGTGGTGTATTGAGTTTTTAAATCCAAGTCTTGACCATGATTGGCTGATTGTTGAAGACGTAAATATACTGTACAGAATGGGGCATATTTGAGAGCAGTTGCTGCCAGTGTGTTGTTGTCTGAGAGGGCTAATCATTGCCTACATCGGGCTAATCTTGCAACCTGTTAGACCACTGAAAAACAAAACAAAATACCACGTCAAAATCAGTAACCCTGGAACAGCCAAACTACAGTATAAGAGCAGCAGACAGCGAGCTGCTCCAGGACCATTACTTTAGTACTTAAAGCAAGTACCAAAGACATTTGAATGCAGCAAATCAAGCAATACGGGTTACTTTGTCCACTAAAATGAAGAACCCTGTTCAGGATTTCCTGGTTTGCTGCATCTCCAGGTCAGAAAAGGCTCTGCTGGTGATATTAATTCTATAATTTCCCTGCTAATTTGTTACCAAATTATGACTTATGTAAATTTACTTTGCTACTATTTGTCTGTCATTGTTTGCCCTACTAGTGAATGCCTAAACTCATCTAATAATGGACTATGAAGACCAATATTTTGATATTTGAGAGTTCAAAAACTCGAATATTTGCTTAAATAAAATTGGTCTGAACTACTGCAAAAGCTGAGCCACTAGCTTTTAGTTGAAGCCATTTTATAAGGGAGATGGAAACAGCGGCACCATTCTTGGTATCAGCTTTTTCTCTGCTGACATAGGAGGTATGATGATCACACAGGAGCATTATGACACTAGTTATAAATGATTAAATTATGTCAAGCGTTCTGTCAGCTTCAGCAATCAACAGCTGATGCTTGTTTGCCAGCCCGGCAGCCATTTTTAAAATGCTGTCAGACTTTAAATAGAAAAATTAAGTCAAGCTGTGGAGCAGCTGTATCTCAGTTGGTGCAGCAGGTTGTTTGTTAATCACATCGCTGGTTCTTCGCGATCTGAACTCCTGCTGTCCACGTGCTGTTTTGCCCTGAGCAAGGCACTAAACTGAAAAGGGTCCTACTGTATATGCATGAAAAAAAAGTGGCAAAAAGTGTTTGCCAAATAAATGTAATGTTTGCTGTGTGCGACTCCATGGATGGCTTCTATGCTGCGCTAATGGAGGAAAGATTGCATGTGTGAGTTCACAGCAAGGCACAAAACCAGCCTGAGAAACAAAATAAGTGTTTGATGACTCCTCTTTAGCACACGCACCCACACACATCTCTCTCCATCTGTCTCCCTCTCACTGTCCGTGTTTACACGACATCGTGCTTTCATGATGAAGAAACCCACAGCTTTGAATTGTTACCGGGCAAAGCACCAACAGCAGAACAGAGCGAACAGGTTGAACAGCTGTTTATTTGGTCAGTGTATGACAGTGTACGTGCAATTAAAAGTTAGGTTCTGAGAGTTTTGAGGCTGCTGTGTCATGTGACGTGATTCCCACGATCGCTCTGTTTTAATGCTGGAGAGGGCAGTTGTAATGTTGGTGAGGAATGGGCCTCACGAAGCTGAGAAGGACGCCAATGGCATCACAGCCCTAATTGGAAGGGACAATAGTGTTATTCTTCTGTGAGGGAGGCATGAGGATGTGATATCGATGTTGAATTCCTACAGAAACTTTCACAGCTGACGATATACGGTATAGTCTTTACTTTTTATGCATGTGAACGGTGTTGCTGTCATTTTTTTCTTGTAACCTCCTTTTCTGTAGACTTTCTCTAACCCTGTTTTTCTTTTTCATTCCCTCCCCCTAGTGCTCTCTCCTCCCTCCCTCGCTCCCTCCTGCTTTCGATCTCCATCCAAGTGGTGTTCGGAGCAGCTTACTCATGTCCAGTCACTTCCCACCATGCCTCGCCTCTCACACAGACACTCACTTCCTGCTCCACTCCTGACATATCTTCATATCTCCTTTTTTGTGTTTTGTGACAACAGGAGAAGAATGAGGTCTTCGTCTGCTTAGCAACCCGTCCCTGTAAAAGATGGTTCAGCGAAGGTAAGAAACCCAACAGACACACACACATACAAACACACACACACGGCCTGACACACTCTCCACGCTGCTTTTACATTCCTTCTCAAGAATCCAACCAGCCGGTACTCTCCTCTAACTGAAAGCAGATGGTGAAAGTTTGACTGTGTGCCTTGTTATGCCTAAACTGGGGATGTTTCTGTGGTACTGGGGCAAAGTGAATTCAAAAGAAGGGGGACAGCTGTGATTGGTTGGCAAGCAGTTTAGGGGCAGGAGTTAGCTTTTAATTTGGTGTTGTGGCGTGCAGCTGCTGCGTGTTTTACAGTTGATCCCCTGTGGTGACAGAGACCATATCGTCCTGTATTCTATAGTGTGAGTGTTTAAGTTTGTCTTGACGTTGTGTTGGAGTTACACTGACAGACTAAGTCAATGTCATGTCATTGTTTAACTACATATTGGGTTGCTGGGAAGTTTGTTTTTAGCCGTGCTAGCGGCCATGGCTTTAGAGACGGCTCTGCTGTGGCTTTGGTCCCAACTGAAATATCTCAACAACTACAGGATGGATTGCTATGACATTTAATAGAGAGTCATTTTCTCCAGAGAATTAAGCGTCCGGACTTAAGTGAATCCTTTATCTATCCAATTGAAGTGCATAAAAGGGTGTTATACACTGTTGTACACAGATTGTTAAGACCCTTGAGGCGAATGCATAAATTGAATTGACCTGACTACTTTGCTTTATGTTCAAATATCTGCTAAACTATGCCATTCCCATCGGCCTCAGATGTAGGCTACTTTGCGTTTAGCGCTAATAAGCAAATGTTAGCATGCTAACAATACTAACATGTTCAAATAAGATGGTGAAATTGGTAAAAACATTATACCTGCTAAACATCAACATAGTTAGCATTTAGCTCAAAGTGTGTAAAGTCAGAGCTGCATGGCTTTAGAGTCTTAGAATAGTTAGAAAATAATCTATACAAAAGAGTATCTGTTTTATTTAAATTTTGTTTTATGTAGTTTGAAGGACTGCTGTGTTTAGTACAGTACAACAGAGCTGCCAGCACACACTGTTATTCTTGTTAAATGTTGAAGATTATTTAGGGTTATGTGTAGGATCTCTTGAACTTGACATGTTGTTTTCAGATGGGACATTCTTTTAAACTGTAGTGATATTTGTCACAAATAGTCACTGTATAAACAGAGGAAACATGGTGAGATAAGTCACATCCTAACATCCTTCCTCATGAAGTGTAGCCGTGTACCTGGAAACATGCTAAAGCAGAGAACTGGATTATGCTAGATGCTATTTTTTGAGTTCCACGTCATCTCATATTATCTGTTTAAAAAGCAGTACACTCCTTCCCTTCCCAGTGCTGTCAAAGAAAGCTTGTCTTGTTTTAACAGAATCAATCTTTCCAGTAGTGTCCTCTCCAAGGGAAACAACAAATTAGTTCCTTTCTGGGGGAAAAAGTGGGCATCTTCCAGATTTCCATGTTGCCAATGTGAGTGTTGGAACTGATCTCTAAAACTGCCCACAGGCTATTTTCATCCAAAATAATAGACATATTTTTCATCAAAACAAGCAATGTGAGCACTGTAGACTTTGTAAATGTAATGTGTTTCATCCAGAAATGAAACCAGCACAAACCAAAATAATTTCTGACATAAAAAACTAGCAATCTTTTTCTTTTTTCTTTTTTTTTCTTCTTTTTTTTACCCCATTTAGCCAGGGAAGTTCACACCCAGTTGCTGTTTGCCTTCTGATGTCAAAAAAAAGTGTCTGTAATGAGCGTGATGGCAGGGGGCCCGCAGGAATCTTCTGTGGGTGTCTGAGGTATTCCAAAAGTAATTTGACAGCTCTGTCCGAAGTCCAGAGTGCAGCAGGCAACTCTCTGAGCCAAAGTCAAGCAAGATGTGTCTCTTTCTCCCCTCGACTGAGTCATCTGACTTTGCCTGTTATTGTTCTCTTTCCTGCATGCCTGTCATAGCTGCTGTCTGGCCATGCAGAGGCAGAGAGGGGGAGTAATGCACTGCAATCACCAGTCATAACATTGCATCTGTGCTGCTATTTGATGAAGCAACTTTTTTTGGTTGTGTGTATGATAATATTTTTTTTTCTTGCTCCTCAGGTCCTCTGTGATTATTCCTCCTCCTCTGGTTATGGTTGCACACAACAAGCAGTCAGGAACGCCCTCCTTCTCCTGCCTATGACATGGTTTAAGTCACGTATGATCCGGTCACCGTGATGGCCTCCATGGTTGCCAATGGAAACCGAGACGGGCAGTCTCTGGTCTTGAAAGGGGTGGATCCAGAGACCTGCATGATTGTTTTCAAGAACCACTGGGCTCAGGTAAACCCCAGCACTAAATCAAGGCTCCCACATCTTACAGAAATAGTTTCCGGAAAGATGCTCATTCGCTTTTTTCGTCAAGAGTTAGATTTGAAGATCAATACCGCTTCAAAAAAAATATGCGGTTGTAGAGGAAAATATGTGCTCGAACTTTTTCTTGATGAACAACTTTTAATCTGTCTTCTTGGTGCTTATATGAAGCGTTTCCACTGGTCGATTAACAACCTTACAATGACAGCAACACTTCGGGAAGAGTTACAGCACATAACTCCAAGTAAAACCACAAATTGTCATTTTTACATTTATTTTTTGATGCACATTAAACACACGAGATACAACATGTTAATTAGTGAGCTTTAGAGGTGTTTATAGGAATATTTTTAACTTTGGAGTGAAGGCTAAGCTAATTGCTTCCTTGCTCCAGCTCTGTACTTGCACAGAATGCACAGATACTAAATTTAGAATCAGTTTTCTGTCAATAGTCAATAAGTCATAAGCATATTTCCCAAATGTATGTTGAACTATTTCTTTGAAATATTAGAATTCTGAAAATCTTTTGTCTAAACTTAAAATAGTGGTTCCCACCCTTTTACCCTGTGTCCCCTTAAATCAAAGGAGTGTCTTCTTTTACCCCCCGGTTGCATATGAGTGTCAGCAGTTTGATAAGAGGTTTTCACACTCTGGATTTTTTTAATTTGAGTAACTTTTACATGACCGATAAACTATAACTATCCAGTATTTGACAAGAGAATGATTATAGAAAAATCCCCAAAAAATAAGATAAGTTTGTATCTCAGTTTTTTTTCTTTTCTATCCAGTTAATCATCAAGTTACTCCTTTATTTCTCTTGCAATCGCTACAGGGAGTTCAGACCCACAGTTTGGGAACAACAGGCTTTAAACACATCCAGGTTGCATCCAACATTAATCGGTAAAAGCAGTGAATGCAAGGTTGTTCACATTCGACTGCAAATCCTGACAGTAGAAAGTCCCAGCGAACTGCGGCGCGGTCATGGCCAGTGGAATCTTGGCAGCGTGAAGCCGACCGTCTTAGACTTTTGGCTTTTTGCAGCAGCATGTGTCCCTGTTGACCCCTGTGGGACCTGGCAGCCTGCTTGTCCTACTCCTCCCACACTGAGATGAACAAACGTTCTCCTCACTGACGTACAGTAAGAGTGACACTGGCCAGACATCGAGGGGATAGAAACGTGTGTCGGGAACTGTCAGCAGCGTTTATGTCAGCATTAGTGGCTGCCAGTGTGGGGTCTGACCCTCTTGTCAGTGAGCAGGCTCTGTGCTATTCACAGCTAAATTAAGCAGAATTCCACTGTGTTTTTATTAGGTTCTCTACACTGGACAGGCTTGTCGGGATTAGCTGTGTTATTTGGTTGGAAGGTTTAATGCACATGCACAGAATTCACTATAAGCCCTTGTTAAACTATTCTTAATGCCCCCCTCTCAATAAAAAATGTGTTGTTCTTCACTGTGCAGAGTTTGACATTAGAGGGCTGTTTTCACATCCATCTTCTGAAGAGGGAAACTTTCTCTGTTCTCACTTTAAATCCGTTTAACGTGTAAGTGTACAAGCATTTGTGACATCACTACTGCATGTAGGACGACTCACGGTCCGATAAGTTACAAAAGTGCAATGTTGAAATTTGAAGGCCCCAGTGCAAAAACACTGATTAGCAACTTTTTCATGAAGTAGGAGACATCTTGAATATTTTCATCTAATAGATTCTGGATTTTTCTACGACGGTGATGGAATAGATGTAATTTCAAGACTTTTCACAAGGTAGTTGATGTATTGGGACAGAAGTTGTTGTAAAAAAAATAAACCACAAGGCTGAATAGTCCCAGGTTCTTACTGTGAACTGAAAAAATGAGAACTCCCTGTTCCAGATTAAAGCTTTTTTTTCTCTTTTTTTTTCTTGAGGCAAACTGAAAGCACAGTTCCATTCCTGCAGAGTCTTATTTCCATGCTTAGTTAATCTGTAGCCTGATAAGAGTCCCCTTGACTTTGGTTTCAGTTCGGAAAAACCTTGAAATCCGAGTAACATGTTGTAAGTAATATCGGCCTTTTCCCTTTGTGAGACGCTCTGCCTGTTTCAGAGTTGAAAGATTAGGTTTATGTTCATTTGCTGTGTCTTATCTGGCGCTCTCCAGGCCTCTCAGCACTCATGGTGTTTGTTTTGACATGCAAAGTGATCTGTCCGTTGCTGTGACTGCCAAAAATCTTCAGCTATAGGCAGTGTAGTGTGGGCAGACTCATTCCATTCATGGCTAATGCCACGTGACTCCCAATAAATCAGTCAGTTTTGTGAATGTGGCTCTGTGTAGTGACGTGTACTGTTTATGTTGAAACTCTCCCATCCAGTGGACATTTAAGAACAACTCAGCTTTAGCTCTCAGACATCAGTCCAAAGAGTAGATGGAGCCGCCAGACAAAATAGTTAAAGGCGTTTTAGTGAAATTAGCCTTGTCCCGTCTCCAAAGTGAAGTTGTGTTTTGCTGATTACAGTAACATTTCATCTTTCAGCATCTGTCAACTAAAATAAAATCATAGAGGTTAAGTGGAAAAGAAGTTTTTTGCTCTTTCACTTTCTTCAGACAGACTTCAGTCTCATCCTGCTGTTAGTGGCCCATGATAATTAGATATGAAACAATCCAATATAAAGTTACTGAAGTGTATTACGTCAGCACTGCACAAGCGTGGTGTGGACTTCCTCCTATAGCTCACCCTACTGCCCTCATGTTGTGTCAACTCACATTATTCACCCGGGTGCATTTTGTAGAGCCTGTTCTGGGACTGAAAAATCAAAGGCCTGGACCTTTTGATGTTTATCCAGCCTGAGCCCAGTGCGTGGTCACATTTTCAAAGCTAAAGCCCACTGACATTTCCTATATGACCCATATTCTGATTAATGATGCAGACTATCGACCGACCTGTCAGCACTGTCAGAGCTATACTGAACTAAAGTAAACAGTCACGCTCACTAGCAGCTGCTTTGGAAATAATATGCATACTCTATATGCATCACGGTTTAATAAGCCTTATCCTTGTGTGCAGCTGACCTTGACAGTGTCAGTATTATGCCAATAGGCAACCCAAGACCACAATCCATATGTCCAGTAAGTAAAATCCTTGACTGATCCTCAGACTTGGCCCCTGCCTGTCACTTCAGTCATAGCTAGAGATTCTAAACTGGACGGATCCCTGAGGCTCAGGCCTCTGGGTCAGGCCCCATTGGGCTCAGGCAGGGATTACAAGCTCTGTTCTCTTGTTTCCATCAGCCATGCCCAGTTCTCTTGTGCACAGCGAGTTATTGTCATGGCAGCAGCAGCAGGCTGGGGACACTAGCTTCATTATTGTGACTCTGGTTTCCATGCAGTGGACACACAAGGGAGGGACTGGATACACAAAGGACTGTTTCACTGTGTGCCACCAAACTGAGTTTATCTGTACTGTGCTGTTGGTTTATTTACACCTCATCTTTGTTGATAGTTAACCTAGCAGGAACAAGGAAATGATTTTACTTATAATATATCAGTTTTAATTAACATGGTAGACAAACACCATCTTTACAAATGAGATAAACTTGTATACAAAGAAAATAGTGACTTGTAACATAAATTAAATATTGATAGTGCGGCACATATGTAATGTGAGCGGTAATACTCAAGATTCCCTTTTTTATTATTTGATAATGAATGCGTCTCTAAAGAGATGGCTATCGCTGCTCGTGCTAACCATCAGTCAGCAGTGTGCTATCAAGAGTGTGCAGCAGTGTTTCTCATATAGAGGGTTTTGTGTGCATGACCTACTCGTAAACATTTGACCCCCTGTGAACAGATTTTTGTAATATGATTTTTTATTTTTTATTTCTTCTTTTCAAAAAGAAATACAGTAAAAAGTACAGACTGTGAAAAAAGTCAGATCAGATGTTGCATTCATGTGCAGTAATATAGACTGAAAAAACGACTTTTATCTCCTGATTACAGCGTCTGATGTGTTGAAGCATGTTAAGTTTAGCACATAACCCCAACCTTTATACAACAATCCACCCCGAAAAATGTACTAACCTGTTGACAAAGTACACAAGTGACAACAGCTTTATCAGCCAAGTATTGAGCCTTTTAGTTAAAACCTTCCACCAAAATGATCCTTTTCTCCTAACACAGTCTAATTCTACAACGTATTGCTTTGTCTCTTTCTATTTGGATGTACTTGTGATTTAGCCAAAGCCTGATAACTGCTCTTGCATGAAAATCAAATAATACATGGTTATAATGTGTTCAGTTTAAGTTGTACTTGTGTCTACTGTAGGTGGTGAAGATCCTTGAAAAGCATGATCCTCTGCGTAGCAGTTCCACCCTTCCCTCCCTGAGTGTCATCAACCTCAGCACTGGCTCTAGCGGTGGCCCTCGTTTTGGCCCCATCCCCGGAGATGAGGCGAGTGCAGTGCAGAACTACGTGGAACACATGCTGTTCCTGCTGATGGAGGAGGAGAGCGGTCAGGCCGGCGCTATGGGCCCCATCCTGGAGTTTGTGGTGATGGAGAACGTGATGGAACGACTCTTTGTGTGGAGCCTCCGCAGGGAGTTCACAGACGACATGAAGCTGGAGCAGCTGAAGATGTACGAGATGCTGGTGGGGCAGGCGCACCAGCCGCTGCTGCATCACAAACCCATCCTGAGGCCGCTCATGATGCTGCTGTCGTCCTGCTCGGGCACGGCAGCGCCCGCTGTTGAAGCTGAGCTGGTGCTGCTGCTCAACCAGCTGTGCTGCGTTCTGGCAAAGGACCCTTCAATTCTGGAGCTGTTTTTCCACACCAGCGAGGATCAGGGAGCCACCAACTTCCTCATCTTCTCCCTCCTCATCCCATTCATACACAGGGAGGGCACAGTGGGCCAGCAGGCCAGAGATGCTCTGCTGCTCATTATGTCGTTGTCTGCTGAGAACGAGCGAGTGGCCAAACATGTCGCAGAGAACACCTACTTCTGCCCGGTCAGTCCCGAATGATGAATTACTTTCCCTTCTGTCTTTCTCTTGCTCTCATCTCTCATTTGCTCTTAGGTGGTTTTTAGTATCTCCCCAGACTCAGTCCCTCTTTTTTTAAAATATAAAACTAACCCTTTTTTGTAAAAGGAATTATTCCATCCTCGTCAGTCAGTGGCACCACTATTATTCCTTGACCCTGGGTGTCATAGTCAGGCCAAAATATGCAGATGAATTCATGGACCCACTCAAAACAAGGTTAAAACATCTCTGGCAATGAATGTTACAAATGTCTGGCATTCATAAGATTATAGCACAGTTGTGAGTTAATCCCATGTAAATAATGCCATTTACCCGCAGCTGTAGACGGCGCAATGAAAAGTGGCTTTTGATGCACTGCCAGTTGAATAACAAGAGTCTATATTTAATTGGTTCCACTGGCAGGCAACAAGGATAATCCTATAGAGGATGTATACATCAATGCAACACTAATGATGCGCTCATTTTACCGCTTAATTAGACTCAGGTGATATAGGCTCTACTGTTGCTTGATGACCTGCTTCACCAAGGAAAGACAGAAATCATACTGGCCATTTGTAATGTGGAGAGTGTGCTGACATTAATGCATTAATTAGTGACCTTATTACCATATTATGGTTAATATTGCAGGAGTGTTATAGGCAGTAAAACACTTTGCTGCTCAAATATTTATAACGTTCTTGGAGCTGACCTTTCGGAGGCATAAATCCTTACGTATGCTGCCTTACTGTGTGAGGAGGAGCAGGCTGCTGCAGTGCCGTGCTGACATCAGTATCACATTATCACAACATGGAGAAGAAGAAATGATTTACAGTAGTATGTTTCTCTGTAGTGAGTAGTAAAACACTGTTATAAATCTGTCATGTGAAGCTAAAGGTAAAACTGACAGCAGAGAACCTGCGCATGTTTCATTTATGACAAACTGCCTCATTAATCTGTAATGAAGCCCATAATATTCTCTCTATAATCACTTTACCTCAGATTATTCTTCATTAGACGACATGTATCAGATGATATTTATTGTTTGCAGCACAGTCTGCTTTTTCTACAATAGTGTAGCTTTATTGTGGAGATGAACCAATGAATGGTACTATAGATAAATGGAAATGAAAGAGATCTTCTTTGACAAACTGTGACATAGTGGATAGATAGAATAGGCTCTGCAATTACTGGCTAATCAATAAAACAGATAATTAAAACTAACAGTCTACAGCCAGAAAAAAGAAACAGGTCATCACTACTATTTGACTGGCTGTGTACTGATAGACCAATAGTTGAAACTGACTAATAGACAATAATAATCCCACATTCAGAATCAGGTTTTTGCCAAGTGTGTTTTCACATATGAGGAATTTGCTTTGGTATTTTGGTGCATAACAATAAATATAGAACATAAGAAGAAAAAATATAAAGAAAGATAAAACAAAAGCGAGTACTGCAAGTCAGGTGTCTCAAATATAAATAGACTTTTTTTCAATGAAATATTTAAATAAAAATAAAATAAAATAAAACAAATATATACAATGTGCAATAGGAATAGGAGCTTATTTACTATTCAATACTCACTATTTAATACCGACACCTCTCTCACCTCAGGTGCTGGCCACAGGGCTGAGCGGCCTGTACTCATCTCTCCCCACCAAGCTGGAGGTTCCCAATGAGGAGTGGCACTGCCTCCACAGAGAGGACTGGCTCCAGTTGCCGTCCCTCGTCCAGTTTCTCAATTCACTGGAATTCTGCAACGCAGTTATTCAGGTGAGCATGTGTGACAACGCTGCACACCTGAGCCCCTGCCACATGAGAAATGTATTCACACAAGGTTAATAGGTGCAGCCTTCTGCTTGACAGCATTCCTGACTGACATGTGCCTTAATACTGACTGTTCCCAGGTGGCCCACCCTGATATCAGAGACCAGCTGGTTAGTTACATCTACAACGGATTCCTCGTGCCTGTCCTAGCACCAGCTCTTCACAAGGTTGGCACTCTTCTTCGTTTTCCTCGTCACCTCCATGTAATGCCTCATTTGGACAAATATGCAGTATGTTCAGAGTAAAAATACACACTCTGGATATGGGCTCTGATTGGAATAAAAAAGGAATAGTTTGACATTCTTAAAAAAAATAAGCCTAGTTAAACAAATTGGATATAACATCGGTGAACTTCATACGTGCTACAGTAGTTAGCCAATCTCACAGTTTCCCTCTATTCGCAGTGTTTGTGCTTAGCTGAGATAGTCACCTCCTGTTTGTAGCTTCATATTCAACCTACAGACATGGGAATGGTAGCAATCTTCTAATCTAACTCTAGGGCAAAATGTCCAACTATTCATCTAGAAACACTAATCAGAACATGCAACATTAAAATCACCGAACTGCCCAATGAGAAATAAATTCTTTCTAAAGCTTGAAGTTGTACTCAATAGTTTAATTCCTAAAAAAGTACTTTTTAATTTTTCCATTTGCTGTTATCAGTGCAGAGCTGAAGAATTTGACAGTACAGGTTAATACAGAATGTTAAACAGTGAAGTCAAACATGTCAACATCTGGAGATATACTGTAGACATGTTGGTAGATTTTTCTGTGGCATGATGGTTTTATTTGTTCTGGAAGATGACCCCACACACACAAACACTCACACTCACAGCTCACTAATGGTTCCTGATCTCTGTGTAGCTGACCCTAGAGGAGGTGATGACCACCACAGCATACCTTGACCTCTTCCTGAGAAGTGTTTCTGAGCCGGCCCTGCTGCAGACGTTCCTCTCCTTCATCCTCCTCCACCGCCACGAGAGTGTCCACATCTTAGACACTCTGGTCAGCCGCATCAACACCCCCTTTCAGGTAACATTACAGGACAAAAGACTTATGCTTTCTCTTAAGAACGCACACACACATTGCACTCAACTACAGCATGACTCATGTTTGATAACTTCAGAACAGGTTTCTTAGACTTTAAAATTACCCCAGAGACTCTGGGACTCGTGGTGAAACTTAAATGTCATTACAAAGCTGGGAGATCGTTGCTATGGTGATGCTCAGTTGCAGTGACTTACTCTGTTAGCAAAACTCAACTGATATCAGCATTTTAAAACAGTCCAATACATGGGGACGTCTTGTTCAAATATTTTGGTAGAACTGAGCCATTAACATGAATAAATAATGTGCTCTTTACATTGCTGTGGCTCAGGGAGTTCCCTCCAGTGCAGCGCTGACACGCCTCCAACACAGTGAAAAATAATAAACATGTTTGCTTTTCACATTTATGACATCATGCCACTGAGTTAACATGTAAATATTCCACATTTCAGCTTTTTTATTTTTTCTGTTTGAATTCACCTTTGATGTTTAGTTACCTCTTCTTGGGTTGTCGTGCTCTTGTTTTCCAGCTTCATCTTTTGAGATGTCAGTTTTTAGAGGCGGCGTGCCTTTTATTATATAAAGAATATCCTATCATTTTAACCTGTGTATTTTCCCCCAAAAATGCTCAATATTGAATGCTCTTGACTTTCTCTAGGGAAAAATTCTGTGGATGGTGTCTGTCAGTTGCTCTGTTGGTTCACTAGTTTGATTCAGACTGAACTATTTCAGCAACCTTCATGGCCCCAAGAGGATGAGTCTTAATGACTTTGTTTTCTTCTGACTTTTCCTCTAGCTAAAAAACACATTCCTATCAGCTCTTGTTTATGTTTACTGCTACGTAGCACATGTGAGCGTGCTAATCAAATACCTTCAAACTAATAACATTCCCACCAGCTGTAGGCTATTTTAGTGTTTGGGTCTGATAAGCTAATGTTGGCCTGCGAAATGCACATTTTACCTGGTAAACATCAGCATATTAGCATACTGACATTAGCATTTGGCTAGTACAGCCCCACAGAGACGCTAGCGTGACTGTAGACTTGTAGTCTTGTTAATCTCCTCTTTGCTGTCACATTTAAACATGTTATTTGCTGTTCTTTTTCCAGCTTTGTGTGTTAGTTTTTAGAGGTGGTGTGCAGTCGACTCCTGGCAACTTAGGGAAATGCAGAAGAATATATAAGTTCAAACTAGCATGTTTATGTTCCTGTCAGCCTTTCCTGGGCTAAGCATAGCATAAGTGACTGTAACACGGAGGAAACAATCTCACTTGTATAAAATGTGACTACAACTGATCATTTCTTTTCATTACTTTTCAATTAATTAATCATTTAGTCTATAAAGAATGATATATTCCCATTTATTTTTTGTCCAGCCAGCATTCTGTATACAGTATATTATTTTTAGTCTGCAGTAATTTAAAATATCAAAAGCAGCAGAGCTTTTGCTGTTACTTTTGCTTGACAATAATTTCCGCACTAGTATGTAAAAAGCCACTTGAAACAGCTTCCTGTGTCATCTTTACTTGTTGTAATATGTTTCATCTTTCCGTTCAACACTCCAGCTGGGCACTGTGTCGCTGGCACTCTTCCGCACTCTCATTGGCTTATACTGTGAAGATGTGATGCTGCAGCTCATACTGAGGTGAGTGGCTCACACACCTTATCCCAGCTATAAAGCTTGGTACACCTAATTGTTTTATGATATGATGAGATTTCACCCACTACCTCCCACCATGCAGACTTTTTTTTACCATCTTTCTGCTCACTACCCCCTGCCTCCTCTCCCTCCTACGACCACCTGTTGGTTTTCCTAACAGGATTCATTCCTATCTGCCTCCCCAGGTACCTGATCCCCTGTAATCACATGATGTTGAGTCAGAGACGTGTGGTGAGGGAGAGGGACTGCTACTCGGTGTCAGCGGCCAAGATCCTGGCATTAACACCGTCCTGCTGCTCCCCTGATCACAGCCCCCCGCCCCTCCGACAGCTAGACTCCATCCTCTTTTCTAAGGGTGCAGAGACTGCCAATAACACCGACACCACAGGTAAGAGGGATAGGACATTACAGGAAGATTTTGAGTGAGTTATTACAGCTTTCCCTAGCTTTCTGACTTTATTGCGATGCTGCTGTTTTTGCTGCAATTATTGAATTGAGTTTGATGATATTTTTACAGACAGAAATGTCTCTAAGACATAAGTCAAGATGTAATAAACAAGAATTATCCTTCTAGGAGTGAATGGTACAGATAATTATTATCCACATTCAAAGGCTCCCCAGCTGGAGCCTGGAAGTTTCAGTAATGCCCTTTGAGAAGCCTGAATACTTTTCAAATTTTTTGTTCTCCATGTGTTATAGATTAGTCAAAATTAATGAATGATTTTCAGCCATATTTGTAATCAGCTTTTATGGATGTTTTTGCTGCTTTCAAATCAGCTGAAAGGTGAATTCATTCAGCAGATTTTCCTATTCATAATACTATTTCAGTGAGTGAATGTTAGAAGCTCAGTAATAGTGGTGTGCAGTCAAAACAAACAGCACTAACAGCATAAGAGTCATTCAGTGTGGCAGTTATAAGAGCTAAACAAAATAATTATAATAAAAAGTGTAATTTCTTATCTATTCTATGACATTTCCAAAATCTGTTGAAATATATGGTTTTGAGCATAGCGCTCTGCAAGGTGTTGATTTGCATATAACTGGGACGTAAACATATAACAGGAATGATGATGTGTATTTTATCAGATAGAGATCTCCTGCTGTGTTGCTGTATTACATCACTTTGCCCCCCGTAGTTACATGTCAAACTCATTAGTTCTGCTCTGTGTGAGCGCGGCAATCAGGCGCTGCACGCCAGCTTTTATCAACATTTCTTATCTGTTTTTCCCAGGGGAAAAAGAGAGCTTCCCAGAAGAGGCTGATGATAACTCCTGCACCATTGGGTCAGAAATCTACCTTGACGTCAGTTACCTTCATTACCTCGGTGATGCCCACCTCAGCATCAGGAGCTGCATGCAGGCCTGCCGGGTTTGGTCAGCCCCATATGACGGCGAGGAACCCCCTCCTGAGAAATACCAGCCCGGCGTCCTTGAGGAGGCCGGGCTCAAGAGTCGACAAACCCAGATAGTACTCAAGAGAGTTCCCCAGCCGCTGGCGCCACGCCCACGACCGTGCCCGCCGCCGAACACACAGCCGAACACACAGCCGAACACACAGCCGCCCTCTGTCAACCAGCTGGAGCTGGAGTGGGATGATAGTTATGATGCGTGCCCGGTGCAGACTGCAGAGATTCTAGTGGAGAGTAAACCTCCTCACCTGCCTCCTGCTGAGCCCCCACAGCACATCCAGGAGATGAGAAAAACAGCCATCATGCTGGTTAAAGGCTCATACATTGAGGAAAATGAGTTCCAGGATGATGTCATGGTGTATGATCTTGTCGCCAAGAAAGACACTCGTGATGCCGAGCGCGGTAAGCACAAACCCAACAGGTCAGAATCAGAAGAAGCCCAAGCAGGCTCAGCAGAAGTTCCCCCCTTAAAAAATGGACTAAGTATAACACTTCCATCTGCTGTGATGGCGGATAACGGCAATAATAGCGTGGACACAAAAGCAAAAGTCCAAACAGATTGTAATTCAAACCTCCAAAACACGACTGCTGCTCCTGAGTTGGGTGACGACCTTTTAGCTCAGTATGAGGAGCTCATTCGTACGTTGGACACACAAGCAGATGGAAAACCGGTTAAAGCTGATGCAGAACTGAAGAAGCCTGTCGCACCTGTGGTGGAGGAGGGTGAAGAGGAGGAGATAGATTTCACCGCCTTCTCCGCTGAAACACCAGAGCCAGAGAAACTGCAATCACCGTTCGGGACCAAGTTTCGTAGCGGAAGTACAAGTAGAATCCCATCAGTGCCTTTTACAGGTAAGTTAAGGGAAAGTTGAACCTTGCATTTGGAAAGCACAATTAAAAGATTGTTTATAATTACTCTGTCTGCAGGTCCATTTGTCAGTGTGCTGCTGTCTCGACTGGAGAACATGCTCTCTAACTCACTTTATGTCAACCTGTTGTTGACGGGCATCCTGGCTCAGCTGGCGGCCTACCCTCAGCCTCTCCTGCGCTCTTTCCTCCTTAACACCAACTTGGTCTTTCAGCCGACTGTTCGCTCCCTGTACCAGGTAAGAAAAACACCTTGTGTGTATGCGTGTGTGGGCAGGAGTGTGCCTTTCATTTATTTGCCTTCCCCTGAGGCTTGTGTATGATCAAGTAAACAAAAAGAAGAAAAAGAGAGCAAAAGATCTGGGTTTTACAGCATCACTGAAAGATGTTGAAACATGCAGCTTGCTTTTCAGAAGTGAGATTGAAAATAGGAATACAAAGAAGTGTTTGAAATCTAAGCGCTCAGTAGTAAGATCAAGTGAAGACGGCTTTCTCTCCTCTCTGTTTTTTCATGTGTAACTGAACAAGAGATCCGTGATTAAGACAATCAGACAATCAGGCTGCAGCACTTAGATTTCAAGGTTGTTCTCATTAGTTTAGCTTTAATTACATTAGTGTAAATACTGCAGACGTGAATGTAGTCCTCAGGTTCTTTTCTATACTTCTTGCTCAGGTACTAGCCACCGTGAAGAACCAGATAGAAGAGCTGGCCGCCACCAGAAAGGACTTTCCAGAGATGATCACTACCGCCCAGCATTGGCTGCTGGCCAGAGAGACGTCGTTCATGGCAGCAGGTGACGATACACCCACATTCCCCTTTCTGTGCCAGCTATGGTTAAGAGTCTGTAATCACACATGTACTGTATTGTATCTGTACAGCCCCTGGAAATGTGGTTTCAAAGTATTTCTCCATAACAAATTCTTCATTACCTGATGTGAAACAATCAAAGTTGAACTTTGGAAAAACCCACTTACCTTGATTCAAGGGTGTTTTTACTTTTGGCTTCTAGAACCCTGGTTCTCATGGTAAGAAGGCTGATGCATGAAAAACTGAGCGTTTAAAAACATCCTCAGTTAATGTTACAATATTCACTCTGTTATTCCAGAACATATAGTGCCGACATTTAAGTCCGCCACATTCTGCTGCATTCGCTTTCTTTTGTTTTTTACTTAGATTCTACACAAATGTAATTAAACACTAGATATCAAATTAATAATAATTAGTATTTTCAGAACAGCTGAGTTGGTTGAAGATGAGAATATATTTTCTGGAATATTTCTCTGAACACCTGATAATTAGAAAACAAACACTGCACTGTTGTCGAGCTCCTCAATCCCACTTAATTTACCAAAAATGGCTCCAAACAATATCAGCATTCATTATCGGTTTGTGATTTGGATCCTGTTTTTGAACTACAATTTGATTTTGTTAAGTCATGTGTCTTTGCAGTTGAGCAACAATTTCAGCTAAGCCCCAGAGTTTTAGGCCTGTTTGTGAACTACATTCCCTCTGGTTTCAGAGTCGTACAAGCTACAAAAACCGTTGCTGGATGTATGTTTGTGGAAGGATGAGAAGAGACTTAGAAGGGAATTTTAACAATTTTTTTTGTTGTTTTCTTACTGGTTCACGTAGCATTTTGTCACTGTAACTTATTAATTCCTCATGTTCTCAGACAAAAACAGCAGCAGTGCCTCCACCCACAGCGAGGCGGGGAGGATGTTGAAGAATTCTCCACCACCAAAACCCAAAGCCATCTCTTTGGATCGGACAGAAGTCTTTGCTACCGTCCTTTTCACAGAGTTCCTCAAAGAACTGGCTGCAATTGCACAAGAGCACTCCATCTTATCTTACATTCCTATGGAAGAGTAACAGTGTCCCAGTACGCCTCTGTGATGAGTCCAACTGAACTCTGACAGATTTTAAAAAAAGACTCTTTTATGGTGGTTTTCTAGTTTTTTTTGTTGTTGTTTTTTTCAGGCACTACTTGATAAAGAAACCTCTTAGATTCAGTGATTTATACAACTATTTTAAAAAATGGTAGAGTATTTATTTTCTGTGCAAAGATAATCACTTTCATGTGCTTATGAATTTCATCTTTCTAGTTGTGTAAAGTGTTGAGCAGCTGAGGAGGAGGTCCAAACTTTGAGCTGGAAAATCTTGACCTGTTTTGGAGAAGCCTGCACCAGCTGATAATGTTGATAAAGGTGAGCTCCAGGTCCACCAACCAAAGACTGTAGAGAGAGGATCTTCACAAAAACCAGCATCTTTTTTTTTTTCCAATCAATCATCAGCCCTTCTCTGAACTGCCCTTGTTCTGTCTTCTACAATCACAGTCGTACGTCTGCTGCTCAGTCTGGTTCTGTCACTTAGGTAGCCTCTCTGGAGCGTTGCTGCCTCTCTGCCATAGGATTACACACCTCTGAATTAGCAGCATGACGATGTTAATTTGATTGTCTCTGTTGTAGCCAACTGGCGCCATCACAGAAACGCATCCTAACTTTGTTCTCTGTTACACGACTTCATCTTTTAGTAAAACAGGATGGTCACTTTTGTCTGTGGTGGTGTTTCCACAGTCGTTGCGTGTTAGACGTACATTTGTTTTGGTGTTTTGTTTTTTTTTCCAGTTGATTCATCATGATGGTACCTCAGGAGTCTTTTAATGCACCTTCGGTTCTCTCAGTTCTTAAAAAGCCTTTGGGTGAAGCGGCTTACCCATGATGCACTAGTCTCTCACATTAATGGGCTCCACCTTCTCCACACCACAGCACCAAAATCGAGATTGTTCTTGCGATATTTAATTTGCCTTACTTTAGCGATGCTTTATAATGTATATATTGTAAGAAAACACTATGCAAATCAAGGATATTGTAGGCATAATTAAGTTTGGGATATTTTCAAAATGGGATGGGGTATTTAAGATTTTTGAAAGTTTCTATTGCCATATTTTTTTTCAACAAGGCTTCTTAGTTATGGTTTGTAATCACTTTCTTCTATATAGGGATTGTGGAGGGTGTTTCTAGCTGTGATGAGTCTGATATATCACTGTTGGGAGAGTCTTAGTTTTGCATCTGTTGAAAACCATCTCAGACCAGAACGGTTACCGAGGGGAACCTCTTGCAAATTGCCTTTAAGTCCACGTAGTTATTAAAATGGGACAAATACAAGAGATATATTTTGTTACAAAGCCTGCCTCTATTAAATGATTGATCATTGATGATTAAATCTTTTATTGACAGAAATGGTTTTTAATTAGTGCCTAAATTATGATTTTAGTTCACATGATGGCCTGATTTCAAATGGATTTACAGAGGACTAATGCAATATTTTATAGTGAAATGTTTTTACTTGAAGCTGTCTATTGACAAAGTGTAAATGAAAGGCCTTAGGGACTGAAGATGTGCACCATACAGTCTATTGTTTTGATATTTGTTTTTGACTGAGAAAACTCAGTTTCTAGAAGCAAAAGAAATGAATCACCATCCCTGTCCATCCACAACTCAATGTAACAATGCAGATAATATAATGTGGACATTTAAAAAATTTAAATTTAAATGATCAATTTCTTAAGAGAATTTGTTGCATGTCCTTTAGTAAATGCTATAATCTAGATAGAAAAATATGACACAGATGAATATTGAAAATTGATTATTCAGAATTCATTCTCGTAATATTCTTTCAGATTCAGACCCAGAGATTATTGATTGCTTTGAATAGATTTAACAAAATGTAACACAAACAAATAGCAGAAAAAAGTATCAGTAGTTTTGTGATTTACACTGATTTGATCAATGTCACCATCTCATGAATTCATCTTATTTGATCAAGAATTATGTTAAAGTTTAGTTTTAAATCTGAATTGTGTCGTTTTGTTCCTATTTAAACTTATTCAGTTTCCTCTTGATGCTATGCAGGCAGTGAATTATGCAGTAGGATCTTTCTATGATAACTGTTTGTTTTTTTGTTTTTTTACTAAAATGGCTTGAAAGCGTATATTTCTACCAGTCAAAGCCATTTTCAGAACTGTTGAACAAGTCTTTCTCTGTGGTAAATGAATGTTGCAGAGCACTTTATCAGCCTTTGAGTATGGTGTCAGTCTGCACCGCTGACACCTGCCCTTCAACCAGCACAGGTTCAGTCTGTGTAACACACTCAGCACAGGATAACAATCACTGTTTTAGCAGCATTGTCGCATGAAAGCGGGTATTATAGCTAAGGTTATAGACCAGTTTCTGTCTCTGTAGGTTCCAAAGATTAATCCTCATTGATACTGTTTGGCCTCAGTTTTGTGTCAGCGGTTACGCTCGGGTTGCTGTTTGTTGCTGATGTCTGACATGCAAAGGCATGCCTCTTTCAATAAAGACAACTTCTGGTAAATGAAACTGAATGCACTTAATGTGTTGACTTTTCCCACCTCTCTTTAAACTAAAAAAAAATGCAACGTTTTCAAAGCAAAAACCCAGCTGCTTTGCCTGACAGGTTTCACCTGACACCATCAATATATTCTTTCCTTTGTGCCAGAGGGGGTTTGTGGCTGTTTGTTCTGTAGACATTGATGTCCTCATTTAATTCACACTTCCTTTACGAACAGCCCATCCCTCAGAGAGATTTTGTTCAAAACTAGGTCTTGTTCTCACAGGAGCTTACCTCCTCCATTTACATGCAGTGACTGACATACTGCAGAGAGGAAGCAAACTGTTGGAGAACCTTTTGAGAGCTCATGCACAAGATAAGCATCTTTTTGTTAAGTAAACTGCACCGTCTCACACCTGTGAATGCAAACAAGTTATTACATGGGTCAGAAAAACGGCATGAAGCTAAATATTGGCCACTGGAAGCTGTCATCTCCTATATATAGACTTCAACTTCAGTCAAATGTACCAACCAGGAACCACAACCAGCTCCCAGTTATGGTCACATCAACAACTGTACATACAGAAATCAAAGCTTGAGAGTGAGAGTTATACACTAGAGCAGATGTCTTTGACAAGGTCTCCAAAAACTTGTACAATCGTTTAAAAAATGTCATTATTTTGAAATGACAACGCTCCAACAGCTTTAGGGGCTGTGTAGTAGCACCAGTCTGTCTGCTCACAGTTGTAGCTGGCCACATAACAGCACTGTGTGTGTCCTGCTGGAAACTAGTCGTATGTGGAAGATGTAATTTTCTGATCTCTGCAGGGGAATAGTTGCCAAAATAGATTGGGAATTTCATTGTTTCAAAATAAGACTTAGCCTACCTATAATAATTAGAATATTTGACTAAACTCTAATTAATGTATGAAAATATTAAACATGAAAGTGATGAGGCCAGGTGACAAGCACTATTAGTTATTCATTTCTCTTAACATTAAATATATACCAATCACAAAGGAGAAGAATTGCAGATAAGAAGTTGATAAATTTAAGGGTGTTTAGGCACTGAGACAATTTGCATTAATACTGTGCAAAGGATCTGCACCTCAATATCAGTGAGAATCCATACTGAATGCAGCATAGCAGAGAAAGTATTACAGGACAAATAGCATGTGGCTCATCCACTAGAGGGAGCTCACTGAACGCTCCCATGCCTGGATATGTGAGAAGGGCAGGGTCTCTGCCGCCTCTCTTGATAAGAGAGCATGTCACACGTCAGCAGTTTAATCTAGTGCCTGAGTGATTTTCACACGTCAAAAATAACCATAATGACCAATATTGTAGTGGCCAATGGTAAATAAACCTGTGTTGAAAGGGTTATATTGAATTACATTCACCTTTCTTTTCTTTGTTTCAGAACCATTTAATTTATGTTAATATGAGATTCTTTACTGTTAATTAAGTTGCATCATTTTTTACTGTTTTACTCTATATACAAGTCTCATCACCTGGTCAGAATATCAAAACATACATCTTGGAATTCAGATATGCTGTTTTTGACAAAATAAACCAAATGGTGATAACATTGTAACAGATTGTGATAATCTGAAAAGCTTTATTACGTTATAGACACATAAATATAATGAAGGGTTGTCCAGTGAAAACATTGTACAGTATTTACATAATGTCATCCTCTCAGGAACTGAGGATGGAAGCTTCATTGTCAGCTAGAACATCAATACTTTTATTAACCCATAGAGGACCAGATACCATGTGCCACCATGTGGAAATGATTGCCCTGCATATCTGTATTTTCATACAGATCTACATCATCACTGTCATATCTTTTCTTTTTCATAAAGGTACTTGACTTTCAGTCTGTGATATGGCTGGGTCTCACAGAGCAGTTCAACCTTCACAAAGTCTTCTCTTGTAAAATTGTCCTCACCAGAACTGGGTCAGCTCTACCTTTGGTCTCCCTCTGAACCAGGCCCATCAGTTTGTTCAGAACTTTCTTGTTTCCATTTCTGAAGGCGTGAACCTATAGAGAAGCACAGCAAACACAAAACATCTCCAACCAACAAACAAACAAACGAAGCAAAAAACAAACAAACAATATAATTGCTAGTGAGAATTCACATGTGAGCCCTCACCTCATCAGGATGCGAGTCCACCACCTTCTGGCAGATGCTGTGCAGCTGTGCAGTGTCACTAACAAGCCCCAAGTCCTGCTCCTGGATGATCTGCTGGGCCGTCTTGCCTGATGACCTCCACATCTCCTGGAACACCTGTGAGTGGGGAGAAACCAGTAAAGACACAGGTGATAACCAGAAAACAAATGAGAACCAGCTGCACTTGTGTGTAGTGAGTGACAGATAGAAGGGGATAACGGCACAGCCTGTGCAGCTGACTGACCTGCTTGGCAACCGAAGAGGAGATATGTCCTGTTTCTTGGAGGTCCAGCAGCTCAGCTAGTGCAGGAGCAGAAACTGGGCTGGAATCAAATGAAGGGGTAATTTAATTACATTTTAATGGACTGAAGAATTAGTGATATAAATGGAGGAGGAGAAGGAGAGCGAAAGAGTGGGAGTGTCAGAAAAAAGATGCTACAGTCTATCAACATTTGTGATTTGACTATAATGTGTTTGTCTTTCCTATGTCTGCTTGTTTATTCCCCAGGCTAGAAAACAAACAGAATCAAAAAGCCTGTTAGAATATATTAAGCGGAGTCAGGGTTTCGTTCAGTGTACTGCAGGCCAGACAGTTCATCTCCGCTAAATCTCCTCCAAACATGACAAAGACACTGGAAAAATAGATGAAAAGTATCCGTCTTTACAAACACAACTCAGTATGAACAACGGTTTATGTGTAAAATAAAGCAATGATTCCCAATCAGGGGTACTTGTACCTCAGGGGACACTTCTGCAGTTGGAAAGCTCAATTAACTTAACTAGAAACTGCAATTTCATCAAAAAAAAAAAAAGAAAATTGCTTAAAAGGAAAATAAACAGCCAAACAGCAGTGTTTCAAATTGGTGTGATGCTAATCTATAGTAAATTATAATAACCAGTAAACTGTCATACAACCAGTTGTGACACATTAACACCACACGTTGGAGTTGAGAGTGTGAAGACTAGAAGAGCAGTTGAACTAGCTAAAGATCATTTATAGTTGAAACAGTTAGCTGAAGCTGCAATTGATAAACAGTGGATATCATGCTAGCTACTTAGCTGGATAAATATGGATAAACAATTGAAATTGTTAATGCTAGCTAAAACTAATGAATAACAGTTCAAATGGTTAAAGATATTGGATATGAGGTTAAAATAATTAGTCGAAGTTATGAATCAACATTTGAAATAATTAGCTAAAAGCAACAGTTGTTAAATATTTGGCTAAAAGTAAATAATAAATAGTTGATATAATGCTAACCAACAGTTGAAATGGTTAATGCCAGCTAACGGTAATGAATTAACGGTTGAAATAGCAAAAAGTAATGGATAAGAAGTTAAAATAGTTAGCTATTGATAATGAAACAAATGAAATGGAAAAGTTGAAAGTTGAAATTGTTAGCTGAAAGTGACGAATACACACTTTAAATAGTCAGCTAAAAGAAATGAATAAACCGTTTCAATAATAAGCTAAAACTAACAGTTTTGAAATGCTTGGCTAAAAGTAATGACTAACAGTTGAAATAATTAGCTAAGTGAATAAACAGTGAAAACAGCTAAAAGTAATGGATGAATGGTTCAAACGTTTAGCTTCTGCCACTCGTGTACTTCTACCATTTAGTTCTACAAAAACAATTTTGACCAAAACAACCTGAACGTCGACTATTCAGTTGTAACAATACCCGCTTTTATATAATAAATAGCATTAAATGCGGTAACACCCAGTTCATAATCTGATCATAAGAGCATATTTGGATGGTGAAGATACTTAAGTTTATCTGGCTGTGGAAGCATGTCGGACAAAAAACAAAACAAAAGAAACCCTCATAATATTAGCGTTTTTAAATCTTTCACATTAATGTAGGCATGATGACATATTTTTCCACTCTGTCATCATCTTGTCACCATCCTGCAGCAAATCTGCCACCGGACATGCACTATGTTTCCCTCATGGGCAGCCGCCAGCAGCCTGTCTAAGGGGGGAAACCCTGGAAGGCTAGAGACAAGTCTTAGGTGGGAGAAAGGCGCAGACGAAATCTTAATGACATGTCTTGAGTTCCAGCTTTCTGGCTGTCTGAGCAATGTGATTCAAAATGTTTCTCTCAGCACTTATGTGAGTGAGTTTCTATGTTTTGCACCCCGCCTGCAGCTTTTGACAGTCCTGCCGGCCACTCTTTGTTTTTTCTTGAACTCTTCTCCTTTCAACTACAGCAAATGCAACTTTATGCATAAATAAACACCAGCTACTTTGAGGTTCACTCGCACACAAATGTTTCGCATCTGTCTGGGAAATGGTACATAAAGTGAATCTCACAGCATCTGTGCTGACGTCAACCCATTACTTGTTTCAATTTCATTTGCTGTGTAATGACTCAGAGCTTTTTGCTTTAAGAAGTTATTATAGAACTGTATTTCTAATCTTAGTTGGACTTCAGAAGCAGATGTGAAGTTTCTAAAGTGGTGATGACCTTCAATCTGTAAATACAAATAAAAATGCATCCACATTTTTAGCAGCAGTCAATATTTAGCTGCCATCTTAAGAAAATTGCTAAGATGAAATGAATTGAAATGAGTATTGAGTCTGATATTTAGTGTCACAGTAGGAGACAACTTTTCATAGCCAGTGGCAAGATAAGCATCTTCATGTTTTTTTTTTGAAGGACAGAGCGTGACAGGTACCATGGCGCCTTCTCTTTGCTTCAAAATATCAAAAAGACTTTATTCAAAGTGTTTTGGAACATTTACAAAATCCAACGTGTTCCAGGCCTTCAGCAGGGAGAGATCAAAACAACATCTTCCAAAAAAAGTAATGATTTCACTAATGTAATTGGATTTGTCCACACAGGCTTTTCTGTGACGGGCTGTCAGGACTGTCACAGGTGTTTTGTCATTGACAGATGTGAAGAATTAGGGAATATCAGATGATTTATGAGCTCACACATGTAGCTGTTGTATGGTATGTGACGGTCTAATCAGTATTTGTGAACACTAAAAATCTAATAATCCTTGATGTCAATCAAATGAGAGTGTAGTGTAGAATGGTTAATGGAAGAGAGAGTGAATTATTTTATCTAACTGAGGTTGATGTGCTGTCATTTTGAACCCAGCACCTGTAGCCTGAATATAAAAATATTATTCTGAACACCATACAGAACAAGTAAAATCTTTTTAGTGGCTAAATGTCTTATTAATCCAAAGCAAGCCCCCTTGGGGAATAGAAAGGAAACAGTTCAGTAACTTAGATTTTAGTGGCAACTCATATTACTACTACTCCAAGAACACCTGAGGGTTTGTGAATGTTGATGTCAAGGGTGGGAATCAGTAGCATTCTTGTTGCCCTGCAACATTTACTTTCATTTAGTTCAGTAGATAGTCCTTGTGCTTCAATATGATACCAGCTATGATGGCTGTGCACAATATTTAACACCATGAAACACACCTCATTCACTGGTGCAGTCATCTCCAGATATGAAGCATAGTGTATGAGGTGGAATCACTTTCGCAGTAACCGACTGTCATCATCTGCTTCATTCATGCTTTATGATCATCAGCTCACTCACATTAGTGTGGGCATCAGCTGACTCGTTACGTCCAGTCATATTCATGTGGGTGCGCAACCTGACCATTATAACTACTACTCTTATTTTATAACTGCACAGCAAAATAATACAAGCAGCAGAGAAGAAAGGATGAGTGCAAGGACAGAATTTTGTGGACTGCTGCTGTTAGCTCAGCTCCTGTAGTTCATGTTTACAACTCTAATGCCCACACTGTTTCCTGTCCCCACTGCTTTTGGCCACATCATGAGAGTAAATCTTATCAGGCACATTTTGGTCTGACTGCAGCTTCCCTCTGCTGATAGACACATGCCAACACTGTTTGATGCCAGAGCTTCCTCCAGCACCGCAACCTCCTCCTTATGTCCTAAGTTTTTGTAATTACTGATTTAACCCTTGCTGCTTGGATTTTTGGAGAACTCCCTTCAAGAGCAGAACTTTTTACACCAACTCGAACTGTAGAACAATGTGCTATAAATAGTCCATTCACTGAAGTGTCTCTAAAGTTTAGTCATGAGTTACAGGATATGAAACTGAACTGCTGATACTACTTAATTACTTTTTAGGTGACAGATCATTTTGACATGAAATCAGAGTTTTTCACTTGAGTGAAACCCTTGAAGCAGTAGCTTGTGACACCTTAAAATAAAAAGAGGCCTAACAAACACAGATTGCATCTGGAGAGTGAATATTTTTTCTTTAAAAGTATTCTCATGCCTTCATTACAGACAATGAAGAAATAACAGGGAGCGAGGGAGAGAGAGTTGCAAAAAGGTTCCCAAGCCAGACCTGAACCAGCGACGCTGCAGTTCATACTCAGCGTCTGAACCCTTAACACTCAACCCTTGTTTTACTTATCAGAGGAGGCCTTCAGGCTGAAAACCATTGTAAGTATTTCACAAGAAAAAATAAAACATTTGAGTAAGTTCAGAGAAAAATATCTCATGACCTCCTGACTCTAAAGTCAAAAGCAGCTTCAGTAATGCTTTTCCTATGTGTACTATTACTTGTTCATGTCCCATTTTTCCTCCTGCCACAGCTCAAAATCTCCGACATTTTCAGATACAGCATGCAGAAAGTACGATGTGGGCGAGTCAGTCAAAAGAAACTCAGAGAGGAGGGGTCATGTGCTGAGGCCCTGACATCTAAGATGTTGCATTGGCAGCAGAATGGGATTGCATTCATGAGCTACATTGGCAAAAAAAAAAATCTGCAAACCAAACATTAAGCATCATATCAATATTATAAAAGCAACATGAAGGGATTTGTCTTACCTCTCGCTCACACTAATGTCTTGCTGTTTGAGGTGACCCAACAGCTCATTTGTCACCCAGCCAATCACCTTCCTTGGCTCCTTCTTGGTAGCTTTCAACACCGCCTCAAAGTAGTCCACCAGCCCATCCTCGTTCTGCAATGAAACGCCAGCAACATTCACACGCACGTTATCTAATTAGGATCAAATAAGCCCAGCAGAGACTATCGGTGTTGAGTTGCCTCCTGGATTTAAGCAGAACTGCATCCATGCTGACTTGATCAGATGGCAATTAAAACAAGTATGCAGAAAACAGATTTAGTGAGGGAATCAACTCCTCTCTCACTGGTTGCTTTCAGCCGCTTATGAACTCACCACCAGAGTGAAGCTGTGCTCGGGCAGGATGCCGTATGTTTGAACCAGCCTGTCTCTTTTGACACTGGGTAGTTCTGGCAGGCCTTCTCTTATCTTCTGCACCACCACGGCCTGGCACGCATCAAAGCCGGTGGGCAGCGACGTGTTATCCTCATACACAATCAGAGGGGGTAGGTTGGGCTCTGGCATGAACCTTAAGGGAGGGAAGGGTGGTAGAAAGGGGAGGGAGGGTAGAAGGCGAGAGGGAGGGAGGGAGGGAGGGAGGGAGGGGGAGAATGCCTTATCAGCAGTACAGATAAGCTTAGAGAAGAGAAGGTTGGCTTTTGATGAGATTCTAATAGACCTTTTGACACCACACTTGTCACGTTTCACTTGCACTCCTAATCATTTGACTTCATCAGCCTTACACCTGTCCATCTATCACTCCTAAATGCACACACACACGCGCGCGCACACACGCAACTGTCCTCCAGACCTTGAGTGATATCTATTTATTTCTGTCCATCTAACTGCCACTCATCTGTCCCTCATTCAGTCCCCACCGAGGAGGGGACAAAAATGACGATGAAGGTGCAGATACAAACTCACACTCACCTGTAGTCCTGAAGACCCTCTTTGTCCCTCATGGGGATAGTCTCCCTAGGAGACAACGTGGAAACATTATTAATTAACATTGTCAACATTCTGATATTTAAACACACATGAAAGATTTCAAAAATGTAAAACTGTCGTGCTACGGGAAATTGAATCGACAATCGGCATCAATCAATGATGAAAATGCTCACCCCCTAAAAATGGTTTAGTAGTACAACAATTGCAATAACAACTACAAAAAAAGGACAATAAAAACAAGAGCGGGAACATATGTGTGCCGTGATGCCTATCAATCTGCCCAGTCACAGGAACAAGAAGAAAGAGCCAATCATAGGCCATCACACACTATTTAACACGCTTCACCATGTACCTCGGACATGCAAGGCCTCATGGGATGGAGGCAGAGCACCAGAAGATGATCAAAGCCGCAGCTGTGTGGGAGCTGGATCATTCTGTGAGCTCATAAGCCTGTGACTAGCATATAGCTCACAGATAACACAGGATGGCGGTGGCATCCAAATGGCTCTATCTATCATCATTACAATGATGGTTCCTCCTTAGCAAAGATCGAGACTAATGAACCAGGCAGAGATCCCAGTCAGAGGGTGTTGTAGTGGCTCAAGCTTGGCATCGCAGCCCTCTTCTTTCGTTCTCTTACCCTGATTTGGAATCGTATGCCCTGGTCTCATTTTGCACCGTTCCCCCTCTCTGCAGGACACTGATCTGTCTCTCAATCTCAAAGTCTGGTGATATAAGAGACAACATCAACATAAACACATAACTTAATCCAATAACAGTGTAACACACAAACACAATTTTCTGGTAAATGCCAAACATCTGCTGTTATACACTGGCAAATCCTCGGGTCTCTGACTGCTGCCACATTGTAACTGTGATAAATGATGTTTTTCTCCATGACTTTTAAATACCAATTCAGCAGCAGAGTAAATGTGATTCAACTTTATTGATAAATAACTGAAGCACGGCACCACAGTATGTTAAACCATGCTTAAATACCTGCATATCAGAATGCTGAAATTTTCTAGCTGCTGCTCTTTTTAACTGAAGCTCAATCAACAGTCAGTGAAGTTAGAGTTGACACAAAATCTATGCTTTTTTAAGTGAACAGCTGCGAGAAGCCAATTCACCATCACATGCTGCTATCACACAGCTAATTGCTTGTGAATGGTTGTCAGTCCTTAACTTATGCTTCACAAGTCACTGTCAGTATTAACTATGCTTCCTATCCTCATTTCTCTTCATAAAACCAGCTATCCTGTTTTCATTTCAACAAAAAATAATTCTATTTTTAAGTATAGAAATGATAAAAATATGAATTTTTGTTACACCTGACAGATAGACAGTTACACAAGTGCATATGCATGTGTTCCTCTTTGGCTTCTTTGTATATATTTCCAGTGCTGGAAGAAAGATTTAAACCCTTTACTTAAGTATTAAGTATTAAAAGTACTCATAATGAAGAAATATGCCCCCTGTACAGTATATTATATTACTGAATTATTATTACTGATGCAATAATGTGCACGTAGCATTAACTGTTGTAGTTGGTCAAGCTAATTTTAAGTATTTTACATACTGTTAGGGAGATTAATCTATAATAATGCATCATACTCATCAAACTCATCATGCATTTTGTATGTATCTTAATCTGCAAAATAACCAGTAACCAAAGCTGTCAATAAATGTAGTGGCGAAAAAAGAACAATATTTCCTTCTGAATTGTAGTAGAAGAGTAGAAGTACGAAGTAGCATGAAAGGGAACTACTCAAGTAAATTTCAAACAACTTGCTGTTTTGCAGGAGGTTATGTGCCAAGCAACCAGGGGAGACACCATGAAGTTAATGGTCCTAGTCATAACACCAACTGTTTTTACACTGTGGTTTATTACGGATGAAATATGTTGATTTGGGGGTGCTGGTAGGAAGATTTAGTAAATTTTTGGAAAGATCACAAAAAAGGTTTTAGTTTTCAGATTGTGTGTGAGCAAGCATGTAACACGTTAAGATCTATTCCAATGGAACAGCATTCAAGCAACTTCAGGAAATGTCTCTTACACTCCCATGCTATCCTCCAAACTTTTTATTTTTTTATTTACCTATAGCCCTGGCCAGGAATCGGATGCTGTTGATGTTCTTCACCTCAGTCCTGATGCCCAGGGGCTCACCTGGTCTGTGGACGGACACGTTGGCATCTACTCTCAGCTGGCCCTCTGAGGAGACAGAGGTAAAAAAGATGCACTCCGAGAGGGAAAGACGTTTGAGTTTAGATGTAGAACAGCTCAGAAACAGAGAGAGAGGCAGGCACAGAGACACAGACAGAGTGACTTCCATACCAGACATGTTGCCTTGACAGGTGCCCAGGGCTTGCAGGATGAGCTGAAGCTCTCTGACAGCGGCAGCAGCCTCCTCTCCACAGCTCATGTCTGGCTCCATCACCAGCTCCATTAGACCTACACCTGATGGATGTGAAGGCAGCTGTGTTTTACATCTCTAAGATACCTATACCATGGAGCTTTGTGACAAACCTCGACAGTTCTTGCTTTGTTGAGCAATTTAAGTCAGGAACTTAAATTTTTAGAAAACTTACTCAAACAGTAGTAAAATAATGCATTTATTGGGCACTATTTTCACCAGTGGATTAATCCACATTTGGTGCTTTTTTGGCAGCAGGAGGGCATATGTCAGATTGAAAAACAAGGAACAAAGTGGACCATGTTGATAGTAATAAAACAGCATGTCATTCAGTGCAATGCTGAGGCTCATTTATGTGCTTTTAATAGTTTTTGGACAATAAGAAAATGGATGGACACATTGGCTTCTACTCTCAGCTCTCTGAGGAGAAAGAGTTACCTGCTCTGTTGAGGTCTATGAGTGTCTGGCTGCGGACGTCATCATGGAGACTCTTGCCACTGTCCTGCTCCAGCTGAATTTGTTTTATGTTGACAGTTTTTCTGATCACTTCACTCCTTTTTCCTCCAAGGAGGCTGTAAGTCAGTATGCCATCTATTGCAATGGGCCGCCGCTGCTGAGTGATCTGGTATCCAGCCTGATAGGAGAAAATACAGCACTATGAAATTCTGGGCAGCACGGTTGTGCAGTAAATAGAGGATCCAAAACTCAGAAATATCCTGTTGCTGTTCTTAACTCTCTCCCTCAGCAAGAAAACTGAACCTTTTATCGAGTCCTAACAGTGCCAGCAGCTCACCTCACTATCTGATTAAAAAGACACACGGTTTGCCAACTGTGTTGGTATAATGAAAAGTCAGTCAATGAGAACAGTAAGAGCAATATTTACTCACTTTTCCTCCCCATGAAATTAAGAAAGAAAACACTTTGACTTCTAAGACACTGTGACATAATGCTGCACTTGTAACTGTAGGTAAAAATGCCGACCAGCACACAGCCAGGAATAATGGGGCACAATGCCATCATTTAACCTGTTTCATAAAATACAACAATATTACCTCTAAATGATATCTGTTTGTTTATTACTGTATGGAACTAAAGGGGCTATTTGTAAGTTGTCCCTGTCGCTGAATGTGATTTCTTACCGGGAGCAGGTGGTGATGATTGTCGCTTGACAAGAACCTTAGTCGGTTTACAAGACAAGAGGTTATAATACGCCCTCTGAGCAGCGCTACCTCTTCAGGGCACAATCAAGGCTATAGTCCGTCGTTATCAGAAAGTGATGAGACAGGCTGTGGCCTGCTAGTTAGTGTGCTTAACAGAGGTAACATTGGTGTTGCTTTCCACTGCTGGAGACAGCTCCTGGTGAGTAAAGGAATAAACTTTGATGCTGAACTCTCAATGTTTCTTCTAGACTGGTAAATAAAGAGCTGTAAATGCTAACGCTAGCTATGTGGCAATAGCAAAACTTACAAATAGCTCCTTTAAGCTGTATGATATGACAAAAAATCCAAATCAAGATAAATGATCAGATTTGCTTCGAAAACAATTGAAAACAATATTTTTGGATTTTGCTATATTAACATGTTAATTACACTGATAAGCATTCTGGGCAGTTGGGTAATTGGTTGGTTGAACTTGTGTTAGATATCACCAGCTGTTTTGTAAATTTATAGACATGAATTGAAAATTACATTAGGTCAGGGTTAGTTAAAAGATTCATAATGTCAGAAATTCAGTAAATTTAGTTTAATGTCCACATTAAATTCATTATTTTAAATGAACGAATAGAATAATCTTTCATTCTGTGCAACCAAAAGATTATTTTCAATGGGAAATGCATCATGGACAAAAGTTTCTGTCCGTCTCCTGCAATCGTTCAGTTAAATTCCAGCACTGCAGTGGAATAACACGGATGGTGAGACTGCAGTCAGTGTCATGGGTCCATGTAAAGGTGAAGCAGGCAGCATCAATTAAACCCAGCGTTGCCTAATTGGCTGGGCCTTCATTGTAATGCAGAAGGAGTGCTGCCATTTCACTCAAGATTTCTACTCACAAAAGCATGCGGATAAATATTTTATCTGCCTCTCTAGTCCTAAAAGAATCTGCTGCCCTAAGTATTAATTGCCTGCGTTACTATGGCAACCACATCACAGGAACTAAACATTAATCATACTTATGCTAAAGAGAGCGAGTACGTGGGAGAAGAGATTGGGGGGCTGTTAGTCACTGGCTTTCTGTACAATGTGCCTGATCGACTCAATCAATCACGTCCACACCTCTTCCTTTTAAAAAAAAAAACAAAACAAAACACTACTGGGGATTTTCTTTTTTGATTTCTGCTGTTCTTGGTGGATTCAATCTTTAAATCTGCTGGATTTTGTGAATACTATTGCAGCTTATCAGAAATCGCCTGTTTCTTACTTAATCTTTTCATGAGATTTCTATCTGCCGTTGAAAATGTGGTCTCTGCTGGCTGAAGCACGGACATGCGTTACTGTACATTCGGCAGCATTTGTAAAAGTGAAGACTATTTGCATTTCCTGCATAATAAAATCAGCTATTTCTGGCTACATAATGAAGGACGAGGCAAATTTATTCTTAATAAGATCCTAGTAGACACATTAAGGTTTCCCATTTACACCCTGACAGCAGATTGAGCCCTAATGAGCTGAACACCTTTCTATACTCACAGTTACAGATGCATGTCTGCTCTCACACTATACATACACCATTAGACACACATACACACATTTCATACACACAAACTCATTTCTGTGTTGTGAGCCGCTGAGTCATTTTCTGAGTCATTTCAAAGTCACTAAACAAACAATCCTCCGTCAGTCGTCATGCTCCTCGCGCCTGCACTCTGAAGTTCTCCTCAGCTAACCATCGTCACACACACATTCATTGCTCTCATTAAACACATGTCAAAGCTTCAATAGTCAGGCCATGTCTGTTTATTTAGGAACTTAATATCTCAAGGAAATTGTAATTATTTGCTTTTGTTGGTAGATTAGTGCGGAGCTGCTGAGGCATGTTATTAAAGGGCTGTTATATATGTGCCTTGCCTGCCATTTCATTTCAAAGAAGGAATGCTGTTTGGACAGCGGCATTAATCATTTAATGAGCAACTGTGGTGTTTTACAAAATGCAATCAGGGATTTCTAGTGGAACATATCAATAATGTAAAACGCAATTTACAAATGTATTTTTCAAGGGTGGGATAATTTCTCCCTGGGTCCTGCTACTGGTTTGGTTTTATGAGCAGAGATTACCATCAAACTTTAGGTTGAATGTGAGAAATATCCCATCATCTGCATAATTAAAGCCACTCTGACTTCAGTTTATCAACACTGGGACAGATCACTCATTTGAAACAGCTGTAGAGACCAAATCAAACTAAATAAATAATTATTAATAAAAAAAAAACCAGCAGCAGGTATTGTGCACAGTGAATTTAAAACACAAATAAAGGTTTAAGGCTCAAGCTGCTGACAAGGGATGCACAATGTTTGTGAAATCCCCTAGGAAAACAAAGACTGTAATCGGGTATTATCGTCCCTGCTGTGTGTGTCTACTGTTGAAAATGAATCCAAAAGAGGTGATGCAATCTTTGGTAAACACACAAGAGAGCAAGAGGAACCTAACAGTAATCCCTGCGCTTCTGGAGGGGATTTTACTGGAATTTGAAGATACATGAAATTTCTGGGGAGATAATGTATCCCTACCATGGTGATTAAAATGTGTGCTGCTGCCACTTTGTGATAACCAGGAAGTTGGGTGAAATATAAAAAACTATCTATCAGGATCTACAGAAAACAGCTGTGCATCAAGCTTTATCAGTCACACTTTCACAATGGGTTCAAGTCAGCTCAGAAATTAATCAGAGATATCAAAGAAAGAGATAATTTATTTCACTCTAATACAGTAACGGAAACAGTGTAATAAAAATACCAGCTGAAGCTCATATTCAGTATATTACTGCCACTTCTTTGAGCAGTTTCAATGAAATTAAACCAAAGGGAAAGAAAATCTGTCTCCTAGTCCATAATTACCCTCCTGATTACCTTGCCCAAAGCTGTGTTAACATAATATCTTACCAGGGTGAGAGAGACTGAAAATTCAAATTACAGAATTCTCTAACACCTTTCTTCTGAGAATTTATAGATTTATTACAAGAGGTCCCTGTAGGGCAAGTGACTGTAGAGTTCCCATGGCATTTTGTCTTTTCCATCTAAGCCTTAAAATGTCACTCATAATGGAAGTAAAATTACCCTGGGGCTCTGAGGGGTAGTGAAACCTTGCCATACGAGCACTCTGGTACATGGAGGAAAGTGAACATCATTTGGGCAAGACTGTTAAATGGAAATATCAGAGTTAAAGAGAGGGGGTTTGGTTACCTCTACCATCACCTTACCAGACTGCTATTCAGCTCATGTGTTATGCTGTTAGACATTTAAAACCTAATTCCCATGTCGTGACAATTGGATTGGTATGTAACCTCTCAAATACCATGGTGGCAAACTTGTCTGATCTACTTCTTTATAAATTTGGAAAGAGGAATTTAAAGATGCACTAAACTATTGTTTGGCCACTTGGAAGCAGCAGAAACAAGTTGTGAACAAAACACTGACATATCATCACCAAATTTAGATGACAAACTTGTTAGCAAGCAATTGCTGTCCAGCAGTAACAGAGAAACATTATTGTTCATTTGGGGTAGTTCTCAGCCATCTGATGAATTTAGGTCCAATATTCGCTCCTTAACTCTGTTTCTCTCCTGCATCTCCTGAGGGAAATATCTGTCTCTTTAGCTGCTTAATGCTCCACTGTGTTCACCACGTAGTCTCTAACTTTGTCTCTCTGCTGTTTGGTGCTGAGCACGTAGTATACAGTGGGTTTTCAGAACACCAGACAAAGTCAGCAGCTTGCTGGTGGACATAATCAAGCATTAGCAGCTAAAGAGCCAGATATTTCCCTCAGGAGTTGGTGGAGATCAAAACTGAGCGAGACAGAGAGAAAGTGTTAGACTTCCATTCATCAGGTGGACACAAACAAGGCTGCAAATCAATGCTAATGTTTCTGGTGGATGTGTAAATAAGCAACTGTTTGCTACATTCTGACATGTTCACCACATCAAGCTAATGTGGATAGTATGTCAATGTAGTGTCACAATTTGTTTGCATCCCCCCAAGTGGCCAAAATAAATACATGTATCAGTTAATTAATACTGCTTTAAAGCAGCGTACTCAATAGTAACTATATGAGTAGTTTCAATTAAAAGGTGAGACAGCCACCATTAGAAAAAATGATCACAGGTAACTACTGTAGATCAGAGTCATATTAAGACCTCTGTATACATTACAGTTAATTGTAATTAACTATTTATTTTCATATTTCCTAATTAGTTCAGAAAGTCCATAATCAAACTACAGCTATACACAATTATGTGTTGACTTAGAGAACACTACCTAGAGTTTACAGGACTCCAATAATGATTCAAATTATGTGAATAAAAGAAAGTTATCCCCAAATTATCAGCAAAGGCAGGCAGAGGGAAATGAAATGTGGATAATGTAAAAATATAAGTGCACTGAAGGAAATGAGCTATAAGTGAAAAAACACTGGTCATTTTCTTTAACAGCTTCCAGTATCACTTGTCTGGTATGTATGGCAAATAGCATTTTTGCTGCTTCAGCAAGACTCGCTCACTATTTAAATTAAAGCTTATGCTGGGGAGAGTTCACAGGGAGTGTTGTGATGGAGAAGCTGGAGGCAGATGAGGACAACTTATATCAAAGCAAAAGCAATTTTGCAGTATGATGCAGATGACAATAGCAGCTCTACTCTGCTGTTTGCCTGATATGGTCCTACTAAACCCTTGATGTTGTACAGAAAGCAACAAAGCAGGGCAGGGAATGAAAAACTCACAGGGAGATCAGCGTAGAAGTAATGTTTCCTGTCAAAAACTGACTTCCTGTTTATGGTGCAGTTGAGAGCCAGCCCTGTCATCACTGCAGCCTCGACACATCGTCTGTTCAGAACCTGGGGACACACGGGGACATTACACGGATGATCTGACAAGAGGGGGATCAAAAAACAACAGCTTATCTCTGTCTGTATTAAGCTAAACATCACTTACAGGTAATGTGCCAGGTAAGGATCCATCAAAGAATGACACCAGGGAGTTTGGAGGGGATGAGAAGCGAACTGGTGAGCCAGAAAACAGCTTGGTGTTGGAGTTAATCTGGGCATGGATCTCCAAGCCGACCACCCCAACCAGCTGCTGGGGAGCACTGAGGCAGAGAGGAGCAACACATGGTACAGACATAACCAGAAAAAAACTTGTACTATACATGTGGACTGAGGATAAGAAAATCAGCTGGAAAAGGAGCTTTGTACCTAGCAAAGAAAAATACTTCTTACTTACTTACTTCTGTCTGGCTGACAGGTATCCATTAAAATGAGGACACTTCAAACAGGAGCTGCGTACTGAGGTTACAGGTTAAAAGCATTTTTATCATGCTTTTGATGTACACTATTCTCCCACAATGCAATGCACAAAGGAAATGGAGGCACTAGTCACAGCTACAAAACAATCATATAAATCACAAATGGTGGTGATACAACTCCAGGCGAGACTGTGGCACTCCAAAATCACAGTTTACTTTATGTGCAATGGCATTTTTGAAATATTTTCCATTACTATAAAACAGTCAACTACGAGAATTTCTTGTATATTAGCTGCAAAAAAATGAGATATTGTACATTATGTATATAACTACTGTTTAGTATGAAACTGGGCAATAATTTGGTCTTGTGCCAAAGTCTGTCTCCCCTTCAAAACATTTCCCAGAGCAGTGCCTAATGCGATGATGCACTGGAAAGGTGGTTGGACTGGTTGGGTTTAGACCTTAAGTTTAATTTGGAATTATGCATTGATGTGTGATTACCTGATTATACTAAAATAATTTAGGAAGTATCCATCATTTGATCACAGAATGACAGTTTTAAAACTATATTTAGCTCATGGGACCCTTTTCAAGACAGAATCTACCTTAAAGGGTTTATTGTGACAGTTTATATTGTACTTCAGTAATGCATCTCTTCTACATGAACGAAGTTACATTCTGTCATATTATGAAAAAATCAATTGCCTCACGGTGAAATCTGGGCTTTTGGGGATCCTGGAAGCCTGGTTTAGACAGGTGGTAATTCAGCCCAGAAGATGGGCTTAGAAACCACAAATGTATGGTACAAACTACAGTATATTCATCCAGTATTATCCTAGATGGTCAGATTTTTACTGCCAAACCCTGCCAGCTATCTAGGACTTTTGTCAGATATTAGTTTGGTTGGTGAGAGACTCTGGGGAAAATGAAGAAAAGAACCAGGTTTTTGGCTAGAAAAAAACAAATTCAATCGATAAAGAAAGTTTTAGACAGCTGGCCAATTCTCTTGTTTTGAGTTGTTTTGACAACCCAATCACGGTGTGAAAGTCTGAGAGCAACACTTAAAGGAGAACTACAGATCGCTCCGAAAATTACTCATAGTTGTATTGGATTTGAACCCAAGAGCACACATCGGCAAACAGCAGTTTCAACAGCTTGGGTGGTTAGCTGTGAAGGATGGTGCCATACAACTGCAACTCAGTGTGGTTCACAATATCTATAACAACAGAGCCCCTGAGAATCTCAATGACCACCTTTATAAGTTTGGGGTAACTAACGCCCAACAAGCTAGAGTCAGTGTTGCTGACTTGAGCTTGCCAAAGTTCAGTATATAACATCATGGGGATTTGTTCCTTTAGATTCTGTGGTGCATGAAACTGAAAGTTACCACTGCACATTAAAAAAATAAGTGACCACCTCTTTTTTATTTTATTTTATTTTTTTTAGAAAGAAAGTTTAATAAAGTCTAACATTTGCCATCCTGGATAACTGGTCTCATGAAGCTGATCATCATCTGGCTCAGTTAACTCTGAGTTTACCTCTGGGTACAAATTTATTCATATGAAAGAAACGGTGTTGTTAATGAGAAGTGGCACTATCAGATCCATGAATAAAGTAGGCTACTTAATATGACAAGAAATGAAACAGCGACCAATGAACCAATGACTGACATGTTGTATTTATAATCAAGAAATCATCCCTCTTTTTGTCGAAGCTCCATCTTAAAACCAGAGTAACGGATGGAAAGCTTGGAACAGGATAACTATTCTACTGATCTACAAAAATATCTTCTGCTCTTTATTATGTTCTTTTACTGTGAACTCTTCTCTCTATGTCATGTAAGAATAATAACTCCCTATAATGCAAACCCTCAGTTGGGCCTCTGACTGAAAGAGGCAATATTAGCTCTGGCCTCCGTAAGAGTCCACCTTAAATGCCCACTTTCTTCTGAGTGGCTGAACTTTCCATTAGACGTCCGTCTAATGAGCATCACCTCATCCTCTTACCAGTGTAGAGGTTCTGAAAGCAAACTGTAAAACTAAGAAACTTGTGACTAAAACTGAATAACATAATAAAAGTGACTCTAAATGGCAACTTCTCAAATCCCTCCGTACATGTTCGAGCCGATCTAGAATATGAGAGTGGGCAGCACAAACATCCAACAAAGCAACAAAGATTACAGCAGGTTATGACTGTTCTCTATCTGACATTATGGTGGACTTAGTCTTTCTATCACAATCCATATAATTTTTTTTCCTATATACGCCCCTGTTAATAATATGTGTGGGAAATGTGCTAAAGCACTGACTGAAACACAATGCTAGTAAAACTTTCAACTAATGCCAAACGACTGTATAGTAAATCTGCAATGTCATATCCTGTATACATAGGGAATTTGCATTTGCACAAAAAAAAACCCAGCGTCTTCTCGACATGGTGACAGGCTAACACTAAGCGAACTCTTCCCGACCTCCTACCTTTGTCTGAGGATGTGCCAATCTACCTGGTAGGTGGGGAATATGCCAATGTGTTACATAGTGACGTAGAAAAGTTACAGAAGAAAAATCTAAATCTCTACAAAGAGCAGTGTTAAAAACTCCCTGGACTTTGAGCTTTGTAACTTAGCAGACCTTTTACATGCACAAAAAGCTATATAATACACTAAAGGAAAGGGGAAAAACCCAAAAAGCAGAACATGGGCATTTTAACTACTGCCTTATACAGGTAAGTCAAGTCAATGACACAAACTATTCCACAGTAGCAATCTCTCTTACCTTTTTGCTCTATGCTGTGGTTGACTATGACATCGTGAGCTTGTTGTGCCTATTCGTCTAATTACACACGAAGCCTTTGGGTACAATATCGATATTTGTTTATTCATTTTATGTAGTAGCTCACTCGCTGCAATAGAGGAGGCAGCCATGTTGTCTCTAAGGCTCAAGTAAACACGGGACGGGAGCTGTAGTTTTTGAAAGTGACATTTAATATGGGTGTCTACGCCGCTAGTTTTTGGATTAAAACTACAAAGCCCAGTACTGGGGATTTCCCGTTTCCGATATAAATTGCATCATTTCCGGTGTGCATAAGAACTGGCGGGACTTTTCCACATGGTAGCTGAGGACCAGGTTGTTGACAAACCTGCAAAAGTTGTTTTTACGCGGCACCCTGATAAAATTTTCACAACATGATGGCTACAAATGGAAAGGACGCATGTGGATTAAAAGATGACGTGTCGTCGGTTTCTTCAAACGGCTCAGCTGCGGTGAACGGAGCAGTCACGGAGGGATCATCCGGCTCCAAGCTGCAGAATGGAGGCACAGTACGCCCGGAGAGGTTCACCTTCAGTCCGGAGCCCTCCTTTGAGAATATCCGGCGGCTGCAAGCACAATTCACGGACGAGCGGGACTGGAACCAGTTCCACCAGCCCCGCAACTTGCTTCTGGCCATGGTCGGGGAGGTAGGCGAGGTGGCGGAGCTCTTCCAGTGGCGGGGGGAGGTTTCCGAGGGCCTGCCGGACTGGACCGAATCGGAGCGGGAGCACCTGGCACATGAACTGAGCGACGTGTTGATCTACCTGGTGGAGCTCGCCGAGAAGTGTCACGTCGACCTTCCCCAAGCGGTGCTCCGTAAAATGGCCCTAAATCGTCTGAAGTACCCCGCGAGCAAGGTTCACGGATCGGCCAAAAAGTACACCGAATACAAGGACTGAGTGTCGGCGTCAAGAGACGGATGGTGATCTGTCTGGAGGTGACTGCTGGAGCTGCTGTGCACTTCACTGATAACATGCTGCAGTTTAACCATGGCCTACTGCTACTGAACATTTTATCGCTTGGTTCAAATGGCTTTTTCTGGGTTGATATGTACGCGCTTTATCTTAGTCATTTTTTCTTCTTCTTCTGTTATGCACATTTGTTAGCCTAGATGCCTGCATATGCAAAGCCACATTTAGCAGGCAAGGCACTTTAGGCATATGTTGGCTTTTATTGAACTCAACTTTTAATCCTGTTTTTAGCCTGCCCACATGAGGCATTGCATACTTTTTTGTAGAGAAAATACACAATACATTTGTCCATTGGATTTGGGAATTATTAGGAAGAAAATATTTCAGAGTGCTACAGTGGATTGGAAAGTTGAAGAGGAGGAGCTGAAGCAGATGATTATTTTCCTGACTGTCCCAGACATGGAAAAAAGAGCAGTCAAAAGAGAGAGTGATTGTGAATTGTTCTTTTTTGTGTCTGTGTTTGTTGATTTGTTTGAATATCCCATCATATCCCATCCTCTCATCTATTGTCTTATTCTGATCACAACTTTTAAAAAAAATTCTTGTTTTAAAGTAAAAGTTGCTTCAAGTCTTTCCTGTGTATTTTTCACTTCACTGCTAAGTTTAAAAACAATGTATTTGTCAGTAGCCTGTTTGCTCTCACCATGCAAGTTCAGTCTAAAAAGGGTCATGCAAAAGATTAAACTGGAAACTCAGTATATGCAGGCATTTCTTCCAGTAATACAACCAGCTATCACTATGCTTAACAACAAAATGCACTTGCAGCCTTCAGTCTTCCTTCACTTGACAAGACATTAGTGTTTGTCTGAAAATGTTGGTGTAATAACTTATTGTTATGAGGTCATTTAAGCCCCTTTTTACACTGGTCAAAAAACCTGCTAACATCGGGCTTTTGACCAAAATGTAAACTGGTGCAATTGGCATTCACTCCTTTTTATTTAAGAAATTAGGTCTTCCCATATGTTCCTACCTGGGATGAAAGTTTAGATAAATCTTTCAGCAAAGGTTTTAAATTCAGAACACATTGATAAGGGTATTTGTGTGTGCAAGAGAGGGGCATTTAGTGTAACGCGGGGATGAAAACATTTCGTAAAACAGATTTTTCATTTCATTTTAAAAATTGTTTTGAGACGCAAACATTGCCCTCAGCTGCGTATCCTGGTATTCACTCAGGCATTAGTCATCCAAAGGCTGCAACGGAGAACAGTCATGTATCACTAAAATGTTGCTCTGTGTGCAAGTCGAGTCACACTTCAAAGTAAACAGCTTTTAACTTAAGCAGATATGACATGGCATGTCGCATTAAGAATGAGCAATTGTCCACTTTTCCTGATGTGTATCCAAAAACGTGGATATGCAATCTCCCCTCCTCCTCTGGCACTGTAATGTGTAAATCCATCATTTTAATTTTGAGCTCTTTGGAATGAAGATTTATAGTATAAAGAAGGGCTGAGCTTTTTTTCAGTCTTGATAAAATGAAGTGGAATAACCACAGTAGGCCCCTAAATTTGTTTTCAGGATCATAAAACCTTAGCTCCAACATTATTCCCAACAAACTCTGCAGTTCATGCTCTACAGCTCAAAGTGAATCATTTTCAGCAGTAGTTCATCCAAATCATCAGCCCTCCCTCACTTACAGTGTGTAATGCACAGTGAACATCATTGCAAAACAGTGTGCCCTATATCTTAAATGGGAGATTGTGACATTTTGTAGATGCTATCTCAACAACTCAGTGTCTAAATGTGTGCCAGCCAGGCAGCAGGCTGCAGTTACAGCTTTCTCAGGAGAGTAAAATGTAGAAATGTTCAGCCTGCATTGTTGTTCTTCTTGCAGTTTTCTGTAGCACTGCTTCTCTGAGAATACACAGGCTCTGCTGAAAAGATTTGTTAAGAACTCCTCAATTCATGCCATTGTTTTAGACTGGAATATATTGTAGCACATTTCCATATTTTGATTTAGCCTCAAACTGCGGCACACACACATACAAGTCAGATGTAGAATTAGACTCCCTAAAGCTGATCCTGAATCCAGCTCTAACCTAGGTTAGATAGTATGACTTGCATTACACATTTATTGTTTTTCCTTGTAGGACTTATTACATTTGTTCACCATTATCCCATGCAAATGAATGTCACAAAGAAGTAACATGATCTTTCTCTTACAAATGCAAAGTTAAATTCATAAACAATGAAACACACACTTGGGGATTTGCTGCTAGCAAACTTTAGATATAGCTTTGTCACCATCATTAGTTAGTCAATTCACCACCTTAGTGTCTCGTCTCTACTGTTGCTATATAGCACTACATTTTACCATTTACCATCATCCCATTATTGTCACTTGTGGTCACAGTGGCCATTAGCTTTAAGGTGTTTGCAGGTGAAATTCAGTGGGTTGTGATACTTTTGAAATACTTGAAGTTTCGTTCAGTCTCTTGTAAAACAACTTATCCTGTTGAAGTTGAGCTTGGGCTATCTAAGCAGTATCTGACAAAACTACACAATGACAGTGTGTGCTAACCAGCTTACTGGCTTTGTTGACATAATATTTTCAAATCAAGTTATGCGCATGTAAGCATAGAATCAATGTCTGTATTGATCAGACAGTTACATGCATCATATATAGATTCTGAGCAGTGTATTTCACAGATGAATCTTATGTGGGAGCGTCAAAGTCTTGTATGTGAACAATAATTTTTGAACTCTTTAAAATGCATGCCTAATAATTACCTTAGCATCCATCACTTCACAGTTGAGTTACAAAGAAAATCAAAAGGATATACACCTTATCTTTATCTGCCCAGTGAGGCTGTGAAATCATTTTCATTGATGAAACCTGCCTTCATGTTCTCTGAGGCTGCAGTGATGGGGATACCCACAAAAGTCCTCAAGACTTAAAGGACACTTAAAAATGAATATGTAATGGTGGATTTGATTCACTGCTGATGAGTGTCCTTCATGTACACTCGCTCATTTATTGATATCAGTTTTAATAGCTGGAGTGGACAAATGGCTTGGAAATGCTATACGTAAATACATCAAAGTTCTCCGAGACCTGGAACCATCTCACAAATTTCACGGTAAATTGTGTGTTTGCTGGCAGGAGTAGTTGGACAGCTCCAAACCACACAACAAAAAGGACCCAGACCTGTAAAGTGCATCTCGACTAGCTTTTCAAGGCTGCATTTATTATTATGTTGTGTTTTGTTCACTCAAAATTGGAAATAAATGTACACCTGTTATCTTGAAACACAGGCCCATACTTATAATCACTCTATAGTTGTTAAAAGTGGAAGTTGAAAGTTAACTGAGGCATAGTTTGCCCTCATGTCGTGATGTTTTCATGTTTTAAGAAAGAAGTTAGACCGTTCCCATGGTGCTATTCCTTGTCTGAAGATGGCGCTGAGGGCTTAATTACATTTAAGACTTTTGATGAGTTTAAACCTTACATGTTCTACTTTTTAATGGTCAGCCCTGCAGATACCATCAGGCCTGTTGTGGGTTTCAAAAGGATGTAGGACATTTATATTTTCATGCTGACACAGATAAGCTCTCAAAGAGACATACTTGAGTGAGGGTATTTATGTTTGTGTGGAACAGCTTTGGGTTTTTATTTTTTCTCTTTCTTTTGGGCCACTTCCTTCTTCTTTTCACAATCTGAAACACACACACAGACACTCTTTTATCCCCATCATAGAGACAGCAGTGGGAGCTGTCAGATCTCACACAGTGGGGTTACCCAGCAGCAGGGGTTCACATCACATGCCACACATGCATATGTACATGTACATGCACACAGAAACACACACAAACCACAGGCTTTTTTTTTCTTCTCCTTGGACCATTGCTAATGGGGAGCCATAATTTCTTGTCTCTTGTGGTTCTGTCAGAGGCAGTCACATCTTAAATACCCCTGACTGATCCATTTTGAACATGAACTACTTGGCAATGTTCTTCCTCTTCATGAAACTTACAGCTCAGCCAATACAACAATTCTTACAAATCAAATTCCCTGCCAACAATTCAACATTTATATGAGGGTTTCCATGGGTTACAATCAGTTCACTGCTTGAATTTGTCAAATAAAATATAACTTCATTGTGACCCAATACATGAAAATAAAAACACATTTTAACACCTTTACCACCTGCAGTTTTAGATCACCCATAACAAGTAGCTTTACTTTGTAGCTTTGATGTCCTTTATCCAAACAAAGCTGTGGAATTTTAAGTAATAGGCATTTTGACATATTGTAGAAGGAAAAGCACAGGTGTGATCAATAACAAAGCTGAACTCCACTTATGTGTGCTTGTTTCAGGGCCGTGGTGTTGCTGGCTCACTGACACAGGTCACTGGAAGGAAGTCATCGTTAATGTAATTGGATCCACCTGTGCCTTCTCTTATCTGCTGTGGAAAAGCCATTTTCTCTTTTCCTCTTTTTGATTGCTTTATTGAACCAGCAACATTTCAGACACAATAGAGTGATAGTCTTCAGCTTGACCAGATCAAGCAGATAGACAAGAACATGCAATAGTGTAAACAAATAGTCTATAAATAACACGGACAACTAAAACAGGAGAGACACAATGTCTAACCAACCACCAAATGAAATACGCAACATATTGTGTAATTGCAAAGACTAAATTCTGGGCTCCTTTATCATAAAAACAAAAATTTAAATTCCACTTTTTGAATGCTGCCAGATGAGGCTGCACTTGCATTAGTGCAAGAAGAACCAAACCAAATTAAGTAAACAGGTCTTTTTCACTGACGCCATGTTGACATGTCACAGTGAGAAAAGCACAGGTGTAAACAAGGAAAGTAATGGTGGCCAGATTACATTTAGCTGCTTTAGTTTCAGGGTCGTTGTATTGTGAATGCTTCCTCACTGTCACACTGTTATGACTTACTGAGACACTTGAATAGCATGGAGCCATTGTTCAAAAAGTCATAATGTCTGCTGTGGAAAATGCCTGCCTCTCATGAGAGATTCAACATGACTGCTCTTGAGAAGCAAACCAAATTCGCCATTTTCTAATGTAAAAGATGAGAAAATGCTTATTTTATTATTAATGCAGACTTTTAAGTGGGGCCATACAGTTTGAGTCAAGGCTCAATCTGCAACCAGGAAAAGTGGGCAACTTGTAGAAAGACCCTGTGTCAAAAACTAGCTTTAAGATCTTAATTGTCCTAATTTATAAGCTATTTGTTGCTCATGTGTTGTAAACGTGTGTTTCATCAGAGCCCTTCCACTTTTTCACACAGAAAGTCTGGGGCAATATAGTATTATTCCATCATAGAAGTACTATAAGGCTACAACCAACAATTATTTTCATTATCAATTAATCTTTTATTCAACTAGGAGGTTAATCCTGATATGGTCTGAGTAAAATTGTAGCTAGCCTATTAAAAGCAAAAAGGAGTCTTTTATTTTTACACCCATTAAGGTAAAGTGTTGTTCAGGTTGTCAGCTCCAGTTAGCTGCCACTATCGCGTGACATACAGTCCAGCTAGGTGTATTGTAATTAACCGGCGCTGCAACACCTGGTCAGTTTATTTTAGCCACCTGCTGCTTTGAAAAACTGCTGTTACAAACAATTTCAACACAGCTGCCCTTGCTCACACAACATCTCAGAAGTTAGTATACCTGTCAGAGAGTTCGCGTACGCTGCTTTTTCTAGGCTAAGTGGAAGGAACTTTGTTTACCTGACCGCACTCCATCTTCTGGGAATATTAGCTTTGTCCGTTAGCAACAACTGCAGTTCGGGGATGAACCACACCTGCTAACAGCTCGGGATCACAACTTGTAGCTACAAAAGGATTTAATTTTTCACTCCGCTAAGATGACTCGATCACTGCCTCAGTTCACCAGGCTAAGGTAAGAATTAGCTGGTTCTATTACATCCTGACATTTATCTTGGTTATGTCTAGCCCAGGTATCTTTTAGATTAGGCCTTATTGTGGTTTGACCAACAGTCCTAAGATATTAAGTTTATGATCATGTGTGACAAAGAAAAGCATCAAATCCTCACATTTGAGAAGATGCAAAATTTGCAAGTATGTGATATTTTTGCTGTGATTGTCAGTTATCAAAGTGGTTGTTGCTTATCCACTAATGGACTAATCAGCTCTAGACTCGTCTAACATTTGTATGAAAATGTCTACTGCACAAAAATACTTTTTTGCCAAATTTGTAAAACCTGAATCAAATTTTTTTTTTTTAACTGTATGCATTTTATATTGTAATATAAACATGTTGTGTTCATATTTTTGCATGTTTTTTTTTTTTTTTTCTTCACAAATTGCGCAACATTTCTTTAGGCATGAGGAAATATGGGTTTTCTTTCCTGTAAATTGGATGCTTAGCTCTGTGACTCAAATGTATGGGAGGCACAAACATGAGACTGTTTAGTTGTTGTATGGTTGAAAATACTGGCTGAGTGCTGCTGCTGGCAATTTATGGCTATTTCACAGATGTGATGTTTGATGCTTGAGATGGCTGCTAATTTCTGCTCTCATGCTGCTGCCACCTATTATGTGCAATGTATTTTAATATTAGAGTGCTATGGGATGAATTGCGTCCACCCTCCCCAGGTTGTTGGTGCTGTTTTTGTGGAGTTGCCATTTTGGCTCACTGCAAATTGGGTCACAAGTGAAGGATGTTATTGTATAATGGCTTGATAGAATGTAATTTATTGTATTGTATAATGGCTTTAGAAATGTAAACATGAGTGCACAGCCCATTCACATAATTATTTTCCTGTAATAATGGCTTTAGGGGAAACTTAATATGGCTATTGTTAATAGAATAGGTAGTCACTTTAACCTTTTCTCCCCATACCTCAAATTTATTAGCATTAGGGTAATATTTGAATTCAAAGGCATTAGGTATTTGAGAGCTTGTTTTACTATTATTTATATCATAACTAAATTAAAACTGTCACAGTGCCCGTCCTGTGGTTTACACTGCTGCCAACACCACACAACTGCCAACCGTAAGCTCTTATTCCTAACTCATGGTAATCTTGAGTAAGAGATATGTCTGCCTGCTTGAATCTATGAATTACTGTGTGCAATTATATGTACAAGTATAGTTACTGCAGCATATGAATCAAGTTTGCTGCTACACATGAGGTGGCTTGGTGGATTCAGATGTATGGGTCTCAGTTCTCTAGTTAGCTTAGTTCCCTTATGGCGAGCCTGAGGTGCATTGCTGGAGAATGACCATAAGTCAGGTAGAGCCTACATATATTGCTGCAAATATTGCTCCAACACTGCTGTTGCTCATCCAGCATTTCATGTGCCCCACCTCCACCCCAGCATCCACCTGTAGACTCTGATTCCCCTGTGGAGGAGTTTATCATTGTCACTCCCCAATCTTGTCTGTGCTGAGCTTTGTGTTTGCTTGCAGGGAGGAATTGAAGTCGGTCTCTATAGACACCAAATACACCATGTACTACTCTGTATTCATTTAATAAGACTGCCCTTCGGTTGAGGAGGTGGCTGACTATGCTTGCATACAATGCGCTTATGCATGATGGTTATACAATCCATACATTTTTAAGAAATTTCATGTTCTGAGTTGAATCATATTTGCTCCGTTTTTTTATCCATTCGGGTCTCTTTTACTGCCTGTTGTTTTTGTAAGCGGACTGTTTTGCACTGAATGCTCTCGCCTATTGTTGTCTATGGTCTATTGTTCTGTCTGCTTCGTGTACACTTTGATGCAAACAAATTGTCTTCCTGGGACAAATAATACTGAAAGCGAACTGAACTGAACTCGGCTAGAGTGAATGAATGAAGGAGTGTTAAGTACAGGCCAATCGCCGATTACGCTATTTAGAGATTCTTTGCAATAACATATGAATGAATATCTTCCATTGTTCCTTTGCAGCATATTTTGGTATTGAATTTTCTTTAAATATGAAATCTGGAACTTCCTGCACAGTGTTGCTCCCTCTAGCCATGAAAAGTATCTGAAAATGATGTTTGAACCACTTCAGAGACGGTGGCGTTGTTGTGGAGGGGTCTTTGAAAGACTGCTGTTTATTTGAACTAAGCATCGCAAAACTAGGAAAATGGGACAGCTACTGAAAGTGTGAAACTGAAGGGCTAATTCTGTTGATTTCAATGTGCGATCATACAAACTTGGTGTGAAAAGCAGTGCTGCCAATGTGCTGCTTTAACAGACTTTATTGGCCATTGTCAACCAGGACAAGTGCGGTCTGACAAGCTGTTCAGCATTTCTCAATAGCAGAGGATGGAGATGATCTATGTCCACAAAATAAACCAGTTCCTTGTTTATCTGTTTTCTAGTCTCTATCACACAGAAAGATATATTAATAAAAAAATGCCTATGTGATTAATTCCATTCTTAGGCTGTCTCTGAGGAATATTAATCTTGCAGTCCTATTTTAGCCTTATGTAATTGGTGCTTAGTAGGTAAAATATTCCCGCTATATTTATTGGCAAGATTTACTTGGTGGTGACATACTGTATATATCATGAAGGACAGTAGAGAAGCCCTTTTGAATGCTCTTGACTTTACATGGAGCTGACCGTTGTACCAAAAACCCATACCTAATGTATGAGGCTGAGGCTGGATATCTTTTTTTTGATTTAGATAAATGGTTTCACCCAGTGTTTCATCAACTAATATTCTGATGAAACGTTACAGTTCTGGTTAAGTCTTTGGCACACGTGAAATCACACATCTGTTTGTGGTTCTTGATGTAATACAAAGACAGTACAGATGGCTGGACACCAGGTGGTTGCAGACAACATAATACATCCATTGACTGAGAAACAGCTCTAACTTAGTTTCTACCTAAATGATACAAGAATCAGATTAGATTCCTTCTTTATTGACATTGCATGTAGTAAATTCTACTACAACCAAATGCAGTTCAGCATCTAACCACATAGTGCAAACAGAAGCAAAAGTGCCTATAGAGAGATATAAAGAGAAACTAATGTACAGAATGAATAATAGACCAAAGGAGTAATGGTAGAAAGTATGTACAGTCAGTGCAATGTATACTAAATACACAAAACAATATGCAAAAATGTAGCAGCTATATAATATCAGTATTTAACTACGAACTAACAAACAGTAATAGTCTGGTTCTACAGTGTAAACAGAAACTAGAAATACGTGCAGTTCAATGTGATCAGAGTTGAATAAAATCAGTTAAATGTAGATAATGGGGAGTGCAAATACAGCAGTTGTGCAAAAGAGAGGCAAATGTTGTGTGTGTGTGTGTGTGTGTGTGTGTGTGTGTGCGCACAAGAGGCTGTAGTTGTCTCATGTGTATGTGCACAAGTGAAATGGAGCTTTTTAGTTTTACATTATTTCTTATCACAATATACATTTATATGAGATCATATTCAATTGTAAATAATGAAATATCTTATCATAAAAACTGTGGAAAGCTTCTCACTATTCTTCATGACAGCCCTCTTCTGTTAAAAAGTTAGTAAATTCTCTCAGGATAACACCAGTAAGTGTCGTAGAGTCGAAGACTGTCAGTTCAGTGGAATTTAACACTTACCTGATGGTTGCCTCATTTTTACATCGGAGGGCGAAGGAAACACAAACATAAAACAGAAGGAAACAACTATAAAGAATCTCAAATTCCTCAAAACAAAGAAAACATATCGTCTATAAAAATGTCTGTTGTTGTGTACAGCAGGACCAAGAATTCCCAAAGTGTTCACCAAGGTAGTGAAGCTATATTTCTACTGACAGAAGAATTCAGATCTACGCTCCTCTTGACATCCTCCTATCTCTCTGTGTGTCAGTGAGACCTGCATGGTGCAAAAAGGGACGAGTATATTGGAGTATAGCAGTAATGTACCTTACATTTCTAAAAATTGCATTTCAGTGGTTGTGTCATGACTATTAAGCAAAAACAAATGGAAGATGATGAATTGGAGTAAGGCTGCATTAAACTACAGCCTCACACAGCAATTAATGATTATTTTAATGAATTGTTCATTCATTTTCATTCATTCTTTTTCATTGATTAATCTGCAAACTATTTTCTCAATTAATGGATTTATCATTGCATGTTGCAGTTTCCTACAGTACAAGGTGATGTCATCAAAATCTGACCAAAAACCAAAATATTAAATATACTCTTATGCAAGCCCAAGAAAAGCAGCACATTCTCACATTTGAGAAGGTGGAAATGTTTAGCACTTTAATGCTGAATTAACCCTTTATCAAAATAGTTTGCAATTCATTTTCTTCTGATCAGCTAATCGATTAATCCACCAATCGTTGCAGCCCTACAACACTTCTGAGGCAATCTTAATAAAAGAGGAACAATATGTTAACAAAAGATTTGAAGCATCTATTGCAGAGCTACAGCACTATGTTGCATTATATTGCACAGGTGGTGCTGGTATTGTGTCCAACCCCTGCATACTTGTGATTTGCAGCAGGAGCTGAGTTGTGTGAAACCATAACAGTGAAACACATGTGACGGATGTATTTGGCAAATGGTTAATAACAGGAATGATCAAAGTGTGACAGAACAGGCACAGGTCCCATTCACATAATGGCCACAGGGAACCAAGAGCAACAAAGCTAATATGTGACAGTGAGAGGCAGAAGGATTGTCTTTTGATTTAGCTGTGCAGCTGAAACGAGCAACTGAAACGATTTATGCACAGGTGACACTAGGTGCTGGTAAAAGTATACCATTTTTCATGCTGAGTAATGGACATAAAATTGTATTCAGTGTTAAAAGATGTTTAACGAATACGGGCAGTGATATTCTAAAAAATCAAACAAACATATTCATCTTGGTTTCCTTGTAGGTCATGTGATCATGCCCAGGTAGCTGACGAGTTAAACCAAAACACTTTCTGTCTATTATCTCCTTTTTCCAAGTTGGTCACTGCTGTTTGTATGACTTTTCAGATTTTTCTATTTATGTCTCTAAAATTTCATGGTGTGTAAGTTCCGAGTAATGATGATGGTCCTTGGATTTCAAACGTTGACGTTTTAGCCATGTTTTTTCACACTGTGTCACCTTTTGTACCTGGAGTATATTGAAGAACCTTTTCTACTTTTTGTCAGTGTTTGGGTACATTCTTTCTAGCTGGAGTACTATGTATTTTTTATATTTTTCAAAATGGGTCACAGATACAAATAAATGCTAAATAATGTCCTATAGCAGCTGGGCACTGTAGCTGTTCGTGAACATTACTCAAACAGAAGTATAGGGTGTATTTGTTTTGGACTTTTTTCAACTGCAGATGTGGGGCTCTTGTGAGTATTTACAGTACCAGACATGGGTTTTTGGGATTGAATCAAAATACAGTGTCCATGTTCTTTGCAATGAAGAAACATTTCACCCATTGTAACGGTGTGGCTCATATTAATACAATAGGTATTGGGCTTTGACTATACAGACAATACTTGTTAGTGGGATCACTTAATCTCTTCTGTTGCATTTGAGCTTTTCTTGGGATTTGATGACAATAAGAAAAATTTATAATAAATATGTATAATAAAATGTATAATACTACCATAGCAACACTCATGACCGAACTCCCGTATAACTATACATTTCTGACAATAGTCCCAGGGCAGATTTGGCTTGACATACATCTTTTGAATTGGAAGTCAACCACTGTCTACGATCACCCTATTCCCGACTTCCCTATTCCTTGACTACTCCTGGAGGGGCTGTGTAGGAGTGATAGACAGTAGTGACACCCTAAATCAACCGTAGAGACTGATCAAAGTACTGCATTGTTGGACTGAAATTGGACTTGGACTCGCTGTGGCAAGCTCAATATAAGGCAAGTTTCTGTCCTGTCTGGTCTCATTTCGAGCTCAATGTTTTGAATGATTCATCATACGGAGTGTGGAAATGATGAGGGAGAAGTTCAAATAGAGAGTGACAAATTCTTGGTTGAGATGTTTCTACCGGAGGGGGCTAAGAGGTGTTGTTGTTCAAATGCAGAGCTTAAGTCGCTCTTTGCTAGCCGTTTCTGTTCTGAGTAGATTTCCCACTTTTTGTGCTTCAGTTTCCTTTTTCCTGCCTTGCAGAAGTTGGAAATCAGCAGCAGAATTTTTCTCTTTCATAGCCTTTAGTTGGAGTCAATCTCATACTTGTGCAATATAATGGCATACAGTCACTTGTATAAACCAGATATGAAGCAAAAGAGACCACTGAATTTATGTTAGGCAGTCTCGCAAAATTATACAATACTCTCTTACAATGTCCTCTGTTTCTAAGGACTGGAGATACAAGATACTCTCTGAATGGCATCCAAGGCTATCTTTATTCAAAGAGACTGTTGCTATGTAGGACTGTTGCTATGGAGAAGTCTTTTACCCTCTCATTGAGATGGACAGCTGTAGCCTCGCCACAGGGAGGAGCCCTTTCTCTCTCTCTTCTTCCTGTGAGATGTTTCCTGAGGAGTTCAACCTGGGGGTTGAGCCCGTGTTCCTCCTTCACAATGATAAAAATAAAACAGTGACTCACTCACACTGACAAGGCAGGAAGCTAAGTGACCAAAGTATACAAGTTTTCAGTCATGTAGCAGATCAAATCCCATAGTTTGTACCTTTTCGAAAGCCTCAAGGCGTGCATGATGATCATAAAGTTTGAAGTATGCTCTAGAAACAGATGATGTTATGTCTGATTGCATAAGCTTGTGCAATAAGTATGTCAGAAATGCTGTATATGTGGCAGAAAAATTGTTTATTTCATTTGTAAAATAACAAATGGTTGGATGGGTGGTTAACAGCCTGCTGTCAAAACTGTTTCCACATCCATGGCAGTTGCAGCATTTCACCATATTAAAATTTACTGGGAGTGTAATGATTAATAAGATTGACACTGTTAGATGTTACAAGAGAGTCACTGTAATATGCTGTTTCTATATGGACAGCCTGGTTTTAAAGAGAATTCTTACTTTAATCATATTTTTTATTATGAAAGGAGAGGCGGACTTTTTTAGTTACAAGGATTGTAAGTGTGTGTGTGTGTGAGGAACACAGTTACCATGAGGAGATAATTGTGTCTCAGTTTTCTCCCTGTTACTGTTTTATTGTACTAACTATATCAACTTTATGGGTGCTGTTATAACAAAAATGCATAAGAATATATCTAGAATTTAGTGGACTACTGGTGCAGTACAGGGATTTAATCAGCTATGTACCCTTAAAATGTTGCTATTGTTTGATGTTACTGCTATGTTTGACTTGCACTATGTTTTACCTTTGAGAAATACTTTATTTTGAGCTTACTATTTGGGCACAGTGGTTGTGGAACATCACTGTGACAGCCAACATAGACTGGAAACTACCTGTCATTCTTAAATAGCAACCTTGTCTCATAGAAGTTATGTTAATGTGCTTCCTATATGTTTTGCCATATACCTCTTTTAAGGAAATTTCTCTGTAACTGCTCATAATTAATTGGTTAAGGTTAGGGAAAAGGTTGTGAGTTTAGTTACATGTAAGTATATTTATTACGTCTTGTCTCATGCTCCAAGTCACTTTTGATTTTACTTGAATATTCAACAGGACTACAATCTACCTCTAACATCTCTAACACTGCTGTATTTGACATAAGCAGATATTGGAGGGGAAAATCTAATTTAAAAAAAAGTTCACTGAATATTTTACATGTACATTTTATGTAAAAATACTTTGCAGATATGTTTATGGTTATAAAAATGTTTACTCATTGTGTTATTACAACTCATGTTGCTAAAACATACGGTTGGTTTACAGTATTATGTTTCTCTCAAACATAATTGCTGCTTTAAATTAGTGTATAAAAGTAATTTTGAGGCATCACAGTTGTCAGAGGGGAAACATAGGATTGGATTAGATATGACTGACTCTGTGAGAACATTTACATTAGTTTCGAAAAAGTGAGATAATTAGTCATTTGAAAATGGATCATCAAAATCTTTCACTACATGCAAAAGCTGAAGGACTTCCTGCAGAACAAGAGAGCGTGTATTGTATAATGAGGCAGGTGTTTTGAGCCCTGCATAGAAACCCCAATTCAGAGAATATCCTGGTCTGTAAACCTGCTGAGAACAGCCTGCTGTTGCACTTCAGCTCTGCTGCTGCGCTCACAGATCAGGCCTGCAAGGACATATTCAGCATCCCAAAGTGCCTACCTGTGGCAGCTGTTTTGACGGAGGCCAGTGCTCAGCTGTGCCAGCTGCTGGGAATACTGCTGTACCCTTCTGGAGTGAAACCAGTGTCGTCAAGGCAATCCTCCACTCTCCATGTGGAATAAGCGGAAAATGTCCACATCTGATTCACTCTTGCCATATTACATGACAAGCTAGTCATTGAGAATATTCAGGACCAAATACAATGTTACAAACAATTCCCCCATTATCAGCTGTAGTTGTTTAGTCACAAATTTCTGCTCAGTGAAAGAGAGGATTCAAGATCAAAACCTCTCAAACTTTTTTGGTGAATTTAATTTGCATGTGCATGTGTGCCTGTTTTTTAAGATTTTTTTTCATTTTTATTGCAAGCCCTTACTTTACACCTTGTTTCCATTAGTTGCAGAGTTTGTAGTTAGCCCCTGCTGTGAGGGTGTTTGAATTCATGATCACTCTAGGAGCAGCAGCTGTGGGCTGATGCTCTTTGTATGAATACCACCCGTGTGTTTTTCACTGAACAGGGTCAGAATACAGATGAGACCCGATTAGACCCTCCCCATTAGTTCCCTTGCAATAATGTGTGCTTCCCTGTAGTAAAAGCCACCCGAGCTATGGGTGTTTCAGTCCCTGGCTCCATTTGTCTTTCAGACTACTTTCTCTTTTTTTCTTCCTTGGTCATTACACAGTTGCCTCTTTTGCTCTTTACCCTCCTCCAGGTCCTCCCCCTTTCTCTGTGTTGTCCCCCAGGTCCCTCTTCTCTTGCCCTGCTACTTGTCTAACCCTTGAGGAGCTTCCTTACTTTGGTCTGTAACAGGGGTCATCAGCTACTCCCCCTGTGTTTCTACTGGCAGACTATCACTCAAAACCACCACAAGGGTAAAAAAAGACAACTACTATCACCCCCCCCCCCCCCAAACACAATAGCCCACACTAGCATTACAAAAACGGCACGATGACTGGAACACGTTTATACTACCAAACAATATTGTACTGGAGAGTGACTATAAAAGCCTGTTATGATTGGCACTGTTGTACCATACTCCAGAGTCAAGTACCAGCTCGTTTACCACCCACAAGTGTACATCAGCCCTTCCGGGGTGAAGTTAACATTGTTACTCACTTTGTATGGTAACGCTTTTGTTAACCCCTCCATAACAAATTACAAGTGGTGTATAAACAATCCATAAATACTTTAACATAATATAATATTGATTCACAGTAAGAACATAAAAAATATTTATACATAGTGTTCATTTACAAGTAAAGTAATTCCTTGCTGTGTAAACATTATAACCCAGTGCATGTAATACATTTATTATGTTTTATAAATTTATTCAAATGTATAAAAACCTAACCAATTGGATTGTGTGATTTTAACATAACCAAGTAGTTGGTAGCATTAGCTCAGACAGGAAGTCCTGCATGTGTTTGGAATAATGAGTAGTAGCACACAGCTGATAAAAACAATTGAAAGGAACCTGTATAGCTTTAGAGTATGTACACTGTGTGTCCATGTCACTGAAATAAAACATTCGTCCTCTCACAAATGCAAAGTTGAATCAATAGTTCAACACAATGAGGGGTGGCACTGCTACAAACTTGGTCCAGTATGACCAGCAGTTTCTTGCTGATGTTAGCTAATCTCAACAAATGTTAACTAGATTTTGTTGTGTAACTGAAATTACTCGTATCAATTTGTGACTTTTCTCTTGTGCCACTGTTGAGTTACATTTCACCATTTATAGTCCAGATGGATATTTGGACAGATACACATTTTTTGTTCTTTGAGCTTCAGCAATGGATACTACATTGTTGTGCCTTGTCTCAACTTTCAATTAAGTAAGTTTATGTCCATATTGAAATAACTGTGTAGAGGATATAGCCCTTTTAACACATAGTGCCCAAATTGCAAGGGTTGGCTATCAAATGGTTCCTGAGCAGGTATGTGTCATTTCAACATTAGTTCATCCCCAAAAAACTCACATGTGATTCAGACTTGACTGCGAGTTGAAAGTTGCCATTTAGATTGAGAGGGAGTTGTCTGTCAATATGAGGAGGGAAGAGGTGACCATACAAGTGGATAAGATTACCAAACAAACAATTACTGTAGATTAAAAAAGGAAAATTGTATCAGAGATATCAAAAGCAGTTGGTTTGCCAAAATCATGTTGGGTACTTTCTGAAAAATGCAGTAGACTGAATAGCTTAATTCTACTGGATGAGCAGAAAATAATTTGCATGGGGAAGAAACCCCCCCTTTATGACTGCACAGCAAGTCACGAATGCTCTACAGGATGTAAACACATTTCCTTGGCAACGATCAAAGGAGGACTTCACGACCATAACAACAGAGGATTCACCACAAGATGCAGACCCCTAGTAAATCTCAAAACAGAAAGAGCAGGCTGCACTTCACAAAAACAGACACAAAAAAAATTCTGGACTGATGAAACAAAAATCAACCTTCTATAAAAGAGCAAAGTGTGGAGAAATAAAGGAACAACTCATATCCCAAAGCCACCTCTGTCAAACATGGCAGTGGTTCTGTTGCAGCTTAGACATGTATGGCCTCCAATGGAACTGGCACACTGGCATTTATTGATGATTTCACTGCTGACAGAAGCAACAGGATGAAAGCACGGGTCTACAGGAGCAGTCTGTGTGCTCAGATTCAGCCAAATGCATCAAAACTAAAATAAAAACTAAAATATGAAATACTAAATATATGAATTACCTTTTTCAACCCCTAAACTTTGGACACTATGTGTAAAAAGATCTACATCTCCCATACAATTCTTTCTAAATTGATGTAAACCAACAGCTGATACTTGGGATTTAAAGCAATATCTATTATTTTATTTCAGTTTGAATGTGTTGAGGCACAGAGCCAGGAGAACAAAAATGTATAACTGTCCAATACTTACTGTCTGGACAGTACCATTATCTCATAATTGTCACTTGTGGCCACAGTGGCTGTCATTTAGCAAAGGTTCCATTGTTGCACTTAGATGCATAAAACAACAAAATAACACAGAACAAAAAAGCTTTTAAGACCATGCACCCCCAGGGTAAACTGACTTTTTTGTTACACTGTTGAATTTCATTATTCTGCCTTAATAGATATCCTCTCACGACTGTGTGGGCGTGTACAGACTGTGCTTGATTGACGTCCCCCTGACTTGCCCATTAACTTTGTTGCATCTGCGGTTAAGGCAGGACTAATTGGACCTCTTATCATTCTCATTAGTGCATCTCTGGTCTGGTGACCTCCATACAATTTCCAGCATTGCTCCACCCACCTTCAACCTTACCAGAGGTCTAATCAGTCACAATAACTGCATACATATGGCATATGGCAAAGAAAAGAAGCAAATCTTCTCTTTTGAAATATCTGGCATTTTCTTCATTATTTTACCTTAAAAATGACTGAAATGATTAATCATTTATTTAAACAGTTGCATATTATTTTCCTATTAATGAACTCATCAATTATTTTGCTAATCATTTCAACCCTATAGCTATGCAGCAATGCTACAGCAAGGAACTCATACTACATTAGTATCAAAATATTTGATTCAAAACATTTTTGAATGTGTTTGCTACCTTTTTATAATTGGCTTATTTTAGCTGTTTTAATAAGTGCTTCGTTAGATAATATTGCAGGTTTTACAAATGTTGGAGTATGTGCTAGTTATATATTTGTACACCTGCATTACAATGTGCTATGAAGCGTTGTTTGACTGTTTACACTCTACTTTTAAAGCCCTTACTGCAGGATTTCTTAAGTGTTACTTTTCCCTTCCTATTAAGTTCCTTTCTTGCTCCATTCTTCTTTTTATTTAATATACCGAAAGTGTTATTTTATTTTAGAAAATGAAGCGGACAGTAAATCTTTCAGTAGCCAGCAGTGACCATCTCCACCTCCCACTGGTCTGTGAAATTCTACATTGACTTGGTTGTCCTGAAGCGTCGACCAAAGCGTCTGGCAGAGCAGCTGAGAAAACCAGTGATCCTTATCTCCATTCAAACATGGCAGCTCATAGAATATGTATGGTTCATAAGGTATGGGGCTGTGTCCTCCCACAGATCATGGAGAGGCAGACTACTCAAAACACACCAAGTGAGAACCTGCAATATACATGGACCTTAGTCATTATTAATGCCCTAGATATCTATGATGGGTGTCTGCAGCATATCATACCTCCTGGTGTGAAGAGTGGATGAATTACAGGGGCTCAGGAGGATACATTTGCTATGATTACTGGAGCTAAATCATGGTATTAGGGAAAGTATAAGGCAAATCATGACAAGTATACGTTACAGTCCGTAAGAGTTTGATGATATTGTAATTACCTCCACTATATCACCGTTGGTGTACTTCACAGCATGGTGCAATGTCATGCAAATTACTTTTTAGTCTGACATTAAAGGGTTGAATTTAAACCAAACCTGTTTTTATTTTAACTTATTTTGAACTTGTTCCCCAGCCCTCGTTTTTATTACATTCCTGCTTTCGCATTATATTAGAGATCCGACTGAGTATTTGGAGCTTCAAAACAGTTTATTCTAGGGCTGTGCTATTAATCGAACTTTATTTTCAATTACGATTTTGGCCTCCAACGACTATAAAAACAAGATAATCGAGAAGAAACGATTATTGTGCGGCATTCTGTTTCACAACAAATTTCAGCCTCCCTACAATAACCATCCGACGTTATCTGTTCTGCTCTCAGTACTGAAGGAATTAGGAATTAAATAGTTTTCATATTCGTTGTTGCAACATGAAAGTTCTCTTTCACCTTCACCAACGCTGTTTCTGATGAAGACATTCGCCCATGATAAATTTTTTCCCTTTTCCATACGCAGAAGTTCATCTGCATCTCTCTCTCTGACCCTGTGTGTGTGTGGCAAGCCAGCGCTCTCACACACCTTGGAGCACTATGCAGCACACACACACACACACACACAGACCCTGCACTTAGTGACAATGGAGACAACTAAACGTTTTGAAGTGTGGTTCAGGCTTTCTCATGCAAGGATGGAAACATGAGTGACCTCGGTGAAAGTCCGTCACATACAGATGGAGAAATGTACAGTTTTCTACCGACTAGCTTGTAGCTCATCCGTCGTTGCGTCAGGTGTGTTTTGTATGCTGCAGCCTGGATCCCATACACAGAGTTAACTACATTATACCAACATGGGTTAATGATCAAACTGACCTTTTTCCAGCTGATTGTTCTGGATGTCCTCTTAAATTAAGTCTGAAATGGACAGAGCATCATTTGAAATGTCGTTTAAAAATTCAAGTCGGTGGTGATGGTGGTGGGGTATCATGCACAGATATCTTTAACTTATGCCGTGTATAATGGGAATAACTACATAGACACAACGCTGTCGGTCCAAAGTCTCCGATCAGTTCATTGGATTGAGATCTGGTGTCTGCGAAGGCCATAGCATAGGATTAACATCATTCGGTGAACTGGATCAGCTCAGTGTAGGGGTCAAGAAAGGAGAATATGGTGAAGGATGACTCATCTGACTATATCACTTTTTTCCACATCTGTTGCCTGAACTCTCAAATGTGCATTCATTATTGTAATGAGGGGTTTATGCACTGCAACCCTACCATATCATCTCTCTCTGTGTAATTGTCGACGGGCTGTTCTTGCTGACACAGTGTGATTACCTTCTACATTGCAGTTCTCAGTCACCTGAGATAGAGTTGTTCTTCTGTTTTTCCTTTTATATATCACATTAATGTATGAGCATCACGGTCATCAAACTGCACTGTTGACTATAATTTCTGACCCTATTTACTGATGTCCTTCCCATAGATCTAAGTACAGGAGCCACTTTAGTCACTGTTCCTATTGAAACATGAGCCAGTCGAGCCGTCTTTTTGACTGCAGCTCCTGCCATCCGTGCCCCAACAATGAACCCAACCTATCCAACCAATCTACTGGGCCTGCTCAGCATCTGTATACCTGCTACAGAGCATGATTGAATGTTAACTGCTTAATTGTACCATGCAGTGCACCTGTGTTGAAGCTTATGTTTCTTCACTCATTTATTCAGGTCTTTGCTATGATTTATCCGTCATGTCTCTTTTTCTGTCACACACACATAAATAAGTTTGTGTCCTATCCATCTCTGTGGCAGGCTCCATTGTCCATTAATGGGTGCTGCCTAGAACCCGCCCCCTGTCCTCCGCCCTCCATTTTCCCTCTTAACTCCACTCAATACCATTATGGGAGGGGGCGGTATGTTGGCCAAAGCAAAGGGCCCCGCATCTCTATAGGTGGGGATAAATCAGCCCTCATCTTGCCCTTAAATCACCATAGTTTAATGGACTTGGTCTGTGTTAGTATGTTTTGGACCACCAGGGCCAGTAGTAAGCCCCCCCAGGAAGAGAGAGAGGAATCTGGGCCAGCCCTCCAGGCCGGTTCCAAGTGACCAAATCCAGGCCTCCACAATAGAGAGCTCAGCCTCCAGGGCAGCCTCTCTGGAGAGCTGCTGAAGAGATGACTAATTATTACACACAGGGATCTACACATCGGGGTCCCTCTCATCTTCTGCCTCATGTCCTGATAATTCCTTTTCTGTTGCTGTGTGTGAGGGGAAAATGACAGAGGTTGCCGCAGAAGAAGGGCAGGGAGAGTGGAGAAGTGGGGAAAAAAAAGGCGAATGAAGAGAAGTAAGCAGAAGAATGAAAGTAGTCGTGGAAGTGCTGCGATAAGTGTGTGTATGAATGAATAAAATGACAAGATGAGTGAAAAGCAGAAAGAGATGGTCCAAAGCCTGTTTGCTGGCAGGGCCACTTAGGGAGTGCTAGGGGCGAAGGCCCCCTATTCAGGACATGCCACCAAGTGGTCTGTTCCCACAGCTAAACACAGGCACAGCCAGGGGCACCACTGAGGCAGAAGAGAGGAGTCTTTTCTCTCCCTGAAAAGAAAATGTCCTCCAGAACAGGAGTACCTTCATTTCTTCTCTCATTACTCTCTGTTCATTTTTCTCTTACAAGCAATTGTCACCATGGCTGCTTGTCCAACACCTATGCAAAACAGTGTTTTCAAGAGACCATTCTTACAGACGTTTTCATCCTGTAAGGACATGGGAACTACTGTACACGGCTATTGCTACAACATCTGCTGTGGATGATTGACTTTTGAGACAGATTTCATAGAGAAAATATACACAGTGACACTACACCACATCAACATCACTTACACAAAACATGCAATTACACAATGGCAATAACAGTGCAACAGCTTGATCCATATCAGCATTAACTCAAACTAACTAAAATTAAGAATAACATGATATCTCTGTCATACAACATTAGACACAATGTGTGAGGACACACACCAATATATCTGCTCACAGCTAATATTGGTTAATATATTGGATGATGCTAATAGTGTTTTTCTATTTATTGTAAAGAAATGTAGAAATGGGTCTTTTCCTGTGTGTCAGACCTACCAGACACAATCAAATATATATATATATATAAAGGTCTAATCTAGCTTACCCTATGATTTCCTGTTTCTCACTAAAGAATATGCATAAACATATAGTTGAGAATTTGTGCAGTAATCGAAGCAGTATACAATGTGATATTGTGAAAGAGAAACCAGGGATAGAGAAAGTTTGCCTAAGAAAAGGAATAAACAATGTAAGTAGGAGAGAGTGGGGAATATGAGGGAACATTCACAGTCTCGTGGAGTTTATGTTGTCATCAAATGTCCTGTCCGTCTGTCACAGTAGTGAGCTGGTATGGAGTGGAGTGGCAATTTCACAGAAATCATTTTTGAACTCCCTGGGGCCAAATATGTGTTCTCCAATTGTTACACACTGTTCAAAAACTCCCCGGGACACCTGAATGCTTTCTAAAAGCCCAATCTGGAAGCTCCCCAAGTTTTATAACTGTTGTCTGTGCAGATGTACAGTAGGTACTACATATCATACAGTGCAGCAGAATGCAAGCAGAGGACCACTGCTTCACTCAGACTCGGTACAACTTTTTTGGATTCAGTAAAATATTATAATAAACTCAGGTTCTGTCTAGTATATCCATGTCCTTGAGGGACTCTTATGTCAAAGATGAAAAAGCTACTTCTTGCCTCTGAGAGACTGACAGTAAGTTTCTGGTGTCAGCGTTCTGTAGAAAACCACACTGTCCATGAAGAGTTGAGGATTTTACAGTGTCTTATTTAAAGGTTTCACTTTCCATATTGTGGATGAAATCCATTTGAAATGGAAGTGAAAGAAGTGTCTGAGTGAATCTCAAATACAGATATGGAGGGAAATGTCAATATAAATGTTGACTTTTAAATAGGCTTAAGGCAGACGCACATTACGATTGGGGGGGCAGTTATAGTTTTGATCTGGGCATCACAACCGATGAGACCATGTTGGTCTGAGTCTGTTCCAGTCTGTGCCAGCTGGTGTTGGAGCTTAGGAAATAAAGTCATACTCTTCTCCCCTCAGCGAGCTAAACTCTCTTTCCAATAAAGATTGAGGACAGCGGATTGCCTTCGAAGTTTTTACTGACAGCAATATTGAAACTGAAAACAATATAAGACAATAAATTCAATGACAGTGATTACAAATAAGGATGGGCTGCTATAGCTGATTCGGTTATAGATCCAATTCCAAGTTGGTATGTTCATTGAGATCTGTGGCCTCATCAAACTTTACAATCATTATCTCTCTTGATAGTCTTTTGAACTTTGTCTGGCAATAAAGGCGTTTATATAGAGAAACAATCAGTGATATAAACAAACATATTTGCAGAATGATAAAATAAAGTGAGAGTCTTTCTCTTACCTCAACTCTTTTCTGCCTTCATACTGTTTGTTTTCCCATGAAGGCAGATGAACGGACAAACAAACAAACTGCTTTCCTCATTTCTGTGCCCTTTCTGTGCAAATTGCAAAATAGGTTAGCAAGGCAAACTGTTTGCGATTTTAAATTTCTGTTTTGGTGCAGCAGCTCACAAAACTTTGTGCTATAAAGATCTCTCAAATCAGTCTGCTTTCTGTCCAGTGCATTGTCGTCTGTTTGCTCAGTCGCTCCATATTTTCTCCTCTCTGACTTTGAAGACTAAAAAAAGTTGTCTGTGTTGGTAAAAATATTTATGTATGAGGTTTCTTGTTTTTGTAAGTTTCAGTGATCTTAATGTCTGTTATGCTGCTTTAGGCAAAATGAAGTGGATGTCAACTTGTGCTCTTTCTTACTTCAGCTTGTGAGCTTTGTAAGCTCAGACACATTTCTTGCTTCTTCTGTGTGTGTTTATAAATGTATGGGCAGTTATTTTTGCCAGCGTGTTGCAATGTCCTACATTATGTGTGCCCCAAAGAATGTGCGTCACTTAAGTATGTCAGTGCTATGACACTACAGCATGTGTGGATGTTTTCCTTCGCTCTCTCTCTGAGATGTGACTTGTGAGAGAGAGAGTTGCCATCACCTACAAGGCCATAACATTTCTATTTACCAGAGATAGGAGGAGCTTGACCTTGGTATTATCTATCCTTGGGGGGTTTATGATTAGAAGCAGGCAATATTGTGACCCCCACACAGGTCAGCTGCTATGAGAGATTGGACTGGTGTTTTGATACCGACTGTCACTGTTTAAGATCTCATGCTGGGATTCATGTTTTCCAAAAGGACTCAGTGGAAGGGAAAGAAGTGATGGAAGCAGCAGGGAGAGATGAGACGTGGGGTACAGTGCTATAGTTGTTACTAAGCTATTGGACAGATAAATTTATGTTTTGTGTCTTCCATTGTGTGCCATGAAACATTTCTCACAGTCTTTTAAGTATATAAATATTAAACGTATGATATAGTTCCTCTGCAGCATCCATGCGGCGTTGTCCCTCATGCTGTGTCCAAGATCCTTATCTTATCTTGTGTGCAAGATAACCCCCAATAACTTTTGGGTCAGTGCTTGTTTTGTAGTCGTTCCGCCAAATGATTAACTGGGAGAAGCAGTCGATGCGCGAGTTGGGGTTTCAGATGTAATTTGGTGTTTTTGAGAAGTACTGTCCTCTGTGAAGTCGTTGCCATTTGTGTGTTGAGTGCTTGTGATTGACATTAGCAAATATGACGTACTACTTCTAACTTTTGAGACCATTTGGCACTCCATAAACATTCATCTAAACTAATGCATCTTTGCCTAGTCATGTATTTGGTATGGATGAAGTCAGTTATATGACCTAAAGCTGCATAGTCCTTACATTGGAAGTGTAATGGCTCAGCAGGGTTTCATCAGAACAGGAAACCAAAACCTAAAGGGTAAAGCAGGCAGGCAAAAAGTCTAAAAAGACAGGCTAAAGCTGGGTTCAAACAGAAATTCCTCTCGTGTTATTTGCACAAATCTGACATCTGGACTGTTTGTGCAATCTGTGTTTACTCTTAGACTGATTTAAAATCTCCAGTTTTCTACCATTTTTCTCCAAACTCTCCTTTTTCTCCTCATCTCTGTAAATTTATGAGGCAGATTCAGAAACCCTCAGGATAGGTGCATATTTTTCACATAAGCTGGAACAGTTTCAACTCGGACAAATTTGTGTCTGTTTGCTCCCACTTGCATCTGTCTATTTACTTAACAATCAATTGTCCTAGAATACTGTGCTAAACTACAGTATACAACAAAACTGAATACAACCAGTAAATCCATTCACTATCACTAAAATGATAAGTAATTACAGATCTTACCCACTCAGTACAATTTTATTATATATATATTATATATATTTTTAGCCAAAGCCCAAGAAGAATGAAGCCAATTAATATGAAAACCAGAAATGTTTGACTAATTTAACAATAATGAAATGTCCATATTTAAGAAACAAACAGCAAAAAAATGAGTACACCCTTCATTAGTGAGAATCCATTCTTTTAATGTTGATGACAGGTGCAATGCTCCTGGGCAGGGGTGACACCAGTCTTGCACAAAATCTGTGGAGAGATATTCTGACATTCTTCAGATGATTTTTTTTTTATTTTTTTCAGCTGCTCTTTGCTGGAGGGGGTTTGTTTTTCTACCTCCTGCTTTAAAATACTACCCAGGTCATAGCTTTCACCTTTCTCTTCTTTAAAAACTCTTGTTTTTAAAGAATTTTTGCAGTGTGCTCAGGATCATTGTCATATTGAAAATTCCACTTGAGACTGGAAGTAATCTAGTCATTCAGTATTTGGGTACACAAGTATGATTTCATAGTGGCATCTATAAATAATAATAATGCAACCACATATCAGCAAATTCCCATCCTTGGAAGTTGATTTTATGCAATGTCCTTTGCACAGTCTGATCAGTCACTGGAACACCAGTTTCCACAGATAATCCTTGTGCCAAGTCAGAAGCACTAGCCTGTCTGGTTTTCAGAGCAAGGATGTGTTGTTGTTAATTAGAAATGTATTTGCTGTTGCTAATTACATATAAATGTCGTTGGTCTGTGAGGGTGACCCTGTGTTTTTGTTAACAGTTTAACTGGATTTAACCAAGTTTTCCCTATTTCATAGTGGCTGTTTCTGTCTGATGCGGGCAAGCTGCATGGTAGAGAAGCATTATATACTGTATGAGAAAATATCTTATGGTATTTTTCAAACTGTAAGAACCTTTGCTCTGCTTTGTGTTTTCTCTCTTCCTCTCTCCCTCTGCCTCTCTCATGCCATTTCTGTCTCTCCTCTTTTTCCTCATGTTCCAAGACAGTAATTAGTCCAGAATCACACTGGTGCCAGAACACAAAACCACAAAAACATGAAATCTGTGGCTTTGGGGGCAGCTGCCTCTTCAACAGCAAGCATATGGCAGACACCTTTTTTGTGTGTGTGTGTAATTGGAGAATGGGAAGGTTTCAAGAGTTTCATTGATGTTTGATACAAGAGTGCCGATATTTTAGAGAAAATGTTGAGACACATACACACACACACACACACACACACACACACACACACACACACACACACACACACACACACACACTTTGGTTTGTGCGTTCCCCTCGGCCCCAGTGACAGGGCAGTGTTGATGAGTGGAGCCAGCTTTCGAGCTAAGCTCTGTGCCATATGGACCTGCCATAGGAGTGGCACTAATCCTACTGACTAATTTATCTTAAAAACACGCATCCACTCACATTTAGTGACATACATCCCTACATTTTACAAATATGAAAGATTTTGTCAAAGTTTGTAACTTTGGTGCAGAATGTAGTTGTAAAGGTGCAATATGTAAATTCTCTTTGCCGTTGATTGTGTTTTTTGCTGGGAGTAGGGGGGTGGTGGTGATGGTCGCTTGCCAAGAGCTTGAGCCATCGTTGCGTTTACAAAGCAAGAGGTTAGAATACGCACCTGGTATTATGTTTGCTGGTGGTAAAGAATATACACCGAACATTTAGCAAAACATCAGTTCAGCAAAAGTTTGCAACAATATTTTGTGGAAAGTAATTAAGTACATTTACTCAAGTACTGTACCAAAGTAGTTTTGTACCCTTTACTGCACTACATTTATTTGACAGCTTTACTAGTTACTTTTAAGATGAGAATTTTACACAGTGGATAATATAGCAAGCTTTTAAACATACAACACATTGTTAAAGATTGAAGCAGTGGTTTCCAAACTTTTTGGCTTTGGATGTTTTGCAAAAAGCAGTGTATAGTCAGGGTCACATTTCAGATGTCTGAGTTGTTAACAGGTCCACCAAATAGTGATTGTTCCGTCTAAACTTCTCAGAAGGATTTATGTCAATAAATGTTATCTCACCAAAAATCAAAGATTAGGGAAAACTTCCAGAAACGGCAAACAGACTTGTGCATCAGAGCTTTGTTCATAACCTCCTCAGATTTATGCCTGTATGAAAACTGCGTAGAAAGGAGTTCAAACTAGCTCACCTCCAGCAGCTACAACAGTAACATGCTGCTTACACACTGATGCTTCAGGATTAACAATGTAATGACATCATAATAATATATCAAAGGGACCTAACCAGTACTTTTAGTTTCGTACATATACTACATTTTGCTGCTCATACTTATGTACTTTGGCTTAAGTAGTAATTGTCATGCATGACTTGTAATGGAGTATTTTTACATTGCTGTATTGGTACTTTGACTAAAGTAAAGGATCTGAATACTTCTTCCACAACTGCTAAACTTACATAAGTATATCATTTATGAATTGTATTTTGTGCCATAGATTTGATGCAATTTTTTTACACAGCCAACATCCTGGCTCAATAAAGGTTAGCATTCTTAATTTTAATGGTTTTGGTTTTGACAATATTAAATCAAAGCAAATGTTGCTTGTCCTTGGAAAGAAGAGACTATGTTCTGGATAAATAATAAAAGAGATTTTTGCAGAATATTTGTTTTTATGTCTGAAGTTGGGTTTCTAGTACATCCCCCCCTCCTCTTCTTTCTTCTCCTTCCCAGTTTCTCTGTCAAAGACTTTAAGGCCTGGCAGGCGGCAGGTTTCCCCTGGAAGCCAAACTCACAAACTTGTTCACACTGAGTCTTTGTGTGACTTGCTCAGCATGATATCTACAGACCTTTATGTGTTGGTGTCATTATGATCTAACTCAATGTAAAGAGAGAGTATTTGGTAAAGCTGTGCTTGAGAATAGATCCCAAAATTTAAAAGTGGGTGTTAGCAGAAGAAACATAATATAGTGTCTTAGCTAATGTCTTTTTTGTTTACTTTTTTAATTTATTTATTAATCAGCAACTATTACACTGAACAAACTCTAAAACCAAACGACAATGTCAAAATTAAAAATAAAAGGGGGACAGTACTCTCTCTTGGACCGGCTCCATGTGATCCTTTTTACAGGCAAGTATGAGGAATTTGAAGAGATAGATCTCCTTTTGAATTATGCTCCCAGGTATCAAAACCAGGAACACAATCCATGGCACCCCAGTAATCTTGTACCCTAAAATATGCTCAAGGATCTCACTAACCCAGTGGAAACCACTTCTGTCATGTCTGTCCGGGTCAAATTGATCTCTATAAGTGGATGATTGTTACAACCAATTTTTTTTTCTTTTTTCTTTATTTCTGATGCAAAATAGTTTCTTACTGACATTTGTATTTTGTTGCATATAAAATAATGAAATGGACATTTACTGATTTTAAAGTTACATGAAATAAACTGGCCCTCTCCTGCTCCAAGCCGCTATAGTCTGAATGGTCAGGGTGAAAGCATCACACTCCACTCAGGCACCATACCAGCTGCTGTTTGAGCAGAGAGGAGAATTATACACTGTAAAATTCCCAAAACATGAAGAGAGCAGGAATAACTCGCTGAGCTATGAGAGTAGACGAGGACAGTTGTTACTCACTCTGGCGAGAAGTTAGAAGTGAGCACAAGCATATGACAGCTTGTAGCAGTAGACTCCTGCAGTTTTACTTTTTTTTTTCTCCATAGGTTTTCATGTATGAAATGGCCCTAAATGAACATTGTAAGCTGACTACTTGATAACTGTGAACAATATATACAGTGAAATGACTGCTTGTCTCTAGGACGGCGGGGTCTCTGTTCCCCCAAGAACATGGTTAAAACATTGCTTGAGTATTGTTTTTTTTACCATTGCAGTAGATAGCCGTTGGCTCCTGGCTATATATTTGCTTTCAGTCTTGATATAGCTTTGTTTATTTCTTCTTGTGTTATCTCCTGGGATGTTATTTTACTGTGCTCTGTTCCTACAGATGGTAAATCTAAAGATGTTAAAAATTTGATATAGCCGTTGACTCAGGGGTTGAGCATATAACTTTGTGTAGTATCTTTCAAAGGAATTTTTTATGTTTGCCAATTTATGATGCATCTTCTTGGTCTGGGGTTCTTTTCAAATTATGTATAAATCTCTCAGTATGTTCGCTTATTCTCCACACAAGTCATTTTTTTTAGATTTTGGGCCATTCTTGTAGAAACTTATTTTAATTAGTGTAGCTCTCTTCTCTCCTTGATTTTCATATACGGCTATTTAGAGTTAGTTTTGTGTGTAGGATCTGATTTAAGACATCAATGTCGTTCTACTCCATATGATTACTCTCCAAAGATTTTTTTTATATATTTCAGTCAAGTTCTTAATTTGTTTCTCTTTTTCCTTTTTTCTTCTGAGCTGACCACATAATGAGTTTACAGCTAACGACAGCTATTGCAGCATCCCATGTTTCTCTAAATTAAGCATAAAAAAGTAATTGATTCTTGTGTACACAGAACGAGGATAGGAAAAAAAAAAAGAAACACGCTTATCAAGTGGGTGTAATTCCCACCATATGTCTTTCATGCGTCTTTCTCTGAGCAGCTTTGTAACGTATAATCCTTCAGGTTTTATCTTTTTTGATTTATTTGAGTCCAAGGAGGGGAGGGGTGTAGATGAAACCTTCTTGATCAGGTGTTCACCATTTCCTGGTGATTAGACAATCAAAAGTTTAAAAGTTTAACTTTATGTTCCCCTTTCAAAAGAGGAGTAATATGAGTCTTTAAATTCCATGTTTGCATATATGCATAATGATTAAGGTACTTAAATTACTTTTTACTATTGTGTAGTTGACGACTGAATCTACAAACTCTTTTGGACCAAAGAGGAAAGAAATTTATTTATTTATTTTTTTTATTTAACCATTGCCTCGGTCTCTTTCATCCTGACGACTGAAGGCAGCCCAGGCAATACATATGTCAGGCAGCCCACACCAGACACTTGACCTTTGTGTAGTGCATGTGCAAAAGCTAAGGGTGTTAGTCAGTGCTCCCACAGTGACAACATCCTCGTGGATACACCTCCTGAATCTCAGCCTGAGGAAGAATCACCATGGCCATACTTAAACAGTTAGTGTTTACAAAACCAAAGCTGACATTCCAGCTGTTTCCCATCAATAGTTGGGTATTTTTGTTTTTTATTATAATTTTGTATCACATGCACATTGTCAATTTGGTCTTGTTGCTTTTTTTTTTCTTTTTACAGAGTAGTTTGAACCACTATTTCTTAGTAACTTAGATTTCTCACTTGGGTATCTTTGCTGTATAGTTGAACTTCTTCCAGTGTCAAGTAATTAGTAGCTTGCTAAGCTTTATGCTTTCAAAGTAACTTCCCCAACACTGCTCATTTGATGGTGACAAATATAAACCTTAGTTAGTATTTTAAATATTCCTTAGTCATGTAGATCATAACTGTTTTCTAGTGTTCATGGATCACACAATGGCAAACTGAGAAATCCACAATTTAGTCAAATGAAAACAGTGAAATACAGTTTGTACTAATGCTAATGCAATCAGCCTAAGTAAAGTTTAAAGCTGATCATTAGGGACTACTGCTGCTGCTGCTAGTTGAAAAAACTGCTGAGCTCTAATCATGCATTCATCCTGATGTAACAGGTTACACAGAGCTGGGGAAAACACTGCAACATTTCTGCAAGTCAAATTTATGAAAACTGCAAAAATATGCAAAACTGCAGAAGAGGATTTGGCCCTTTGAGGCTCCATAATTAATTCCAATTTTCTCATTTCTGTTTCACATTGTCGAGATATTTTGTTACTTAATACACAGCAAGATTGCATTTATCCTCTTCTCGAAATTTAAAATATAAAGGGTCACTTGATGCTGCACAGAATTCTACAGACCCAATTTTTGAGGTTAGAAAATTTCAAAAACAAATTTGACCTTTATTCAATGTTTTTATGAAACTTTTTAACCTCAAGACTGCTCTTACGAACTAGCTGGTGACTTGATTTGGCTTTCATAGTGGCTATCATGTTTTATTTAAATTTGATTTGTCAAGAAGATACTCTCCACACCAGTAATACCACTACCCCCAGCAGTCTTAACTGTTGACACAAGGCAGGATGGATCCATGGATTCATGTTGTATACACTATCAACAGAAATCAGTATTCATCAGATCAGGAAATCTTTTTCCCATCTTCTTCTACTGTCTGGTTTTGGTTAGCCTGCTCCCCCTGTATCACAGTCACTTCAAGGTTCGATGTGTTGTAGTCTGCCGACGACAATCATTCCACAATCAAAGTCACGTTGATCACATTTCTTCTCTGTTCTGACGTTTGGTCTGGACAACAACAGAACCTCTTGGCCATGTCTGCATGCTTTTAGGCATTGACTTACGGCCACATGATTGGCTGATTAGATATTTACATTAATGAGCAGGTGTAACTATACCAAGTAGTGGGTCTCAGTTATTTTGTAAAAGCAGAAAAAAAGCCGACTGATGAATAAAGTACTTTTTTCAGTTACTTTGTGTTCTGATCATGTGGTGCCTCAGAAATATAGTGATTTGAATACTTTATATTAACTCCATTCATTTATTCCTTGTTGCCCCAACCTTCACCTGAACATGGTGATAGTGCACATAATAGATCAATATTCTGACCCTGACTGAAGGCGTAAAAACCCGCCTTAAATGATTTACTGACATTATTCAAACACCTTCCTCCTCACACTAACTCTAAACCGTGACACATTCCATGCTTTTCTTTCTCTTGCTGCTACTGACGAGAGCCTCTTTCACCGCAGCGTCTACCTGTTTTGATTTTCCTGTGTGTACGCATCCCGGAGGGTCTTTATTCTCAGCTCAATCCCTCTGGTAGATTGTTGGCAATCCTCACTGCATGTTGGCTATTGTGTGCTGTGTGTGTTCTGAGTTGTTATGCAGCACTACCGCCGCAGGGAGCGTCCCCAAGAGTACAACCATACTGCCAAGTCGGCATGTTTTGCCGTCTATCTTTGCTATATACTGCGTGTTTCTGGCGTGACCCCCTATAGGTGACTCTCAAAAATCCTGTGTGTACAATATTAATATTGCATGTCACAGAGATGAGACACAGTCTAAATGTTTATAAAATTTGTATCTGATACATTGAAATAACAACTGTTGCATACCTAATCTGATGCACTTTATTTTTCATGTGCTATTTGATCCAGACACTGAAGGTCCTGGTTTAGAAATGATACATAAGGGGGCGTCGTGTGTCGTAGTGGTCTAAGCAGGCGCCCCATGTGTAGAGGCTACAGTCCTCGCTGCAGTTGGCCCCGGTTCGAATCCCGCGTCGGACGGCCTTTCGCTGCATGTCATTCCCCCTCTCTCTGCCTCCCTGTTTCCTGTCACTCTCCACTATACTATCCATTAAAGGCATAAAAGCCCAAAAAAAAAAAATATACTTTAGAAATGATACATAAGCTTACGTGACTGAAATGATATGAATTAAAGTTTAATTGGGAGAATGAAACTCCTGATATTTATGTGACGCAATCAGCTAGAGAGAAGACTCGTCACTCTGTTGATGTTGATGGAACTAGCCTATAGTGACGCTCTGTTGTACTATGGTGTTATAGAGTGGAGGATCTTCGCTCCTTTGTCTGAGCACAGAGTACAGAGAACACTTTGAAGCTATCTCACCGTCTGAACTACTTATCGGATGGTCAGACAGACAGGAAACTCCCCCTCCCACACTGTCCTGACTTTGGATGGGGGGGGGTCTATGCCCAACAATTTCTGTGACTCAATCCTACGTTTACACCCCTTCGCGCACTTCTCTCTCTAGCTCTATCTTTTGTTGTTTTTGTTGCACAATGTGAAATGAGTATGTGCGCTGTTACACTCGCTTTTGAATGATATCATGCCCACCCCTTGAAGAGAATAAACCGGCTTCCATACTGTGGCTGTGGCTCAGGAGGTAGAGCAGCTTGATCATTAAACACAGGGTTGGCAGTTCGAGCCTTCTCTTATGCACATGTCAAAGTGTTCCTGACCAAGGGAGTGAACCCCAAATTGCTCCAGATGGGCAGGCCAGCGTCTTCTATGCCAGCTCTGTGTGTGTGTGTGTGTGTGTGTGTGTGTGTGTGGAAAAACAAAATTGTAAACAGCTTTGTCTGTTAAGGTTGAAAAGTGCTACATAAGTATAGTCCATTTTAACCAAACACCAGGCAAGTTTAAGATTGGCCTGCTATCAAGTTACTGAGAGAATTAACATTAATTAGTGCCCTCTGATAAAATGTTTGTCATTTTAACAGGAGAAAAAAGTACCGGTGAGCGCTGGCTGAAAATGAGACGCTGTTAGCCTACATGAGTGTTTTGTGCCCTGCTCTTTGCAAAGGATAATTAGCTTTGGAGTTTAACAAATCCTTGCATGCTGCCAACCACAGTGTCTGGACTTTCACTGTTGCGCCCAAATAATTTTTCACAGTCACGCACTTTGCAGCATTCTGCATGTGAAAATTAAAGTACAGCTGTACTAAGGGAGAGCAGTGGTGCAACACTAGTAAATGGATGTGGACAAAACACAGAGTACAGTAAAGGAAGGATTCTGTCCATCAGCTAACGGATTAACTGACCTATCATTTCAGCTGTCCACTCAGTAAGCTAGGAAGTCTCACACTGTGTATGAAAGCTGCTGTTAATGAAGACAACACCATATATAGTGAGGTCCAAAAGACTGACACCCCTTTCCTCTTGGTCTCAGACTTTTGGATCCCACTGTATTTCAGAACAGACAGTTTAGTTATTTAAAAAAAAAAAGTTTGTTTATGTCAGTGAGCAAAACGGTATTAATTGTCTTAGTGAAAGAGCGGAGAACAGATGGTCCATGGATGCAGTAAATTCAGTTAAAATTAAATAAGGAAAAATGAGAGTTACAGAAGTAGAAAATTGAAATCGGAGATAAAAAGAATCAATGGAGAGAGCCGATTTGAAGTGAAGTCAGATTGAGTGGCAGAGATGCGCGGGCAGACAACGTATGAAACAAAGAGGATGAAAGAGAGATGGACAGAGAGAGATAGAGGAGATGGAAGGAGTAAGATGATGTTCTCTCTGGCTGTCACACAGCCTGGCAGTGTTGCTCTGTCACAGGCAGAGGCTGTGCACCCATAATTCAGTCTGATTTAGGGCTGCGATAGAGCGCTCAGGGATAATAAGCAGTATAATTTGCAGGAAGGTGTGACCAGACTGGATAAGTAGGATACTAGTGTTTGCAGCATGTCTTGGCCTCTCCTTCTCATTCTCTTTTTCAATTCAAAGTCAATTCAGTTCAGTTGCATTCATCTCTGTCCAGTTCATTTCACTTTTTAATGAACATTTACCATCAGTTCAGTTCAGTTCAAACCACTTAATTTTAGCTGAGTTTATTTCAGCTCAGTTAAGCCTGGCTCAGTTCACTTCAGTTCAGTTCAGTTCAACTCACAGCGGCTCAGGATTCTGGATACACAATACACAGCCACCTATAATTTAAAGACATTAAAACAAAATACATTTTAAGTATCCCTACCATGCCTTGAAGTGGCAATGTCAAAGTCTTTCATTAAGGACACCAAAAAAACTTGTCTAACTTGCACTGACTTGATTAATACGTACACACTGTACATAAATCTGTGTGTATGGAGGATGGGCGAAACATTAGGAGGAGGGTGATAATGATGGGTCAAGTCTTCTGCATTGGTTATAATTGACCATTGCCCCAAAAAGTGATTGCCCAATCATAGGTGAGCAATTGTAATGAGACACAGCAGGTTTGCCAATCTTTTAACACTGATGAAGTGATTTCTGTGGAGTTGCTTTGGAGAGCAATACTGACATTTAAATCATGAAACTACAAAAAACACAAGCATGTAAGAAATAGATTAGGCTGTGTTGATCTGCTTTAACATAAGGACGCCTGACAAGCTAATCTTTAGTTGTAATCAAGCGTGCAATCAATTCATGGGGTTACAGGTTACATTAAAATGACCTTTTCACCACTATTACATTTACATTATTCCTCCACTGTATGGAAGTTTGTTCTGAATGTTTATATCAAAGTTTAAATATAAACTCAGTGGCATTGCCCTGCTCTTTATTGGATTTGAGGAAGTTTACACTCCAGCAACCCTAGCCAAACTTGAGATATAGTAGCAATCTAAAAGCTGTCTCTCCTGTTACATTGAAAGTGATACTGTTTGAAAATGGAAAAAAAAAACAATTATGTAACCTTAGCTGTCAAACATTATATGATTATAATACTAGGACTATCTGGTTCTACACTGCAGCATAATAACAGTGTTATGGACCATCAGTAGGTGAGGGTCAAATTCATATTTTAGACACTTTTACAGGGTTCTTGTTTTAAGAGGAATCAGCTGGGAACATTAGTTTGCCAGACACGGTGTTATCACAAGGCACTTAGAGGTCTTGAAATATCTTAAAAGCATTCCTGGAAAAGGCCATAGACGGTATTAAAAATTCTTGAATGTTTTCTCTTTCCTGCTGTAGGCAGTAGTGTTAGTAATAAAATGTTTTTGTATGACATTGCAGGTTATCAGGAGACGTTAGACACCTTTTTAAAACTCAAGTGAGTCCAGTGTGACAGTTGATTACTCATACAGGAGGTTGTTCAAACTTTTCAGTCAGCAAACACTGTCACTGTTACTCGCTACAGTAATTAGGTAGTTTGTCGTCTCACAACAGACAGATTATGTGCATAACAACTTAAGGGGAGACGTTAATTACAAAAACCAGAGAGCATCATATGAGAAATATCCAATCAGAGATTTTATCAAAACTTTAGATGAACTATTCATGTTTCATTGGTTAATCAATCCATCCATTCTCTGTTGCTCATCCTAGTCCAGGCCAAATACATTTAACTGATCATTAGAAATCAATGCTGTATCCTACTGGGAACTCAGGGCACCTCAGCAGGTTTTTAATTATTTCTTTCTATATTTATTTAATAATTGTGTAATTCATTAAATAATTGTATATATTAACAGTCATCATGGTGTTGATACTGAACAAATACTGAGGGTCATGGTTAAAAATATAGTCTATAAGCTTAAATTACAGTGAAGAAGAGGTCTCACTCTGCTTGTATGAACACTCATACAAACAGAGTTTCATTTGTGGTTGTACAGCGTGAGGTAAGAAGCTCCACTCTGTAACCACCAAACTATCTTTGACAAGTGCTAACGGTGTGTAAAAAGCACACAAACTGACAACAGCCAACTTTAATTTAGGTCTGACATCAAGTCACTGACAGAATTAACATTAGTGACGGCTGATGAGACATACTACCAGCGACGTTTGACTTTTTAACCACAGAAAGCGACGCTCAGAACCGGCGAAGATGAGAAGCTGCAGCTGAATGTTTTCTCCACTGTTTTGCTAACGATTATTAGCGTCGGCGCTCAGTGAACCCCGTGTATCTTTCCAATCTCAGCGGTTGAACAGCGCGTGTCGCTGCACTTTATTGTTTCAGAATCTTATGAAATGTCATAAAGAAAATTATAAAACAGAACCACTTCAGAGAGTGCAGACCTCTGCAGAGACCTGTATCAAACAACATACACCAGACTTCAGAGTAAAAAACTCTAAATTCAGAGTAAATGATCGTGCTCTGCCCCAAAATTTAATTGGTTCGTTCCTGGTTCATATACCCATTGAAAATTTTGTGCAGTAAATCAGTCCTTATTATTGTTGTAAAGTGCATGTGTCATGTACGAATGGAAAGCTTGAGAGTAAACAGCCAAGGTGATGGGGTGTAGCAAACAGTTATTTGCTCTAATAGGTGACTCAGACAATTTCACATCCTGCTCGGTAAAGTATCAGTTTATAGTGGATGGAAACTGCATGATTTATTTATGAAAATTGTTTCATAATTTCCATTCCAGCCATAACCAAGTCTAAATCCAATGATTAACATTCGATTTTCTCCACAGTCCTCAGGGTTTATGTGGGCAGCCGTATTTTCAGTGCAAACCTTCAAAAAAAAATCCTGAGCGTACAGTTGACAGTTACATGACACCTTCTGATACGAGCCCGGTGAATTCTCACTATATGCAGTTATTTGATTATTTTGGTCTTGAACAAAATGAAGAATCTCAAATAGCGCTGTGCTCCCTGAGACACATTTTTGAGTGGCTTCCTCCACATTTTGTACCTCCATTGAAAACTTTCTACCCTCTGAAGCATTCACACATCATAATTTGTTGACTCATTCTTAAAATCTCCCCCGTCCATGTGATAAACTTCCTTCGTCCTGGCCCGACTGACTATCAGCACTTGCCACAGTAATTGCCGCTCGTTCAAGGATGGGACACAGCAATAAACTTGTCAGCACATATTAAAATGTCGGACAGATGAACAGGAAGGAGCATTCTGCCTTGCTGCCCTCTCATCTTAATGACAGCCATCTCCTGCGATGGCATGTCCCCAGACAGACAACTCATTTCATCTTACGATTAATTCTGAGCAGCAAGGGTGACATTGTGTCCATCATGGCAGCTTTATGTAAAACAGAATCCTTTGTGTCGTGCCTCATAATACAGGCGTCTATCCAGCTCGCCTCTTATAATGTCAGCTGGTGATGATAATTTGCTATGCTACAATCTTGTTAAAGGTGAAGCTAAGGTATGTAATATCTGCTGTGTAATTTCCATAAAATGATGAATGATAAACACCAGTGAGAATGTCGTTAGAAAGCGAGACTGTGTGACGAAACAGCTGGTGGATGTTATATTTACCTCTGTATTTCATCCAGCCATGTCCCCTCAGGAGCACTGCTTGACTGTCCATTGAGGCTCAGGCCCTCCTGTTTTATAGATGGCTCCCTCTGCTTTCACTTAACACAATATCAGCTCCTGGCCTCTGAGAATTCATTAGGGAGCACCTCAATCATACAGCCGAGCTGTACCAAAGGGACAGGCAGAGAGGGAAGAATCAATTTGGAGGCATGCAGGTGCAGGGGGAATTATCAGCCTGTGTGTGAACGAAAGGCTAGCTGGCTATCAGTATATTCTGTCATGGGCTGAACAAGGTGGTGGGAGGTGACTGAGCATTTTGGGGGTCAGCAGATTGGAAGGCAAGTAGACAATGTCTATTGTAGAGGTGGGGAACAACTGCACATCAACATGGGGTGATGCAGTCACCTATCTCTGTCCTACAATAAAAAGCTGAAATTGAGCTCATGGTGGAGGTGATGTAGGGTGATGGTGCAGCACACACGCACAACATCATAGCTGCTTGACGGAGGTCTATCTCTAATTTCAGTTTTATTGCAAGATAAACATAGACGTATCTCTAAAGATGGATTCAAAGAAAGTTTAAGAAAAATGAATAAACTCCAAATATTTTACACCATATTGAGAGAATTATTGATTAAATTAGTTTAGTGTAATTGACTTCTCTATCAGCCCTCGCTGAGTAATGAATCCTCCCCAGAGAAATTTTTTTTCTCAGTTTCCTTTCTCTTCCTTTCTTACAGAAAAAGGTTGAAAATGTATCTGTTTTCTAACCCAGAATGCATTACATCAATGTTTAGTCCAGAGTGAGGTTAAAGTTTTCATTTACTGTCCCATCACCTCCATTGAACATGGCATTGTCCTGTATTGGCTGCTGGTCAGAATTAGGTTTTTTTCAGAATTTTTTTTTTTACAGCCATGCAGCAGACTGAAATATCATATCTACTGGATGGAATTTTGTGCGCACAGTTATGGTCCCCAGAGGAGGGATCCCATCTGACTTGTCATCTATTGCCACCGTGACGTTCACATTTATGTATTCAAGTGAAATGTCTCAACTATTGAATGGATTACCATGAAGTTTGATACATATGGCAGTGCCATGATAGCTTAGGGGCTATTTGTAAGTTTTCTCTGCCACTGAATGGGGTTTCTTGCTGGGAGCAGGTGGTGGCGATTGTTGCTTGACAAGGGCTTTGGCCATCGTTGTTTACGAGACGAGGTTATAATATGCCTTATGAACAGCATTACATCTTGAGGGCAGATTGCAGGCTAGCTGGTTAGCATAATAACTTCAGTAGAGGAAAAGACGTTATAGAGATGAGGGTTAACCTTGGCATTGCCATCAATCAGTCAAATGTGCGATTTGTACAAAACTCTGGTTTATGACCAAAAATCTGCAAAGACTTGCAAAACTAATGACAAAACAAATTCAGCCTCAGCTGGACTTTGTGTTTAATTCCATCTTATTAGCAAAGTAAGATGGTGAACATGGTCAACATTATACGTGCTAAAGATACATATATGCTATCATATATATATATATATATATATATATATATATATATATATATATATATATATATATATATATATATATATATATATATATGATAGCATATATGTATATATATATGATAGCATACATGTTAGTATTTAGTACAGCCTCAGCATTGTTCCAGCCCACGTGTACCTTCAGTAACATTTTCATATACCAAAGCAGGGCTTCATAGAAGTGTCCTCTGCTTGGCTTCAAGCTGCTTTGTACAGCCTGACATGAGATTGCCTCAAGCAAACTGTGGAACCCTGCAACATCACAGCCTACTCCATGTGTTAGCAAACATTTCACAACAGGTCAGACTGAGTTTTATTTTTTTTTTTTTTTGTGTAATAACTTTCTGGCTTTTCCCTCTTGCAGTCAATCAGCTCTGTCTGGAAGGTTATTTTATTTTATCATGCAGTTGTGCTGTAGATAAACTGCTGTGTTTAACTACAGTGTCTTGCGTGTTTTTGTAATTGTTTATCATATGAATAAGCCATTACATGGGATTCTGTCAGTATATACTGAGATGATACACCTGTGGTCACCAGCTGATCTGTTATTGGTTGTGATGCTAGCTGAGATTATATACATATGGCTGCATGGCAGCTGTTAGATTAATGTGGTGTGCTCAAAGGCATTTTTACCTCCTCCAGAGAGGTTGTGTTTTTATCCGTGATTGTTTCTCATCAGGATTACGCAAAAAGTGTAAAAACTGATTTACGTGAAAGTTGGTGGAGGGATAGGCCATGGGCCAGGGAAAAGCCCATTAAATTTTGCCACAGATCTGGTTAATGGGCCAGATCCAAGAAATTTGAATCACTTTCCTTAACATTGTGAGATGGGTTTTTTTTGTAAATTTCTCAGGTAATAATGTATAGGTCTTAATCCAAGATCCAAATAATAATCAGGACATCCAGATCTGCCAGAGCCACAATGTTTTGCCTTTGCAGAAGTATACACAAGTTTTTCTCTCTGAAATGAAGTGGAGTTGACGTCTAAAGAAGCAGAAAATGGAAATATTCAAAGCACACATGCTTCAAAACTGTACTTAAAGTACAGTATTTGAATAAATTTACTCAGTTACTTTCCATCACTGTTTGTATGTATGTATATATGTGTATATATATATATATATATATATATATATATATATATATAGTTTTTATAAGGAGAATTATGGCGTTCATTGCATTAAGTAACACCAAAGATTTATTTAACATCCAGCTGTGACATTGCTCTTTTTAAGATCCAGCCTGAAATCTCTGACGATCAATATCCACTGAAATTTATTCATAAATAATGCAGTACCTATTACTGTCCACTGATATAAAAGCCTTTGTATGCATCTGCCCATGCATGCCTGATATGAATGTTAACAGATGCACACAAAGGGAGACATTGTGAATCCAAAACCATGGTCCTAATCTGGTGGCTGAAATTGGAAATACACAACCCCGCATATTTTGTATATGCACTGATTCATATGTTATGGCTGCATCAAGACCTTTATCCCCTCAGTGTCTTCTCTCATTACTCTGAGCCTCCTCAGCAAGGGGGGGAGACGGTGTTGACTTCCCCATCCTGCCAGCCCATAGAGGCAGAGAGCGTGCATGGAAATGTCACTCCCAATGAGATCTTAATGAACACACTCAGTCATAATGAGATTATGGCAGCCAACACATAGATCCACAAAGAACCATTTTAATATTTGAATGAAGCATACACTAAGGCATTTAAAAAGTACCTTGTCATTCAAATGATGTCAGGTCTTTCTTTAAAAATTTGTACAGAGAAATCGCAGGGCAGTTTAAAAACGCTTGTGAGGTTGACGGCAGGAAAGATGCATCATTTCAAGGCCAATGGGTCTCATTCACTCCCCTGTTGCGAAGCAGAAGTCAGGGGCTGGGCTGGTTAGAGATTGGGGTATAGATGTTTTCTATACCTGTATTATAAAAAATGTTCTCCCACTCAACCATCCCTGCTGCCTTTTTTTTTTTTTTTCCCTCTTAGGAATTCAACAAGGCAGGAAAGATTGATGTTGAGGATGGCTGCAGGAATGATTCGTATCCCTTTTTACAGAGCAAATGGATGGAAGCAGTATCGCCCATAGTCATTTAGCATCAGGCAGCCTATTGTGCTGTTTACTGCGTGTAATCAATCACACATACTGTACAGTATGGATTCTGAATTATAAAACGAAACACTTCTCGTTAAGCATTGATGATTAGTTGTAGAAACAAACCCACAAAATATATTTCTTTTGCTAGTAATCACACTTTAGTGACTGTGTGAGACAGAGACACCTAAACCTCTCAGTGCTTAAAGCAAGCAGGATCACTGACAGCCTATAAATATATTATTTGTCACTTCTGTTCTGCAGGGCACTCATTAAATGTTTTATTCAGCCACGCCAATTACAGCAGACAACCCAGTTAAGGGACCTACTGCTAATGAAGCTGAGTCTTAATCTACACTCTCTGCATCACATATCAAAAAAGTTTTCATTTCCCCCCCTCTGCTTGTTTCTTTCAAACTTCTTGGGTCAGTTTAATGATATGTAGAGAGGATAAAAAATATCTTTGTTTTCAATTTGTGAGAACAAGAAAATGAAATTGCTGTTCTGGTGTTTAGAGATGTATAAAGACATAGACCAAATGACAAAACGGGTCTTGGAGTGTAATTTATACAGGGAGTGAGGAAGGTAACAGTTATTGTTTATGATTTGATTTTCAGTAATTCCAAGGTACTGCATATTCCATGGCCTATGGCTTTAGATCACGCTTCCCATTCTGAGAGAAAAACTAATAAAGGCTAGCTTTATGTCCTGTGAAATTAAATTCAACTTATTGCCAAATATATTTTTTTGTTCATTTGTTTCGCCACCTTCCTCAGCATACTGCCTTCAGAACTACACATATATCAAAATGCACCTTTTGGATTTCTTTATTTGCTGTGCATATTTTGTTTTTCATGATATATTCAGTGACCTGAGAAAAGGAGAAACAGGGAGCAGTTAATGTTATGGTCTGGTAGTAGTTGATTTATGGGTGCACAATAGGCTCTTGTAGGAATACCAGGCCTGTTTGATATTTGTTGTACCTCTGCTGTTGTGAGAGTCTTTGTTAGCTTAACTAGAGAGTAATCAGATGGTTGTCTCTGGGGTCTAATAAACTGCCCCCAGCAGTTCTCTCTAACCCTTTCTCTCTCTGCCTCCCAACTAGTTTTTGGCCTGTGGCTACAGGATGAGCGGCTGCGAGTCCGGCCCTCATCCGTAGCCAGGACAGAGAAAACTCTGTTCGTATATTAATAGTCATCAGTAACAACCTGACAAGAAGCCACATCCTCCTTGTCTTTGCTACATTAAGTATTCACCAATCACATCTTCATTACAGAGGTCTTCAGGGGTCCACTTGGTCCAAACTGTGCGTAGTAACTAAAACCTGACCCAGGACTTGACTCGAGAGATGTCTAAATTGTGTTCAGTCTAGTCACAATAAGACTCAGATCAGCTCTGATCACATGGTGTGTTATAACCACGGCAAGAGGAAAAGCATGTTTTTGGGAGGCTGTAGTCGCTGAGTGTGAACTGTGAAGAATTGCATGTAATGCGACTGAGCTCATTAACTGTTGGAGTATCATGCTGCTGCCAGAGTAGGTGTTCTCTGTCTGTTTGGGTCGACCACATCTTGGATCAGGTCAAATTATTTTCAGGTCTATTTTAGAGCAGTTCTGGATGCCCTATTTAGAAAATAAATGCATGCACATTGACATTTAACTAAGTTCTCCATAGACCCATTTCCCACTGGTTGGAAACTTTTGGACCCATTTTGGATCTCTTCATTTCACTGTAACCGATATTGTTCTTTTGAGTCCAGTTGTTGGGAGGAAAAAAAAAATCAGATAATGATATATTGAGCAGTATTTGTTTATTTTTGTTCAAATAAATGCAGAAAATCGTTATGCATATTCCCTAAATTTATTTTAGGAAGATAAGTACTGGGCAGGACATTTTATTGTGAAGTTGCAATAAATTTCTAAGTGTTGTTGAACACATTATGTAATATCACACTCATTATAAATTACCACGAACAAATCTTTGGCATTAATGTGCTTTTATTTCTCGTTACTTATCAGCTGACATATGTGCCAATATGATATATCTTTGAGCTGAAAAAACAGGGTTCTAGCTAATTGAATGAAATCGGTAAAGAATTTATGATGAGTTCATACTTTATATGAACACATAACTTGATATTTAGTGGAAGACATTGGTGTTTTGTGTGTAGCAGAAACACAAATGTTTCAGCTTTCTTGCGTCCTTATTTGATGTGACTTGACAGCACACGTGCCTTTTACCAGCAGGTGGTACAGTGCAACTAAACCCAACCTAGCACACTGCATGGCTTAGGTGCTATGATGAGTGCAAATTTTGCAATTTTGGCAGGAGTGATTATTTGCTGCCAAACATCAAAATGAAAAACACAAATGAGGAAAATCTTGGGAGAGAGTGCTCCCTCTTTCCTTCCCCTCTCTCTCAGCTCCGAGCTCTGAGCTCTGATCTGACGTGTAATTCCTAAGACAACATCTTGTTAAGCTGCTCCCGGAGAACAAAAACCTATGGAGTGTCTCTGTGGTGATAACACTCAAGCAGTGATACCTTTACTGTTTCTTACATCTAGCCTTTGAAGTTGACCAGATGTGATGAATAATGTATAATCTTCACTGCCTCTTCCAAAGACAATATTACCTTTGGCAAACTTCTGCCTCTGACTTCCTCCCAGAGGACAGGTGGGAGAAGTTTTACACTTGCTTTTGTAAGTAAAGCAGCACAAGGCAAACACAATTATTCTTGGAAACTCTTTCGTGTAACCCTCCTTACTGAGGATCAAAGTTTTTCTATTTTAATGTGAGCAGTTTTAACCCCCGCTCACTTCAGGCCTGAGCTAATCCTCAGATGCAACTCTTGAAACTTCTGATTACGCTGCTCGACAAAAACAATCTTGGGAGCAAAGGGAACATAGTGATCAAACACATTGTCATGCTTGCTGAACTGGGGTATATGAGTGCAGAGAGATGAGTACTTTATATTATGCCCTTTTGTAGTATTTTACCACAGAATTGAACTTTGTCGCGCAACTCTTTTCCTCCGAACTCAGAAATAAAACGTGCATGAACATAGCTCTGGCAAAAAAAAAAAAAAAAGCATGATTCATCCTATCTCTGTAGCACAACTTATAACAGTTTTGCTTGACAAAGTGATGTGGAAATGTCACACCGTCAATCAGTTTTAAAGACACAGACATGATTGAAAATCTGTTTATTTCCTAGCCTGTTCCTGTTGTTTCGCATGAAACTTGGACAGCTACTCTACATCATTCCGTTGCATCATTACTACAATTCCCTTTATGCCTCTTTGACATTATTAATAGCTTTGAGTTTGTTTACTCAGCTCATCTAAACATCCCAGTTAACAAGCTTGTGTCTGTGATGTTGAAATTTGTTGTCCTTCATGGCTAATTCTCTTGCCTTTGATAGCTGATACCATTAGCACTGTCATTATGGCTCCTCTCAGTGTGAAGTGGGCAAGAATGTGTATGCCCATTGAGGTGTGTGTGTGTGTGCGCGCATACTGCCAGTCTGGCCATGCCTGTCTGCAATTACTCCCCTCAGTGGAAACATTAAAATCTACTGCCATGGAAAAATGCCATGGCTGAGACATTCATGCCCATATCCACGTACTACAAAGACCCTGGAGTGGGCTGGATTCGCCACATATGCATGTTCCATCCATCGACTGAGAGGCAGAGCAGATGCCAAGATGGGAATTACTACTCCAGTCTGAACAAGTGGTGCAAGAATTCTGGGTGCAGTAATGCCATGACTGCAGCACTGGCTTATTGCAGCCTTGTGGGTTTTTGTATTCAGGGATGTGCCAGTTTAAAAGCCCTTCAGATAAGAAGCACATGGGAGGCACATTGAGATTAGCTGTGAGATGAATGGGCTGTAGATATTCAAATTTTGTTGTCTCTGAGCCACAGCGGGTCCATTTAAGAGGCCTGATCCTGCAGAGAGAAAAACAACTTTCTGTGTCAGTGAATGTGCTGACATCTTATCTGTTTGCGTTAGCATGCCTCAGATTTGATTTTCATCTGCACTGATTCATAAGATTTCATCAGGTTTTTTTTTTGTTCTGTTTCTGCATTCGCTTTAGAGAGTAAAGAGGCATTAATGATTACTCTATCATTTTCTATCCATTTGAAGCTGCCAGTTTTCAGTTCCAAGTGTCTCTAAGTGTAGACACATATTGATTTTGAAATGTTATGTCTGTGTATCGCTTAAGGCTACAACTATAATGAAAGACATCTGAGCGATATTTACAAGTTTGCTGCAGGTCTATTGATGTAAAAATTGTCTAATGTTCAGTTTGGTGTGTGACAGATGCATAATGTAGCTCTGATGCAGTCTGGTGTAGAGCTGAAACAGTTAACCAACTCAATGATTGGCACAAAATTAAAGGTCCCCTGTGGGGTTTTCTTGTAAACAAAGTTTCTGTTTACATTCCATGTCTTTCACCTACACACTGCTGCATGTCCTCCAGGCTAAACAAATATCTTGAATATATTTTCTTCGTTATAAATCACTTGCAACAGCAATTTTTAATATTTTCTATTCTGCATTAGTTTTATACATGTGGGTGGCTGGCTTGCAGAGCGAAATGCTTCTTTGTGCTTTATGGACACCAGCTGTCAGTCAGGGGGAATAACCAGTGGCAGAAATGTGTATCACATCTCCAACATGCATGTATGACTTTTGGTTGTGTGCACAATACGGAAAGGAAAAGAAAAGAAAAATCAAGGGGCCCACAAACTAGTGCTACTACTAGTCAAAAACTCAACAGAATTACTTTGTTTGGCAATAATTTTGATAAACAGTTAATTGTTGAAGTTTGTTTTCATTAAAAAACATCTCTTTGAATCTCTAATTCCAGTTGGTCTTTTAGGGGCAGTGGAAGTTGTGAACTCGAATGACCTGTTGTTCTGCATGAATAAGTCATATCTGAAGTCATATGTATAAACAAACACAATGTGCTTAAGCTCATAACACAAACAATTATAATCTCTTGTGTCTTTATTGATCACACCCATTAAACTTTAACAGCGCTGCTGGAAAAAGTAAATGAACCTTTTGGATTTTTATAACCAGTCGAACCTCCTTTAGCAGCACTGACCTCAAACAAGAGCTTCCAGTGGCTGTGGATCAAGGAATGGATGGAGGCATTTTAGACCATCCCTCCCTGCAGAAGTCTAAAAGGCAGACTTTCTTTCTTTGAAGGCATTCTGCAGTTCATTTTTTTCCACCATACTCTACCTTTGGGATGATGTTTTCTTGTTGGTATGCAATGGCTTTTTTCACACCATACATCTAGCTGCATGTTCTTCCCAAAGAATTTAACCTTAGTTTCAGCAGTCCACAAAACATCTCCCCAGTAGCATTGTGTCAGGGTGAAAACTTCCAGCATGCAGTGACATTTTTTGGAGAGCAGTGGCTTCCTCCCTGCACCATGGTTTGCATATGTAGACTCATGAACAGAGATGTTAGCCAGCTCCAGTGATACCTTTAAACCTTCAGCTGTGACTCTGAGCTCCTCATTGTGCCTCTGGAGTCACCTTAGCTAGTAAGTTTGGACTGATGAATATCTAAAATCTTGAATATGAGGGTTAGGGTTACTCATGAAGAAAATAATGGGCAGATCAATTGGTAACAAAAATATTTTTTTTAGTCGCAGCCTTTCTTGTCACCTAAAGTTGTCATTGCATTGTCATGCTTTTTATTCTGCAGCCAATATTCTTTTGGAGTCTGTTAAGGGCTCTTTTCTGGCTCTCATATTTCCAGTGTTGTCTTCTTCAACATGTTTTGTAAATGTATTGACTTAAATGCAACGTATTGAAGTCAACATACCTTTTGCAGTTTCCTGGCAGTAGTATCTGCAGAACTGAGCATTGTCTTTTAGACCCATTAGAAAAAGATGTTGCCTAAAGACAAGGGGACAAATTTACAACCGTTTCAATGAACTGTTGGCTTTCCTCAAGATCTAAAAGCCAAAGTAAAGGATTCTTGCCATTTTGTTTATGGTTTGATAATATAACAAAGGCTCTTAAAAGCAGAGGGGAGCATTTAAAACGACAGTGATCGCCCGCATGCTCTTTTGTTTGCCTTTTGCTGTGGTCACGGTGGCTACCCGTGCTCTCAAACTGTGTCCTGAACAATTTGTTGTCTACCACATCAAAATTATAGAGTCTATCAGCGAAGTGCGGCTGCTGCGATGGTAATAGTCTCAGTTTCAATTTATGTTTTCTACAAACCTGCAATCGTCCCTCCCAGAGAAAGATGGGTCCTAGAGAGAAACGATTTATCCACCTAGAGGTGTAATTTCCGCTGAGTTGTGATGTGTCATGAGTCAGAACACCTTAATTACTCCTCTGTTACAGTAATGATGACAACGTGAGGCTGATATATTCAGACAATAGCGAGTTTTCACTTTACTCATCAGAATTAAGTGCATGTGTGGATGTGTTTTACTTTGATCTCCCTATACAGTTTATAAAAATACAACACACACACATACATATGGATACATGCAGCCATTCACTGATGCGCATAACAACATCTGTCTTCCACAATTGACTACTCTGTTCAAGATGTTCAGGTTGCAGATGTACTGTACAGTTAAGGGCATTGCTATAAATTATTTCCTGTTTGTGCTGCACACTGTGTGACAAATCAACTTTAAATGAGTAAATGAATGTGTAACTCCTACATTTCAAAGCCACTAATGCAGTCATATACAGATCCTGACACTCTGGCAACAAGCCAAGTCTGTCATATGTAAACACCTTTATGCTGCTTCGACAAACACTAATAGTGTAAGTCAGGCTGATGTTTTGTAGTAGTTTGCTGATAGAAAATCATTTGTTTACGTCTCTTTTTAAAAACAAAGGCAGCAAACATTCAAGTTTTCCGACTTTGTATTGTAAAATGAATATCTGTGGGGCTGCTGGGTGAACTGCAGTTTGTAGATGTCATCTTGGGCATTTATTGACCTTTTTGACTATGAAGTCACAATACTGACACTTAGTGACAAATAATTACCATAGATATTATCATGCATGTAGAGGTTTGTGTCAGTGAGATTTAATTCTGAAATGATTAATCAATACATTGAATAGTCAAGTGTTAAACAATTTCTACAAATAACTCATTATTGCAAGCAGAAATCAAAAAAGTCAAACATTTGCTGATTGTAGTTTCTCAGCTGTGAAGATGACTTGCCTTTGTTCTGTTTTACATCACTGTCAATCCAATATATTTGGTTTTTGGACTCAAGACGAGATCAGACAAAAAAAAAGAAAAATTTGGGAACTTGTCATGTGCATTTTTTTCTGACTTCTAATAGACTAAACAATTAATAGATTTATCCAAACATAATTAGTAAAAAAAAAAAAAAAAAAAAAAAATTAAAAATGTCCTCTAATTAAGATAATTGTTAGTTGCAGCCCTGGAAAAGTTATTCATTCACATCTGAAAGTTATGGGAAGTCAACAGACAGAGGCAACAGAAACAAAAGGATTCCTCAGCTGGAGATAATGTAATTAGTGTATCAGCTCACTGATTCTTTCAGTAATGCAAAGAACAAATCAAATGTGTTGGGAATCCACAAGAATCACATGCCTCAAAGCCTTTTATTCACGGGAAGTGCACACCTGAACTAATATCATCTCATGTTTGACTGATATGAACATGTTTCTCAGAGATGATATTGTTCAGATTCATTAGCAGCTTTGCCCATGAAGCCAAACCCTCCATTTAACACCTCAAGCAATTGACATATATTCACAACATATCTAACCTGTCAACTCTCTGTCCTCATTTATGTATTTATACTGGCTGGATTCAAATATAAACAAGTATTATTAAAGAAAAATAGAGGCAGTGGAGGTAGAGTGAAACTTCAAAGCTTCTGCTTTTCATATCACCTGACACAAGTCACCCTGCACTGTTTAATATGTATTTTAAAAGATTTAGCACAGTGCTCACATTATTTTAATGAGGACTATATTTCTGGGTTAAAAGTAGTCGAGACAGCAAAAGCATCAGCATTACATGTAACTGTGGGCTGATTGGAAGGCTCTGATTGAAAATGGCCCTTTGCAGCAGAGACAGGGTGAAAATTGCAATCCCCATGTACACACCCTACACATCTGTATCAATCAAGGAGCACAGCTGCACTTGCCATTGAGATATTCGCAACCATTTTGCACAATTTCTACCATCCACCAAATATAATTTTCCTCATCTGATGTGTGCAGTGAGGGCAAGAAGTAAAGATGGCGATTTAGTGTGAGATATACATTTGGCTTTACAATTCAGTGGACTCACAATGAAATGCGTCTTTGCCCAGTTCTCTGTTGGTCCACAGCATAACGAATACTCCTTCTTTTTTTATTTGTTGTGATGGGCAGAGCTGAAGCCATTGCACGGCACAGATTCCCTAATAAGTGCTCATCATGTCATTGTTTGCGTCAAGGAAAGGGCAGAGAAGTAAGAGGAGCTGCAGCTCCTGCAACCATGAGAGCCTGTGGTAAAAGTGAATTGTGTGATGATGGTTTCTGGAAATATATTGTACACATTAAGATGTCTAACTTTAGCAACATAGAGACGAAAATGTGCACTGCCAATATCGTTTGCTGTCCCCTTAGTGCTGTTATCCCTGTCAAGCTTTATGTTCTTGCATATTTGCTTCTACAAATTTTAAAATACATTTAGAAGCGATGGATCTTTGTTTTCAAACAGAAGTGGACAAAAGCAGGCTCCTCATTTCTAGCTTGTGATTGCCTTTATTTTTTTATTTTTTTGCCAGAGACATCTGTCTCTGGCAGATTTGATCAGCTCTAGTTAGCTAAGTAAACTATCATAGGTTGTAGCTACTTGAAAATTCTCCCTCCAGCTGACTTAAAAAAAAAAAAAAAAAAAAAAAAAAATCAGAATCCTATGTCTTACACATGTATCATGTACCATCACACAATATCATCAGGGAGGCATGTGATTATTCACAAATTCAGTCTGAGGCTTGACAATGACCTCGACCATACTGCATATATTGTGCTAAAAGACTGAGGCTAAAGCATGTCACAGGTCAGCATCCTCACCAGATGATGAGCCATGTGGATGAAATTAAAATATACTGTAATACAGTATATGTAATATATTACGCTGTAGAGCTGGGAGACTGTATGATAAGGGAAAATGTAAGATCTGACTGTTATTTTGGTCTAACATAACACTGTTTGGCTGCTTGGCTTTGTTGTATGTTTTCACTTTTAACATTACAGTGGAAAATGCTTTTACCTGATGAGTTTGGGAAATGTAACATTAGTTGGGTAGCATTGGCTGGCGCTGCTGGAGTGTAAACTTCAGTTGGTTGTGAATCATGCTTTTTTTTTTCTTTTCTTTTTTTTTTGCCAAGCTATGATTGGACAGTCGCTATTCAGGAGAGGTGTTAAACCAATAGTCAATTCCTTGAGATGGATTATGTGACATAGACTGCTCCAGTGGCTCTTTGATTAAATCAAAATTAAGATTATACAGATCATTAACAATGTTGAACAAAGCAAGATAATAGGGAAACAATTAACTCAAAAGCCAAGCATCAAAGTGTGTGTTTGTGGGTACGTGTGTGTAGCATATGAGTATAGGGGGGTGGTGATGGATCCATAATCATCTTTGCTGCAGACAGGAAATGTTAATATTCAATGTTTTGATTCACTGTCTAAGGCCTGTAAAAATGAGTATGTAATACATTTGGCTTGGAAACGCCTTCTGCTCTGTCTCTCCACCATCCAGCAATGAACAGAAGATTAAATGATTCATCACAGCAGAGACAGCTTCCGGAGAATGAGATGAGATGAGAGTGGGAACGATGTCATTTTATATCTCCCAGAGAAATACACAAAGCGAAGATGAATTGTAGCTGCTGGAGGCCGACAGTACTGAACCTGGCAGCGCCCCACGGGTGTGTAAGTGCCACTATGTTTGTCCAGCACCTGTAATTAAAGAAGCAATACTCCCCTGATTTTGCCCTCTCCTCTCTGCTGCACAGAGCCTGAGCTCGGACAAACTGAAGGTCAGTGAGGCTCAGAGGGGAGACGATCTAGATCTTAAGCAGGTCGTTCAGTCCCGTGAGTGCCGCCCCGTATCTCAGTGTGGACTAACTGTACCCCAGCTCAGAATGGCACGCTGCTGTTTACAAGTCTAGAAGGGCCAAGTTTGTTTTTATTTCAGGTTTTGGGATCTTTTTAGCAATTGCACACTGAAGCAGTAAATCACACATGAAAGCTCCAGGCATCAACAACACATGAAAGTGATGTTCATTGCTTTTGTTTGTTCTTTATCCATTTGTGTCTAATGAAACAATATCACAAAATGAACTAGCCTCTCATAATGAATTGAGAGGGGGCTGCTCAGTGTTTTGTTTTTATTCTGTACTGTAGAAATGATAAATTTCACATGAATCAGACTTGATTGTGAAAGGTGCCCTCTGGTCTGTTCCATTCACTGAGGCATTCCTAAAATATTTAATTTCTGTGCATGCATGTGTTTGAGAGGATTGTGGTTAGCTGCATTTATAAAGCTAAAGCCATAATAATTACTTCGCTAATTTGCAGCATTTGTGCTAAACCGATAAGATGCCCTCTTTCATGGGATTCACAGGCTGCCATCAATAATGTGACTGCTTGGGGTAAAAGTGATTTAAAGCCCATTTCACACTTGGCTTAAAAAGAGAGTGATGGCTGGGCACTCTCAGATCCACACAGCTGTCATCATGACCATATCCTATCCACAAGCTCTGCATTTAATGCCAACAAACAAACTTGAAGATGGTGGAAATGTCTCTCTTAAAAGTTCTCTCTCGGGTTTTCTGTGTGTGTGTGTGCGTGCGCACACGCGCGAGATATTCTCTTTGTTAAAGTCAGACTGTAATCAAACATCTGCACTGCATGTGTGTATTTTTTAGTAGCATACCAGCTCAGTACAGCGAGGATTTACAGTGACAAATCTGCACCTAGCGATTTTATATCCAGTGCCTACATCCAGTGCCAATGCAGGTAGTAGTGTGGCTGTGAATGATGGGGTGGTGGAGGGTTGTGTAGCCTGGCTGAAGACGAGAGTTTGCATCCTGTCACAAACGTGCAATTTAATATTCATAATAAACTTTCCCAAACCTGAACCATACCATAGTTGACTGCATGCACAGGTATCCACAAACAGAAAAAAACCAAAAACAAAACAAGCCTTAGAGTCTATAGCCATGCTAATGTCTCTGTGAGGCTGTACTTTGGCACATTGGTGCTTTGAGTTAAATACTATCACAACACAGTTTATCATGTTAGCATGCGGGTGACATGACCATTTGTACCAAATATCAAGGCAATCCAATATTAGCTAGTGTGGCTAAAAACATTGGCACTGATGTTATGATGTTATCATACATAGACTTTTTGTAGATCACTAACTGACTGACTCTGTAAATGAATGGATGAATGAATGGGTGGATGAGCAAGTGAAGGTTCGACTGTTTCAGTGAATCTGTTGCCTTTAGCCAACAAGCTAGTGGGTCAGTGACTTCATTAACAGACTGATGGTACTCTGTGGAATGCTGAACACTGATGATCAACACAGGGCTCTGCTGATTAAAGTCTCATTCCCTCAGTGTAAGCACTAATTATCTAGATTGACATGCTGCTATAGCTTCTCTCTGAGCTGAGAGGTCTGGCCATTCTCTCTGTCCTCTATCCTCTCCGGTCACGCACATAGGCTGCACAAAATGGATTTTCTACCGTGCAGCCAATACATGAACCTAAAGAGTGGCTTTAATTTCATCCTGTTATTTCAGGTAGACAATACCTGTGATGATGTTCGGACATCTATGTTTTGTTAAGCAATTGTGGTCCTGAAAATGGTGGCATTGTTTCACTTAAGTACTACAGGTTCCTAAACTATTTACCAACTGTCACTGCAGTAGTTTGCTAAGTGTGCTTTATTGCAAATCAAATGATTTCTGTCTTTGGAAATGTACTGTCTGTCGGATCCAAAATTGATTTTGAAGCTGCGCCTATAAAGATTTTTATATTTACACTTGATCAAATGACTGTCTAATGTGGACACCCACAGTGACAAACCCACAGAGAATTATCACCTGGTTCTTCAGGTCATTCAGCTCTACAGAGCATTTTAGCATCTTTCAGCCCATTTTATTTGGTTGTACAGTAAACGATCTTACCGTTTTGACTCTAATCAACCTCATTTCCAGCAGCAACACAAAGCTTTTTTCAGCAATAATAATCACGACTTTACAGACAGACAAAGTAAGCAACTAGCCGGTTAACAGAGTGGAGCGTTGAGCGTTTCCCCAACTGAGCTAAACAGGTAAAAAGAGAGTGAATGTTTTGATATACATTTGTGATGGAAGGAACTATGACTCCAGTGCTTGCTAATGTTGCTCTAGATTTAGGTGACCGCTAACATGTTTGCGTTATAAATTGATATTATGTGTTGGGCTGCAACTGATTGTTTTCATTTAGGACTAACCTTTTATATTATTTTCTTGTTTAATCGATTAACCATTTTGTCAATAAAATGTCAAACAAATAGTGAAAAATAGTTAATCTCCTAGAGTCCAAGATGATATTCTCAAATGTCATGTTTTGTCGGACCCATAATCCAAATAATAATAGCAAAAATCCACTTTGCTATCAAAGAAAAGCATAATTTTTTTTTCTCTCTTGCTAGAACCAGCAATTTTTGTCCTTTTTGCTTTGAAACATGACAAACATTCATTCATTCAGTTATCAAAAAATTACAGATTAGTACTATAAAATGCACATAATTCTTTAGTTAATGCAAGTCACATTATCTTCTGCTTTTGTGATTTTTAGACTTAATGTTTGTGTATGACAATTGTGAAATAAAAAATAACCAAATGATTTTGCAAAATGAACAATGTGGAAGACATTATTACCCTTATTGGTTGGAAGAAAGAGGAGATTAGACAACATATTTTTTCTTCTTCCCAGGACGTACTGTTGGTGCTTGAATCACCAGCAGACATCAACCGGGGATGTTAATTGAATGACCTCACAAATGTATTACCAGAGCCCATTAGTGTCTGTGCTGCCTTAAGCTCCATGAAGCAGACACGATATGGCATCTTTAGACTGTAAAGTGCTGAAACCCACAGGAAACATTTTGACTTTATCTTAACTGGAAAGCAATAATAACTCTTTGTAACACTGTAGATATATAAATAAAATGGCTCTCTATGCATGTATCATTTAAACGATCACACAGACCTGTGAGGAACAGATAAATAGAAAGATACATCACAAACACTGTCTTTGTGTAATTAGATTATGTCCACTAGGGCAGATTAAGTTTGGTTCCTTCAGGCATCAGATTTGCTGAACATCTTGTAGCAGAGATGTGGTTTTTTTTTTTTTTTTTTTTTGTGCTATCATCACAGAACATGCAGTACTATATACAGCACAATGTGGCGAATGTTTGTGGAGGCACAGTTTTCTAATAAGAGAAAGTTTCTTTTCATTTCCTTGAACCAGAGCGTACTTGAGCCTTTGAAGGTGTATATTTCATCAGACAATAAGATGAAAGGGCTTCAGGCCCAATGGCAGAAATGGAGAACTGATTTTCTCGGACATGTCTAAGTCTGTTGTAGGTTGAAAGGACACAGACAGTTCATAATCTGATTAGACATCCATTACTCCCTCACAGTGACATGGCACCAGCACAGAGCAGGAACTCATTGTGTAAGTTCAATAAATACCGTCTCTGGCCCATGTACCGCTGTAGAAAAGTGCACAAAGTCCATTTTTAATGTGGAGGATTGCAGGAATTGTTTTCTCGTAGATGTCTCAACTGTATGCAACCATAGATAAGAAATCAATTGAATTTATTTGCAGAGTGTGTAATCAAGGTCACACAGGAATCTATAAAAACAGCACTGGAGTTTATAGTTGCAGCCTCATCATAAGCCAATGAAATGTTAAATAGTTAAAACACTCTTCAATATATTAAATGTGCCTAACAAATATGAATTGGCCAATGGCAATCTGTCCTTCAATTTAGACTTGGAGATGTTGCAATAGGCTATTGTGCTCGCCTTTTCTTAATTTTAAAGTAATTCCTAAATAAAACAGTGAGATATGTCGATCCCTTTCCTGCTGCATTATTATTCATAAACCAACTGTTTTCCTAATAATAAAAAAGGAAAATGCCTGGAATGATTTAGTCTAGAGTTTTATGAATTATAAACAGAGTCAAAATAATCTATGTATACTATAAAGCAAGAAGCTTGTAATATTATACCCTCTCCCACAGCTCGATTCCCACCCAGCAGCACTGAAATTACAATCCTGTCAGACATGGTATGGGCCGCTGCTGTATCCCTCAGCACATTAAAAACGACATCAGATGCTGTGATTTTTATCAGCAGGTGTTTTAAAGGGGTGACTCGTCAGCATTAAAAAAATTAACCTCTGGACATACACCAGGGGAAGAGAATAATGAGAACATAATAATAGGAAAACATGATAACATGAGAACACGTGAGTTAGTGGCATCCAGCAGTTAACTTTGAGAAATGTGGGTGAAAATGTAATGAGTTGTCTTCTCTGATTCCCTGTTTGATCTTTTATTTGGCTTTTGATAATGGGGCTAATTAGGGGTCCAGATAACAATTATTTTTCTTATTGATTAATCTGTCAATCATTTTTTTTGTAGGATTTGTTTAATTTTGCAGCTGATGATATGTGAATAAATTACCAACTAAATTTCCAGTTGCCCAAAACACAAAAATATAAAATTTAGGATGATTTGTGGCAGACAAAAGCAGCAATTTCTCACATTTCTCCAGAATGCAAAATCTGAAAATATTCACTATCAAATCAAATGGTTACAATTAAATATGACTCTGACTTTACTTGAAAAATTTAATTTAAATTGATGAAACAGTTATTGAAAAAGTTCAAGTAATTGATGAATTGAATAATTATTTCAGCTCCAGTGGGGTTTTAACAGCTTCATGTTGAAAGTGACACTGATGAGAGCGTTAAGACTAAAACAATAAAGCTTTATGCTGTAAAACCAAAACAATCAGCTGAAAGACGCTAAAATGCTTCATAGAGCTGAGGAGAGCTGCAGAGTTGGCTGATAATTCTCTGTGGGTTTGTCACCATGAGCGACCCTGTCATTTGATCCATTGTCAGCATAAGAATATTGACTGGAGCAGCTTTAAATGAACACAATATGAAAAGATTGTGGTATAAAAGTCACTAATAGCTCAGCTACAATAATGAACACAATTTGAAGAAAAACAAACAAACATACCTTTTCATTTTTCATGTCTCCAAAGCTTTTTCACAGCAGTGATCCAGCAGCATCGCTCTCTGCTTTTGTCTGGTGTTCATGTGTTTCTGGCACGCTTTTCAGTGAAGCTGAATGAATGAAGCGCATGTTGTTCAGCATAACAAAACAAAACAGAAATAACAATTCTATTTATTCTCAGTGAAAGCAGAGACCAATCAACATACTATAATCCAGTCATATCAGAAGTGCCCCTCTGTGCAAATACAACATGTTTTGCAGGTATGTTCTGTATGATACATTCTAAAACACTTCTAAGAATAATATTTTCTTCTTATATTGTGTCCTCTGTGAACTTTTTTGGTTATATTTCTTTTCAGTATCATTCTGAATACCAAACCATCACGGCAGGGAATGATACCGTTGTACATGTCAGCGACGGCTGAATACATGTCTATCCATTACCACATGTTCCATCCATAAATATGAAGAGACAGATCAACTTTTCTGATGCTGTTGAATATGAATGTGTCCTAAAGCCTTGACCCAATCCCTCTCCCTCTCATTGCTTTATGAAACCCTCTCGGCCAACACCCTCACTGAGGAAATATATCAGGGGAGCAGGTCTGTTCTCTCTAATAGCGAGCGATCATAACACAGTGAAATATGCTGGCTCTAAGCCCAAGGCCCAGAAGAAATTTGTTACCCATGATTATATCATTTATTCACCTGCCACTGTGTTCTTGGCTTTTTCTTCTCCCTGTCTCTCTCTATCTCTCTCTCTGTTTTCCTTGTTCATTTGTGAGAAAATTCTTCTTCATTTGTTTTGTGTGATTGAGGAGGGAGACGCAGGCGAGTCAGTACAGCCTTCAGTAAGAGAGGGAATCCAGTCACAGCTGGTGTATCGCTCACCCATAATGAGCAAACGTGACAAGATGAAAGTGTGCAGCGTCTGCCATGTGCCACAGCCCTGGGAGGCGCTTTGAGCAAAGGGCATTTTAAAGATATTCATGTGGCTCTGTAATTGTTGATAGAACTTTTTTGTCTTCTGTCATCTATAAGCTGAAATCAGAGACAATTACACAGCTGACACTCTCCCCCAGAACCCTCATCCCCAGTCTCCCCTGTGTGAATCATATGAGATAGTGATTCACAGGTTATTATCCAAGATGGCTTTCATTCTTGTCTGTGGTCCAGAAGTGGTCAGAGGTGTTGCCAAACTATGTCTGAGGATCCAGGAACTCGACCAATTTCCATCCACCATAAACGGGAGTAATGGCGCATAAAGCCTCCTACAGCCAAGGGCAGAATATCTTCTTTTGAGTAAGCAAGGAATTATGCAGTAAACAGAATATATATCCTATGTGACCTGAAAGAAGCGGTGCTCAACAGAAGGAGAAAGTTCTGAAATCAGTTGTTGTTGCAAGGAGGACTCGACTTTATGGCTCATATGTATGACAAAAATAATACTGACTGTTATTGCTGTCAGCGGCTCATTTGAAAAACATTTCTGAAAAGAACAGTTTAACATTTTAGGAAATATGCTTATTTGTTCTTCTTTTGAGAATTAGATGAAGATCTCTGCTGCCCTCATGTCTGTGGGTTAAGTATGAGGCTGCAGTGTGAAAGATAATTAACCTAGCTTAGCATAAAGACTGTAAGCAGGGAGAAGTGGCTAACCTGGTAAATTAGTGTACAAAAACAATAATTTAACAACAGTAACTGAGGTTTTTGGGGAAGTTATGTGTTTTTTGTCTATCACTACTGAGAGTTCCCAACCCTCAGCCAGAGGAAAGCTATTTCCAGTGTCCTTGGTTCAAAAAGTTATAAAAGTCCTATTAATTTTCCTCATAGATAACATTAGGTAACTTATAGTTTGGGAGCTTCTAAAGCTAGGCTACTGCTTAACCATGATTCCCAAGGTGCATTTCAGTAATGATAATGCTGTTGAGAAAACTAACAATACAATCTGTATCTTGAATTAATTTACTTGTGGGTAAATGTTTGATAAACTCAGCAGCTATGGTGTTCTGCTCACAAATGCAACCACATACAATTTGAATTTGCTACAGCTCTTATTCACACCTCTGACTAGGTTCCTCTCCATGGCAACAGCAGGTGAAGCTCACGGATACTGTAGTATTTAGAGCTGTCTGTCATGCCAAACTAATAGAAAAAATATGATTTCTCAGAAACAATGCTGAAATAATTAAAATTGATGGACACATATACGGTTGTTACATCATTTACCTCCCACGTTTCTATAAGTGGGTTTCCATCCACAGGTTTTTATGGGTATTTTCAATCTGTTCATCAAAAAAACCAGTGGACTGCAATAAAATGTAATGGAAACAGACTTAGCTAATAAATCATGACATAACTGAAGCACATGATATAAAATGTCCACCGAAGTGACTTTTTATTTTGACGAATTAACCCCTAACATTCGTGTAATGGTAGTGTATGACAATGCATACGAATTGGCATTTTCTTTTGCAGATTTTCTTGAAATTCTGTTCAAATTTGCGCTACATTTGGATGGAAACACTTTATGTTGAAGAAGGCTGAGGATATAACGTGAGTAACGTAGCAGGGCACAGCAGTCTTTGATCATGTTGTTATTTGGTAAAGGCCAGGACACTTCGTGTTATATGCTGTTTAGTCCTCATTTTATTTCCTTCATGTTTGATAGAATCTAATGATAGAATGAAACCAAACTATAATTAAAAGAAAATTTTAAAAATTGTGATTTCACAGTGAGAACATTTGGGTCTACTTCCAGACTCAGCATAACCAGATTTGTTAAGCTCAGATGCTAACGAATCTCTTATTGAACCTTTTGTCTCTCCTCGTCTTTTTTTTTTTTTTTTTTTTACATGTGAGACGAATGTTGAAAACACACAAGTGATGTTAGCAGTTTCTAATTTACAGCAAGCGCTGACCTTTGCTTCAGATGTTCAGTGTCACCAATGGTAGATTATATCAGCTGTAGCTAATTAATGTTCCTTCCATGACAGTTACACTGAAGTCTTTGTCTGCTCTTTAATGTGAGCTCTCCAAGCGGCTAACTAAACTCTGCCAGGGATTGTGAGTTAAAAACACACATGTATGAGCTAATTAACCTTATGAGAGTCACTTATGTGAGTCAGGACCTCAAATATTTGGATGTACTAGATTGTGAAATATTAGGTTTAAAAGTGAGTATGCTCCAGCTGTAATTTCAATGTGTCACAGCAATTAATATCAATCAACAATCAATATTTCATGTATTCTTCTGCTCATCTCATTTTCAGGTTGGAGCCACAGGTTGTGAAAATTAATTAGGCCAGCTTAATTAATGTTAATGTTGATGAATTTAGTAGCTAAAACCTGTAGTATCTCTGGCTTCTTACCCAGGAACAGATGATGACAGACCTATACTGAATCTTTGAGGTGTAGTTATTTACAACTTTGTTAACTTGCAAATCATGAAACCTAAACTTAATGAGATTCAATGAGGGATTTAAAGGGATTTGGGTTTGATAAGTGCATTACATACTGGATTCAGATTCAATAAAATGCTATCGAACCCCATCCCTGAAAGCTGCGGTTTAAAGATCTGAAATTGCTAACTATATTTAACCTAGCCTTCCCAGCCTCTGCTGCATTTCCTTAGCTCTGGACTGTGGCTAAAGCAAATCTATTTTTACTCATGTTATAAAATGTATAGGAATCCATAATGTCCGCTGCATGCATGGAAATTGTGTGGCTGTCCGAAATGCATTTTTCAGCCCTGATAGCAGACTGCCTCTGGTGAGGAAAGCAGAGAACAAAACTGGAAAATCCCTCCTGCAGTTCTTCAACTATCTACCCTCTTCAGGCATCAAATATGTCAGAGGATGGTTGAAGTAAATTGCTACAGGTGCTGCTTGTGGGTACAACAAACAGCAGCAAGAGCTGTGGACTGTATAGATATACAGAACAAGGAAATAAGGTTCAAAATCCACAAACTGCTCCTTTAAAATCCCACCATCTGTGTACTTTAGCTCAGAATTAATCTAACCAATTTCTCAGACTATTATGAAAATGTTCGCTGATACATATAGTAACAGTTCCCCTTTAAGTAATTTGCATGTTCATCTTGTGCAAGGAATCTACAGTGTGAGATCAAAGTCCCACTTTAACTCATTAGTGGATAAGATGGAAAATAAAATTCCCAACCCTTCTCTACATAGCTTTCCCTGATAGCCACTATTAGGAAACGGTGAAAAGGCCAACGTGGAAATAATTGCTCAGTTTAATTTTATGAATATGCGGGTTAGTATGATATTACTTTATTTTTTCTAGCAGACTTTCCACCATCCCTCTCTGTCTCCAATCGTACTGTATATTCCTCCTCCACTGAAATATCTGAGTCAGAAGCACATAGAAAGTGTATTTTTATTCAATTAATGCTGCATTCCTGCACACTTGCCACAGAGCTGTCAAGTGGCTGTTGCTCAGAATAGCTCTCAGGCTTTCCCCAACTGTCACCAAACAACTCTAACAATGAAATTATTTAAACTCTGAGATTAAAAGCAAATAGGATTAGTCAAGATGTCACACACACTTCTTAAATGACATTATGTTAGTTCCATAGCTCAAGTTTATTCAGTTCAAGCCGGTGTATGCGCTGATTCAGAATATTTATCAGATTTTTTTTTTTTCCCGTTTTCGTCTCTGCATCTGAAAACCTCCTCATGTTCACAATGCTGCTCCCCTAGAAACAGTAATGCCTCTTGTTGGATTCTGCCACAATCCCACACTCACTCTTGTACACATATAGTTGACACCAATAAATATCTCATTGGGAGACCGTTAGAAACAGATCAATTCTAAATATCTCTCAGGAAATTGAATTGGAAGAACACTGGCATGTGTGTCTTTCTGTTCATGTAGCTGTCATTGCTCAGCTCAGACTCCTCTATAAATCACCACAAAGAAAATCTCCTTGCTCAGCTGTCGCTGTCATGCACTGCATGAGTCTTGGTGTTCAATCATTACTTATAATATATGACAGAAAGGTCTCCAGTATGTTCCTGAAACCTCTCGGGCAGGAATAATTCTGACTTTCTTTTACAGTATGGACCCTGATACTGTTTTTCTCAGTACAGATGTGTATGATTAACTGGTGCTACACTAGTTACCACTTGTTTCAAATTATAATCGGTAACTGTAGTAACTATCCTACCACCAGTAATTGGTTTGGGTTGAACATTCTGTTGCTATAGCAGCCACTACTGACATGGTTCCATAGTAACAATTTAACTGACATTGTTACATCTAACATTTAACATTGTTTATCTACTCCCTATATTCTCTGTAGGTGAGTGTTGATCTGTGTTTTAGTAGAATTTAGTTTCTTTATGATGAGTTTACACCCATGGCTGCATTGACCCCCACAATACATGGTATCTAGAAACCAACCAATACTGTAGAGCTGAAATGATCAGTTGACTAATAAGTTAGACGATTTTCTGTGATAGCAAACTCAGCATTTTGGGTTTTTGACTGTTAATGTGTTGCATGGGCATTTTTAAGTATTTTCTGACATTTCATAAACTGAGCAATCAGTCAATTATTTAAAAAAAAAAAAAAAAAGCAAAAAAAATGTTTGCTGTCATCAGCAACTACTGGCATGCTGGCACATCAAATTCTATTGAGCTGAGTCCAGGTGTTGAAGCACACCGGAATGGACATACAATTGCTTTCACACGATTGCTTCCACTAAAATCTTAAAAGGCTAAGACCTGTCTTTACCCTTTTATCAAAAGTGTGTTTAAATTATAGCTTGCTGTAATATTATGCACTTATGCATATTGAGGGCAGAACAAAACCTGAATAAAATTGTTTCTACTCAATCAAAATAATTTGTTTCAGCTACTGAATATTGACTCCATAGATGATTATATTTCAGCTAATAAGATTGAATGAAAACTAATTTATTATAACTAGCCATAATTTCAACATATGTGTTAATACATTTGTCTTTTGCAATCATTAATTCTTAGTGTTCCAAATACTCTAAGATCACAGTAAGTGTGTATTTTTAGTCTTGTTACTTCCAAACCAACATTATGGGACAAAAAACAGGAGAACAGGAGAAAAAAGGTGATAAGCTGTTCAGTGAGGTTTTACCAGTGCACTTTTTATTAACAAGGAAACCACATACACCATGACACCAAGGTCAGTCATGGTGTATCGCTTACTGTGACGTCAATGTGACTCACTTTGCTTCACAGTACATTTGCACAGACGAGAGAAAGAAAAACAGACTATTTTTGAAATGAAACATCCATTCCGTGCAGCTTTTAGAAAAGACGGCTCATATTGACCATTAGAAATGGGTTTTTTTAGTTGAGGGTTTTGGACAAGTTAAGTGCACTTCCCATCATCAAATATGGACCAAGGACTAGAATTTTATATATAAACTGCAGGTGTGGGGTAGTTGAATGTTCAGTAATAATTCATTCTGACTGCAACCCCTGTTCATTTCCTATTGAGAAGAGTCAACATTTTGTTTTCTTTTAACCATGATTGTGATTATTTTCTAATCCTAAACTATAGCTTCATATTTTTTCAAGTCTGTTTTAAAACAATAGCCAGTGTGCATATGAATACTGAAACAGGTTGTGCCTTTCCTCCTGATCATAGTTGCTGTGAAGAGATCCCCTCCTAAAGCAATTTCAATGTAAGTGATGGAGACAAAATCAACAGACCTCGCATAAACTAAATATATTCCAAAATTTAGCTGAAGCTAACATGGGGCCTCAGCGTGACCTCGACCGTAGTGGTGGCAGATAAGAGACTGGTCAGTCATAGCTGCAAATCTATAGGTGAAATTCACCATTTTGGCGCCCACACCCGGACAAATCAGACACACCTGTACTTGTATGTCACACCAGTTATCGGTATGACTCAAAACACCCACGCCTGTTGTTCTCTATATAAAATTTGACGGTGATACATGTTAATTCTCCAGAGAAGTGGCAGTTTTATCACATTCGCTCTCTGGATTGGCACATATCAGCTTATCCTGTCAATATTGTACATCTGATATGTGCTGCCTGCCATAAGTGTAGCAGCGAGAAGGAAAGAGTGGTTGAGGAAGAAAGAGATACAAGGCTAAGCAAAACAAAAAAAATGTGTTGTTTGTTTTGCTTTATTTTTTTGATCAATTGTTTAGTTTACAAGATTTCAGACAATAGTGAAAAATGCCCTTGATAATAATTATCCAGAGCACAAGGTGAGGTCTTCAAATTAGTAATTACTAAAGATATTTAAGTTACAATGATACCTTTTTTCTTCACTTTGCATGTCAATGAATAATTTTTCAGTCTTCATTTGTGGTGGTTTTGAAAGGCACTGACAAACAAGGTCATCCTGTCTATTGGGGCGTCAGATCAGAAAATGCTCAGGTGTCATGCTGGAAGGCACGGACAAAGCATTTTGCTGGTTGGTTTGGAGGACATTATGTAGAAATTGTTCCTTGTGTATGTACAGAGCATTCAGAAAGTATTCAGACTCCTTCACCTTTTTTCCCACCTTCTATTATGTTACATTATATGTTGCCTTTGCTAAAATTAAAAAAAGTGAAGGTATAGAAACATCTCAATAATGATCAAGAGAAATTGGAGGCAACTGAGCTAAATTTCAAGTGTCATAGCAAATGGTCTGAATACTTATGTCAATGGGATATTTCCGTTTTTCATTTTTAATACACTTGCAAAAAAATCTAAAATTCTGTTTTCTCTTTTTTTTGTTGTTATAAGGGTTTTGCGTGTAGATTGATGAAGGGAAAAATGTTTTTGATTTTTAGCAAAAGGTTGCAATATAACAATGTGAAAGAACTGAAGGTGTCACACTGAACACTTTTTGAACACACTGTAGATAAGATTACATAAGCCTTGGATTGGCAAAAAGACACTATCAATCAACATAGGATGGAAAACTGCTTCTCCATGTTCTGGATGTGCTACAGACCTTATTGCACATCTGGCTGCACCCCAACCAATAATGATCATTGGTAGAAAGACAAGTCACTGTGTCATGATCAATACGTCTTTAAAGTTATGTTTTGAAACTTGGAGTTTGGGTTAACTGTTAGCCACTATCTTGGGAGTTGTTTGGAGCCAGAAAAGCACATTCGGGTGATGGATGGTGCGAGTACTCGGCCATTACGATGATCAATTTGATAGGCGAGGCAATCAAGGTGGCACCAATGCCAATCAAACTCCACTTTAGATCCTTTTAAAGTCTCTTACTTGAACAGTGATTTTTTAAATCACCACTAACCGTCAAATTAGCAGAGGTAACATTAGCTATCGAGACCCTAAAGTTTATTGAATTTGTATTTTCAAATAGATGTTAGGGATTTTCCTTTTGACTTCAGTCCAGTCAGTTTTTTGGAACCAGTATGTAACTGTCATTAGATAAATTGCATCTCATGGCTCTTACGCTTTGGCTTCAGAATTGATTCATGTGTGTTGCTTCTTGGGAAAGCCGTCCTGTGAAAACATTTTCTCATGGGTTTAATTAAAAAAAAACAAAACAAAAAAAAAAAACATTGTTTAAAGGACTATTGGAATGACATAGTGTAGCCCCATCACACACAAGGTCACGTGTGTGCCAATCAGAACGCCGGTGAAGGTAGGGAATATGGCAAGCTGAGACTATAGCTACAAAATCTTGGGAAGCAAGTGTCACGAGTCTTTTGGGAAAGGAGCTGGAGTAGGAGGAGAAGCATTGCCAACAGCGGGACTGTAACCTTCTTCAGAGTTGATAAACTTAAGGGCTACAAGGGTCTAGACAGGTGTGATGCTACTCAAGAGCCCAATCTGAAAGCCACTGTGTTTGAGTTTTCACTGGAGAATGACATGTTACTCTCTAAGGCTGTCACTTTTTCAAAAAGTCAAGTTCGGATGAATTTGAACTGGCATGTAATTCATTGGAACTCATTTGAATGCAATCCATCTACTGTGTATCCGACCCAATACCTCCAATAGCTTAGTCTTTTTCTTTTCCCACATTCTAATGCATGTTAGTTTCAAATTAAAAGTGGCACTCCTACTACTCTCCATGTAACTGTGTTGTAGAGAGAAAGTCAGTTACATTTTATTTACACCAATCAGCCACAACATTAAAACTGGTGACTGGGTTTAAAAGAGCAATTTGTAAATTTTGCTATTGTTACATAGCCAAGGTTTGCATTAACAGGTGTCTATGTACCAGTCTAGAGGAAACTTTGCAAGGTTCAGCATCAAACTTTATTCCTTTATTTGCCAAGAGCTGTATCCAGTGGTGGAAAGCAAGCCAATTGTTTTGCGTTTATTTCCATCACTCTTCCATCGGACTCTTGTCTTCTAATACTGAGTCACTGCAGTGTCAAGGCTTCCCTGAAGAAGTAGTGCTGGTCAGATAATGTATTATAACCTCTTGACTTGTACACGCTACAAAGACTGGTAAGTAAACGGCTGTTAATGCTAACACTGGCTTTGTAGCAATAGCAAAACTTATAAAACAAATAGCTGCCTGAATGTTGTGGTTGTTTGGTGTATTTCAGTATAGTTAGTCACTTCACTGACTCAAACTCTCTCTAATCCTACTTTCAGAATGGGTAAGCAAGCCGTATTCCTTACAGAACTATATTAAGATTTGCTGTCAAGTTCTTACATCATTATATTTCCTCCTTTACAAAGTCACAGTCCTGTGCTCAGACAGTTCAGTTTTGATTGATATGAGTAAGTGCCAAGTCAATGAAAGTTTTCCAGCCCAAGAGCCACTGACTCACTGTTTGTTCCAAAACCAATTTGTCATGAAACTGCGGAGCTTCAGTTTTCAGTAAAAATTTGATCCACAGCCAGCATTTCACAACAAGAATGTTTAAGGAAAACATTTCACCATAAATCAGAATATGGATAATAAAATAGCTGTGTTATACAATAATATGGAGTCAAATGGGTTCACCCATAAACTGTCATTTTACCCAGACTCTTTTGAGTCATGAATGAAAGCAAAGGAGTGTGATCATCCGTGTAGCGAGTCTCGCTCACAGGAGCTGATGGGATCTTATCTTCAGCGGCTTCCTGACTGTTGCTCAGATAGCACCTCTCCTGGCAGCGCCCTCAGATAACTGCTGCCACAGAGCATGTGCTCTCCCAGACTTAAAAATAAAAAACGAAAAACCCTGCATCAAAGAAGTTTGCAACATTTGCAACGCTAGCTGCGTGGCACGTTAGTGATCGTTGAGAGTGGTAGATATGAGGAAGAAGAAGGGTGAGTATAGGGTGAGTATATAAAGACAGAGCAAGGAGATGATGACAAAGAGTGGAAACAATAAGAGCTCTAATTTTGAGACAGTGCATGGTGGGCTTAACTGGGTCGGTAAAGTGGTATTTTAGTCAATTGCGCATAATTACTTTCTGTGCTTGTGCACGTTGGGTATTTCGGTGACTCACTGTGGACTTGAAGTTATGGCGTTTGGACAGGAGATGCAGCAATGTGCAGAGCTGTAGCCAGCGTTTTCGAAATACTCCGAAAAAGTGTCTATTTATAAATTTTTGCCAAAAGCAGTCACATTCTAATATATTTGGCCAAAATTATATCAGGATCTGTATTAAAAACATTGAATATGTATAAGCAGATTGTAAACTTCTCTTTGTCATTAAATTCTACAAAGTTGGAAATATTTTAGAAAACCTCAGTGTCCTCAATGGTAGTTATGACGACGTTCTAGTCAAAATCTTAGATTAGATGCAAGTGTGTATAAAATTGTGGACAAGAGACAAAATTCAGTTAATATAATGTTGTAGTCATAAAAAATTAAAGACTATCTTAACAGTACTGAGTTCCCATATGTACTGTGTTATTTTTCACTTTAATTGTTCCTCTTTTTCATACCGGCTCAGATATAATCCCTCTCTAAAGCATCCCCAAACTAAATGATGGGGACAAAAGCCATAGCCTTCATTCTGCACAAAAGTGCTCTCTGAATTTCAGTCAAAGCTCCAGTAATATGAGGCTTTATCTAACATCTAAGTTGGTCAAATGAAGTGGGTATCTTTGAAGGTTAGTCACACACTGCAGAATTTGTGTTTCCCTAGACATTGTTTTTCTTCGGAGATATCATGGAGGGGTAGTAACACAAAGAGGCTGTTTCATATTAAAAAGGGTCATATTAGCTTTTGCTAAATTTTGGAATACTCTTTTTACAAGGAATGAGGGCTGTTCATTTTGACCCCTGTCTCTTGCCATGTGAATGCGGTAGGAAGTGAGTTGAAACAGCTCTTTCAATGAACATACCAATATAGGAACATAAAAAGGAATATAAATAAGATATATACACACAGATGTATAAATTTAAAATTGCTTGGCTATCCTGAATTTAAAAAAAGAGATGTAATTTAAGTATTAGTTGCTAAATTTTGTTGACATTTGCACTGACGATGCAATCCAATTTAATTTTGACCTCAAGTTAATATCTAGCTACACATAATTATCAGTACCCTCATGTAAAAACCTGGACCATTAACTATAACGAGCCCTTTGTGTAACTATCATGAAACATGCTAATTCAGCAGAGCAGCATCTGTTCTGTTTTTCTGACACTGACCAACATTTCCATTTACACCATCTTGCTGCATCAACTCTGCACCGACGGGACTCCAAAGCTGCTTCGTCATTTCATTGTTAAAAAACCCGACAGTGATTGGCAGGCAGGTCCAATTACAGCAGCAAACTGGCTGACACCAGCGCAGGTCATCAAATTCCCATTTGGACTTCCAGTTGTCAAATAGTCCCATTGATCCAGGAGCTGAGGAATCCATCGAAAGCTGATGAGGAGATGTTACTATCGAGTCCGGATGGGTTGAATTAATGATGTATCGAGGGAGATTGACATGATTAGTTGTGGTAGGGTGGAAGCTCTGGGGCTTTGTTATTCTACAGAATCTTCATATCATTTTACACATTCAAAAGGAGTAACCTTGTGCATTAACTGTCAAACAACTGACAAAGGTTTAAGTTGCACGAAAGCCAATGACAGAAGACCATATGAATATTATTAAATGCACTGCACCATGTAATCAACCTTTATTACGCTTGCTTCTTCCTGGTGATAGGACATGACTCACTGACTTTTGGACCCCACTGTACTCCTAAATGACTGTCAAACAAAACAAAATCCAAGTGGCCTTACATTTTTGTTAAAGGAGTTATTTGTAAGTTTTGCTATTGCTAGATAGCCAACGTTAGCCTTAATAGCTGTTTACTCGGCAATCAAGAAGAAACGGTTCAAGTTTAATATTAAACTTACTCAGCAGGAGCTGTCTACAGTGACCCTCTTGCTTTGCTTCTATTATTATCACTTCTTTTCCTCTTCTGATGTAAGCATGCTAACCAGCAAGCCCTGGCCCAGCCAGCCCATCTCATCACTATTCAGCAGCGAATAGTACCGCTACTCCGAGGACGTATTATACCCTCTTTTATTGTAAATGCAATGGGGACTGAAGCTCTTGGTAAGACTGGTAAGCAAACAACTGTCAATGTTAATGTTTGCTATTTATAAACAGGAAAACAGAGAAATAGCTCATTTAAGACACTGTGTTGCACTGACATAAAAAAAAAAAAGACACATAAAGTCTGTCCCTGTTGTGATGAGACTTAATTTTAAAGTAACAGGCTGGATACTTACACTGGGAAAACCAACACTGACAAGTGCCCCTGTGACCACTGTGCCGCTGAGACAGGTGTGTTTTATACAAGTGCTTTTTTAAATGGGAAAGTGTCAGAACTAAAGACCAAACTAAGTGCTTTGGCTGTATTTTTTTCTTTTATTTAACTGAAATTCAAATTACTATACTTGGCTTAATGATGACACTCTTGCCCTCTCCAGTCCTCTGGTGGATGAAAAACATTGATATTCTAATATTGATATTCCAATTTTTCCATTTCATTGACTTGAGTACACAGTAAATTAGTATGATGAAGATCAACTCTTTGTTTCATGTTAATCACTGATAAGAGCAGAATCATTTTTGCTAAACATATTCTTTCCCCATTAGCTGCAGCCTTGTCATCCAGACAGTTGGCTAGCTGCTGTGGAATCATTGGTGCAGTTATGTCTTTGTGTGAGAGGCTGAGTACATCTGGGTGTGTGTCTACTCACGTGCATACGAGGTATTCTTTAATTAACTTGGTATTTTGTCCTTTTCAGGGCAGCACAAGCATGAAGAAGAAATCAGACCACTTTAATGCCTCGAATTCCGTCTTAATTAAATTGACACTAGCAAACCAGAGTGATGTATTCCACATAAATAAGGTTTGGAAGCTCTTCAATGCTGCGAAGCTACAGTATCAGTAAAAGATAGAAACCTCGAATTAATAACTCACTAAATTGGCACCAGTCTGAATTTCCAACTGCACAATTTCCCTACAATTAATATCAGTAGATATGGCTGCTACGCCAGAACACTCTACAAAAGCTGTTCATTAGTAAGTTGGAAAGCCATTTGCAACAAGTAATTAGCTGTACTTATTCTGAGTGAATATCAATAATTTAAAACCTGTTGAGCAAATACTAGATTTCTCACTGTAGAAAAGAGTGGCGATGTGCTGATCTTGGATTTTCCTCCACCAAATGTAAACTTCTAACCTCTTATCTGTTTCGTCCCATAGCAACCTCAACAACTGGGTTCAATATTTTTTAAATTACATTGAAGTGATAATAATAAAAGCAGCATGAAAAGTATAAAGAAGCACTCAAATCACAGCTGACCACTTCCACATGAATCAGTGGCCAGAAGAAAAGAAAAGTCTTAGTCCACTTTTTTGAGTTTGTTATAAGCCCTGCAGCTGCATGTTCCACCAGACCAGAGAACAAACTCTCGGCTGAGGTTAGGGTAGAGTTTACAGTAGGGACAAGATGAGATGAGGCATTGATAACCCTCTCAAAGTCTGTAAAGGACCAGATAAGATTTCATTCTGAGGCGTTCACGAGCTGCTGGTGCCTCTTTGAACCCTCTTGACCTGATGAGTGAAACAGTTTTTGGAGTTTTGTATCATCTTTAATGGATGGTCTAGGTCGACAGCCTGCCAAGTTGATCTTTTTTTGTGTTGCTAGAATAAACTCGGATCCCGTGTCTGTTGTTTATTCAGAATTATTCAGGAGAATTAGTCGTACTAGTGCATAATCCAGGGCTTATTTATTTTGGGGATTTGGGAGCTGTTGTCAGTGAGGAGTGATATCAAAGTACTGGCAACACTTGCAAGTGCAAAACACGACTGTGATGTTCACACATCAGAAATGTGAACCACTTTACTTTTGGCCTACCTGCATACATGTTTGTTTGCTACTTTGTTCAAACACGCATTTTGTCTCCCTGAACGCGTTATTCTATTAGCAACAACATGAATAACAATTGTACATTTTTGTTCTCAGAAGCCTGTCATATGGCCCTAAATTCAAAGAGGACATGTCTGTAACATCACTACTAGGCCTCCCTGCTAAAGAGGAATGATTCAAATCATCAGTGGAGGAGGGTGCAATTAGGGTTGAAGGTTTTCCCGTAATTTCAAAATTATTACTTTCAGAGAATATATCACTCTCTTCTCAGGATTATTCATCAGTTTGATTTTAAAAACAGAACTGCACATTATTAGTCATAAAATGACATTTATTCTGTTTTTCTAATGTTATATGTCACATTATGTGGTGTATTTTCAATGGAACAGTAATTCTTCTTAAAAATGACACTATTTTGAAAAACAGTACCAATGCTCGTTTCGTCCTTTATTTTTTTTATCTTCTGGGCCTTTCAGTGTTTGAGTGGTTCTATTGGAGTCGTTATGTTAATTTTAATTTTCTGCTCTCTATGCTCCATGTGGTGCACACTGTTGTGCGATATCCCCTGCTGCTCTGATGTGGGATGCAGATCTGACTGAGCCACTTGTTGAACCATCAGCTTATTTTTTGGAAAAAAAAAAAGAAAAAGGCTGTACATAAATTCATCCATTTGCATTACTGTTCAGCGGGCTAATAACAACATTTCAAGGTCAGGCTATAGCTATACTGTTAATTAAGTTTAGGGAAGGTGTCTTTTGGTCAGTACCCATCAGTGCATACAGTTTGATATTTTTTTAGTATGTGAAAACATGACGCACAAATGCTTAAAATCCCAGGATCCCAACAGGGCTTTTCCCAAGAAACTGAATGAGATTTTAATGAGGATCCCCCCTCCCCCTCCAACAAATGCAAAGATCTCCAGATTTCTGGTTTTTAACCCTTATCCCTACCCCTGGGAACTTAAGTCTGTCAGTAAAAGCATTAGCCTTTTTTTCTTGCTGCATCATTGCACATGGAGTAACATGGCAAAACAGCACAGTGGGCTACTAACTTTTTCAAACCCAATCTTGTCACAAAAGCCTGTCCACTTCCCTCACCTCAACCACCTGGTTATCACTGTAACCATGGTGATAAAGGTCTCCTGACATTAACTAGGTACTTATTTTAACCCAAACCATGAGCTCTTTTTGTGCCTGAGTACCTAAGCAGACCTTAACCACAGGGTTGACACAAAAATTGATTTTTTTCAGTACAGTTTTGAAAAACACAGACAAAATATGTCATCCTGCTGATCAGGGCGTCAGTTGAGAAAATGCCTGTTGTTCCATAGGACAAACAACATACTTTGTTGAGGACTGGCTGATCTTCATTCTTATTTCTGCTCCCAGCTTCAATGCTCTTGGCTCCTTTGCTGAATGGTATCAAAGTCAGCTCCTGAATCAGACACTGGCACTGCTTTTTCTACTGCCATCCAACATTATCACTACTTTGGCTGACAGCGCTGTCAAGAGGAAAGAACAGAACCAGGAACCATGATTTTTTTTTTGCACACTGTTTTTTTGCACTACAAATATTCAAAACATTGACCCAAACTGATGCACCTTTAACTACATCTACTTTTATACTGATCTGATTCAGTTGAAGTCACTATGAAGTGAATCTCTTGGTACCTATAGTCAGATTTATAGAAATATCAATAAACCAACATCCAAAGCCTTTCGTTGAAGCTGTTCTTTAGTCAAGGTAGTTTCAAAGAAATGACAAGTCTGGCAAAACTAAACAATTTTCATGTGTACATTACTGAGGGCATTCTGGCACCAAAAAGGGAACTTGACTCATGCAGCACTTTACTTTGATCCTGCATCCTCTGTCATCTAAATAAGATTAGATAGAAAATTTGGTGCATATCTACTTTTTGGGACTATGGGCCAACAAGAAAAGGAAATGTTTAAAAGCAGCTCCTTGATGCTGATGGATGACTGCAATAAATAAGCTCATTTGAAATAATCACCTCGCTCCCTCTTGTCGCCTCCAAGGCCTCATTGAACAGATAAATTGCTTGTTTGTTTGTCCTGTTCACCAGAACTCCTTATTCTCTGCCAATTATGACCCAATTATGACAGGGATTTCTTCTATTTCAACTTTAATTTTAACTTTACGGTGCCTGCTGAGAACTCGGGCAACAAGTAATACAACTTTGTTCACGTTATATTAGATCAGTCAAATTCTGTTGGTTATGTTTGATATAACAGTGGTTAAAAGATCAAAACATAAAAGATTGGGAGATTTTTTGAAATACATTTTTCCAGGGCTGCATGGGTTCGAATTTAAATTTGGTACTTTGGTAAATCCTCCTCATTTCATGGTTCTTCTCAAACGCAACTGTAAAAATTACAAAAATGTTGGAGGTATTTGTGATATTCATAGTGTAACAGGGAAATTAAGCGTCCGGTTACAACTCTTATTTGATGGGCAAGTAGCTGTATTTACATATTGATTATTATTTTGCCCAAAGGATTTTCTTTTTTCTTCGAAATGGCCAAGTCAGGGGGATGGAGAGAGAGAGAGAGAGAGAGAGAGAGAGAAAGAGAGAGAGAACAAACAGTGTTTTATTATGTACGCCTCATACATCATATCTGTGTCAGTTTACAACCACAGCAGTCAGATAAAGACAGACTGTTCTGCTTTTGTGTTGATGCAAATGGTGACCTTGCACCTTGTGGTTATTTTGCTGCTGTCAGATTTATATATTTTTTTTTGTGTGTGTGTGTGCTTCTCTTTGGTATTTCACGGCTTACCACAACATTGCTCGTGATAAAATAGGTGGGAGAGCTGACTAAAGGCGATTCTCAGTACTTAATCACTGTTTCAGTGCAGTTGTTCTTTGAAAACTTGCACTTGTGCCTTTTCCTATTTATACCATGCGTTAATGCTGGCGCTCTATGCTGCTGTCATGGCTGCAGGTGATGGAGGCCCCCCATCAAGATCACATTATCTCTTTTCATTTTTTTTTTTTTTTTTTGTGCATGCCTGCTTCACTTCAGTGTAAAAATATGGTTAAAATGGAAAAAATAAAATAGCACTGGACTAAGTGAGTGTTTAAGCTAATAGATGACATTAATGGTTACAGAAATTTGTCACCTATTACTGTCTGCAGGCTGTTATTAAGGCCATTATGGTTGATGAAATCCATGACCACAGCGACAGAAGACAGTGTTCCATCTGCAGCCTCTAAATTTAGGGACTCGTGTGCTCCTTTTTTATGTGCAGCATAATAACTAGAACCCAGTTTTATTCAAACTGCACAAAATAGATGCATAATGATGCTCGCGGTCAGCAAACTGGTTGGCATAACTTACTGTCACGCACAGTGCTGAAGCCTTTCTTATGGGTCTTATGGAAGTATGGACGGTGACACCCTGGTGACCCTTTGAAAGTTGAAGTGATTGCATGAAGTCCCTCATAAAGTTCTCTTTCCTCGCTCCTGGCTACATCACTGGACTCTTTCTGACAATCCTGACTCTGTATCATCATCCCTGACTGCTGGTTTGTTGGTTGTGCTCCACCTAAATGAGCTGAAACTCTTCTTAACTTACAGGGTTCCCCAAAGTAGAGTTAGAATTTACCAGCCAGTAACAGGTGAATAAAATATATGAATGCCTTGGTTGAGAAGAAGAGGTTGCAGGCCCTAACCTGGAGTTTCTCTGCAGTCATCTGCAGCATGCCACTCTCAATCGTTCATATTTCTACACACTGTTTCCCTTGGCGTCTGCTCTCTCTGAGGCTTATATTACGTCAGACTGAGACTGACATACTGTGACCATGACAATTATATCTCTGCAGAATTGTGTCTATTATTTCTGTAGAGCAGTTTTCTGGTAAAATGTACTATTATCTCTGGAAAATCCATCTAATTCTAGCACTTCATAATTGTTTCTAAGGTATAGCCTTTGATTTCTGAAAGTAATTGTGACTTTTGAGTATTACAAACTGCAGTTATCAAACCGCATATAGAAACGCATTTAATTTGACTACAGTACAAAGTTGTAACTCCTATGCACAGCTTTTTAAATATACCTTTACCTGATGTGCATATGATTGTACCCCTTCACTACTGTACAAACAATACATTACATGAAATGTTATTCCAACATGATTAATCCATATTATATATATATTATGTACGATTTGATGTTGAACTCTCCAGACATGAGAATTAAATTTAAAGCCCTGACTTCTCTCAGTGATTTTGCTCCTCCTGATTGAACCCCCCACTCCAGCATTTGCCTGCTACTGCTGTGATGGAGGCTCTGGTAATGAAATTTCCAGAAATCTGTGGGTCACATCCAATGTTGTAAACTTCCTTCCCAAAGAGTCAGTATCCAGTCTGCCAGCCTCTGCGGGGCATCAATGAAAAGGGTCAGTGTGTTTGTAAAGTCAAAGTTAACACTTGTCTACCTGCAACACAACTTGGTGAATGCTGTGTAAAAGTTGGAGAAGAACTTTGAGTCATCTAAGTAGCATCGCTGCAAAGGATAACAAAAGGTTATGAAACTTCCATCTTCATTCCTAACCTCACTGCAGAGCTGTATTCACTATTGAAGCCATTCATTTTTCTATCTGTGCATCAGCCTACGAAGCCATTCTGTTTGGTTGAAGGCTGCACTGCCTCTTGATGCACGCACCTTTAAAGGCAAGTGATAAAAGTAATTGAAATTGAGCGCTGTTGCCCAGCGCTCCTGCTATAATTGACTCGCTACACCTCACGCCAAACAAGACTCATACAATTCACAGCAGACGCCGTGGATCGTAATTTCAAATCCATCTCATTTCAGTCAGTCAGAAATCAAGCCAGTTGAGTGTATTATGCTCGTACTTACAGCGTACAAAGTCATCTCCAAAGCTCGCCCTATTGTTGAAAGAGATGCAGCCTAATGCATTACACGAAAGGTGACGTACAAAAGTTTCAAAAAGCTGGCAGGAGGAGACTTTGATGGTTTCAGCCTGCAGTCATTACTTGTTCTGTATCAAAACACATATTAAAAGTTAGTATCTACAGTGTTTGAAAAGAAAAGGTCTTTTAACTTGATAATGTTTCAGGCAGTTTCCCTGAAGAGCAGCCAGTCAAACACCATTCTTTATATTTTTTTTAGAAAACTTCATATTCTTTTCTGAACAGGCCACACTTGAGTGAATATTATATTTCATCAATTATTGATAGTTGACCAAAAAAAAGCATAAATGCTACTGTGCAGTTTGAGTAGAGAAATTCAAAAATCCCTCTGTGTTACCTCCAAAGTCTTTGGATGTTCAAATGCACCAAAGCTTATCTTTGTTTTCACAGTCACTGTGTAGACATTTGAAAACATAATCACCATAAACTACAGTATAAATCATCAAATACGTGAGAAGAATAGACTTACCTGTGACTCGTGGGGCTGAGATTTAAGTCAACAGCTGAGGATATTTCTCAGCATCTTGGTACAAGACACCATCAAACCATTTAAAGTGTTTTACAGTTATATTAAAATGGACAGAGCTAATGGTTGGTGAGAATGCCACATTAGGACACTTTATAGATAAGTTAACTCAGTAAATCAGTGCAATTAAAGTCAGCATTAAAACTCAAGCCAGGCTATCCAAGCACAAGTGCTATTTCTTATTTCTTGTTTTACTGCAGGTTATCCCTATAAAGCAAAGGGGAATTTGACTCCTCTTTATCGAGATAACAACAGATAGCACATTTTGTTGTAAATCTTTCTTCCTTTTTGTGTGTGTGTGTGTGCGTGCGCTCTTGTTTGCCTCCTGTAAATGGAAAATTTGATGATATACAGACATGATGAATTATCTGAGATTTGCAGATGCATGGTCCTGGTCATCACTGTGCTTTAATCAGTGGTGGATTGTTTTTGTTCTGTTTTGACATTTTCTGCTTGCATGACCTTTTTCTAAACTAATCACACTGCTTTAAGGTTTGTTAAATGCCCAAAAGGCATAAACAAAAATAAAACCTTAATAGTTAGAAAATTGCTTCAGGCTTCTTTTTTTTTAGTTGGGTTATTTGGTTGCTATGACCTGTTGGCTCTTTCCTCTGGACTCACAGCTTTTTGTGTCCACCAGTGTAAATGTGTAAATGTATATTAAGTCTGTGTGTGTGTGTGTGTGTGTGTGTTTTAATGAGGATTTCATCTGTTAGGAGGGTTATTGTCAAATACACAAACACTTGCAAAGTTTCCTTCAGGAAGTTAGCAGAGGTGGGAAGTGCTGTACCCCAAAAACTAACTTCAGGTTAATACAGACTACATGGACCCCTGGAAAACCGAATGAATTAATTTAAAAAAAAAAACCCAGCCAAACCTGAGGATAATTAGTCCTGATCCAAAATGCGGTCAACCTGAACAGACCCTAAGAGAAACAGAAGACAAACATTGGCGGCAGCAGCAGCAGCATAATGCACTATTAATTAATTTGATCAGTTAACAAGCAGCCATGGTAGAAAAGAGCAGCAATATAAAAATAATAATAATGTAAAGACAGAATAAAAATGCAAAGACAGAAAATTCAGAGAGAAATCGTTATAAATAACTGAGCTCTACTTCCAACTATTTCCATCTCCTGCGCCAACAGGACAACAGTCTGTGGCCAACTGGGCGATAGATAGATAGGTAGACAAAAGACAATGTTATAAATCATTTATTTTCTATGAATCTGATTCCAAAAAACTGTCATTTAACAGCATAAATCTTTCAGGCTGCTGATTTTCATAAAATACGCATTCAGTCAGAACAAAGCTCTGGTGAGTAGTGAGGTTCACCTCAGCATCGGTCTCGGTCTTGCAGACTCTGACAGAGCAAATGTGTGTCCATCTGGTGATTATCAAACTAACTTCAGCCTGTTATCTGAATTTAATTGCAGTGGTGAGTTTTTCTGTTGTTTTCCCAAACATCAGCAGCTGATTGTGACTGACTTGACTCTTTTGTCTTCACTTTTTCCAACTGAAAAACTCAGATTTTCTTTCTTCCCTGCTTTGTGGTGTGCTGCTCTGATTAATTACTGCAAAGCAAACTACAGTCTCTGATCAATCAAACACCTGCTGAGCTGAATTAGAAGGATCCTGATGAATCTCAGCTCATTATCAGTGTGGTTACTATAAGACAGTACAAAGTTCTGCTTCACTCATTAAATACGTAGCTTTTTCTGTGTATCACCACTGCCTGTTTTCCTCGATATGTAAGACATGATACAATATTTCATGAAAATATAGTAATTAGTTGTGATGGTAGCAGAGGCGCTCTTTGTTTCATGAGAGGCAGCGGGCCTCCACTATAACTCCACTCTGTCAGTGATGGATTGATAAGTGTTCATACTCTGACACCTGCATCTTTTAGCTAAGCATTGATTCTCATGGAGTGGCGTCAGGATGAGCAAGATACAGCAACGCAGCCTCCGTCCTTCATTTTGTATAAATATACACATTATCCTTTCACTATCCTGCCATGTTCCAACCTTCCTACAGCAGCATTATCACCATCTACTGTCACACGTGAGATTTAGCTCTCACCTGGCCACAGTCTACAAACATCACAATGACAGAGGGAGAAATGTTTAACTACAAACTGTGGTAAAGTATGTGACAGGAAGGTGGACTGCTATAGTGGACATGCCATTATTTTGTCTAAAATAAACACAACTTCAAGACAACTTTCCACAGCACCAGTGCTATCTTAGCTGTAGCCCCCTTAGACGCTGTAAGCGACAGCAGCATGCAGGAAACTCCAGGTTTCAGCTTTAATGGAACAATCAGCTGTTAACAGCGACCAGGATATTGAATAATCATCACAATCAGATGCAACAAATGAAGTCTTTATTGTTCTGCTGTCGGGACTTACTAGGAAAATTACTCTATAAATCATTCATTCACAGTTCTTTCTTTCTCTCCAATGCATCTGATTTACCAGATAAGGTATGATGCTATTTCTCCTACAAAGCTTTCAATGAAAATATTATAAATGTACAGTATATTTGCTTAAAGCTCTCAGTGATCTGTCCTGTGACATGACATCCTAACCTTTTATTTTTATTTTTAATTTATTTTTTTATTTTTTTAAACAACACAGCATGATAAAAAAAATCATCATGCCATGCATAGTTATATTTATGCAAAAGTGAATTCCCTCCTGCTTGATGCAGACAGGGTTTTGACCTTTAGTGCCCTTTAGTCAGGCATAGAGTTCTGTTAGGAGCCTTAGCAAACACACACAGACACACTGTGCGTCGCTGGAGAGAAGCGCTGATCTTCTGCATGGGCAGAGATGGTTATGCAATGGTCTCACCACAGCAGGTGCGACACACTGACAGTGGCGTGTTGTGAGATGTGAGGAGGGAGAGGCAGACAGCCAGGGCTATTTTTAAAGCCACTATCAGAGCCATCAGTAAGGTCGGCTTGCATGCACCATCACTCTGTGTGCTTGCCTACTTCTAGGAGGGCTCTTAAAGTTTTCTTTGCACTGCTGTAGTTCCAGTGGTGAGCTAGGATGATGAAAATAAGATGCATATAGATGAATATTTGAAAAGAAGCGTACCTTGATGAAAAGGGACATGCAGGGCGAGAGCTGTCGGGGGATGAGACAGTTTTAAAGTTCAGGTTGTGCTCTGAAGAAAGGGACACGATCATACTGACTGTAATACTGTGCTGCAGACATTATTGTTTTAAGATGCCACATAATAAATACTCAGGGACCATTTGCTCTAGGCATACTGTCTCCCCAGCAGGATCCTTTGGCGTATTAAGCCTACGAAGCATCTGTATGTGCTGAATTTAACCATCCTCTCTCTATATAGCCAAAAGCAAATCAAGCATCTCATTGAGTTATTAGAATCCAACTTTACTTTTGAGCAACTGAGCAGCTGATTTACTCCTGTATTCATGTTGTGACCCAGTGGCAACTTAAGCATCCAGCATCGAGAATCATGATCAGTTACTCAGTGGGTGAATCTATGCACCATTGGCTCCTCTATCTGAGCCTAGCTTTAGTTGATCTAACCTTGGTTACCTCATGCACTGCAAGCAGGCAACTGTGGCTAAGGACCCGATACTTTATACCCAACACCGAATTCAATTAACTGCCCAGCTGGAAAATGAGTGTTTGGGGAAATAAAGCATAGAACAAAGAGGCAAAGGAAACGGGGACATTACTATAGATGATGTGGTTGCGCACATTTGTTATGATTTGCTGGAGCAAAGCAACTGGCAGAGTAAATGTTTTGCAAGAGGAGGTGTTCAGGGCATTCGGTTATAATGTGAAAACGCCAGAGAACAACAACATTATATAATTCGGTATGAGAATGAAAACACCTTCTCCGTATGCTGCTGAAGTCTTAACAAAATAGCAGAATAAAAGAAGATTAAAATAAAGGGATACAAAATTATGTCGAGTTGGTGCCTCTAGGCAACAATATGTACAGTTTAATAAGATTGTTGTATCTCATTAGGATTTTTGCATCCAGAGGCAGCACCAAGCAAAATAAAAACATTTTCAGTAACACAAATGAATCGCCAGTTGGGCTACAAAAGGTACTTCCTAGATATGATGTTAGGGGGATAATGCAATGCTACTTTGCCACTATTAGGATATCTATTTCACAAACCTGTTTGTATTTCTATCTATATTCAGATTTATATCCAATGCAGAAAAGGCGTAGGCATGTTTTTCTGAGGGAAAAATAATGTTTTATTGACCAAAATATCAAAAGCTCTCTTGGACACTTTGCATTCAGTTTGGAGGCGTTCTTTATCCTGCTCTACCCAACAAATCTGCTAAAAACTGATTAAAAGTTACTGAGGGTGAACTTCACTGAATGTCTGAACTTGGAATTTAAATTTATCTACACTTCCCTGTCTGCAGCCTTACAGCTCATTTGTTTATAATTTGGCAAATCTACATTATCTGCATTAGTCATGCTGCTTTGGCTCTTTACACAGGAAAGGTGAAAAACTTCAGATGCATTTATCGTTTTAAAGCCCCAGGTGATGGTACTAAACCAACCAACATTTCAAGACCTACTAATACTCAGTTTACTAACACAAGCCAAGACAGAGGCGAGCAGCAAGTCGCAAAATATTTGTTGATTGTTCTTCTGACATTCAGCTAATCAATTGACAAATCGTTGCAGCTCTACCCTGCTTCCATCTCCACTACAGGGGTGCAGAGTCTACTCTCCTGATCCACTTTTATAAACTCACCCCCACTGCAGTCAGCCAAGCACACAGCCTTGGAGCTATTAATTAAACAACGCACCTTAGAGACAATAAACTAGCTTTGTCCTGGCAGTGCAAGTGATGTACGTTACTACTGTAAGAGACATCCAACAACATCAGTGGCTGCAGGTGCTTCGCTCTCTCTTCTTCTACCTTTCAGCAGGTTTTTATCTTGTGGAGGAGTGGTAATGAAACAGGAGTGAAGTCGTTTACAGAAAAGCTGTTGATAGTAACATTGAAAGCCGAGACTGCGACATGATTCCTCTGAGGGTTGTGTGACGGTCGCCAGAAGCTGTGGACAAACAGTTGTAAAGGATGCTCATGAGCAGAAATACACTCAAAAATCGAAAGTCTTCTTCCTTTTCTTCTACCCAGTCTTATGGGTTTTTTTCTCTCTTAAACCTCAGAGTTTTGCAACCAACTGTGGGCTTTTCATTGTAACCTCATGGGACGATAATGCCTCTATTTCGTCTGAACACTTTAGAAAATCGGAAAATCTCCCTCTCTCTCTCCTCTCTCAGTCTGTCTGTCTCTCCCTTTTCTCTTATCTGTCTTCTTGCCCTCATGGCTGACCAAAAGAAAATCTCCTACTGCCAGAGGAACCATCCTAGCTTGTCCCAAAGCAATTACAAGCCTGGCTATTTCTTACCCTCAGCTAAACATATTGCAGACTGATATTGCATGACTTCCTTCTCCTACTTCTTTTGCCCAAAGATAACACTGAAAAGTACACTCATACTGCAGTGAAATTGTCAGGGGAACTTCTCAAAGACTTTGCCTCTGAAGTTAAGCCTGTGGAAAACCTCCCCTTGATTACAGTTTGAAATTAAGAGCCCTAACTGGCAGTCTGTGTGGACAATGAGATGAAAATCAGACTGCACTAGTAATGGGAAAGTTAATAGGATTCAGCAGTGACTATAACCCAAACATACACTTTAGTAGATAAATGTGCTGGCCGTTTTACATGTTGTTCTCTGACCCAGTAACATTTCTGTAACACCTCAAAATGAGACAAGTCTGAAGTCAGTGTTGTCACTTTAAGCCAGGTATAATTAATATGTGTTTATTGACACTGGATCAAAGATGGATCAATACTCGCTCCTGGTGATAAACCCACAGAGGATTATCACCAGACTGTGGTTCCACTCAGCTCCATAAAGTATTTTAGCTACAACCAGCTGATGAACACTGTAGGACATTTAGCAGTTACTAGCCAGACCCATTACCAATAGGAGGTGATGGAGAGTTACAAGGAAAGTGCATAATGGACTTACATCAGGCGGCCAAAAACGTGACTCAAACAAATGATTTCAAATGTTTCTTCTTCATATCTGCTGGATGTTTAAATAGGCAACAGTTTGCTAACATGTTCACTGCATCAGCTTGTTAGTTTTGTGTTGTTCTGTGTTTCTTGCATGTCCAAAAAATCAGTTCATGCAGGTTTAACATAATGTCTATAGCAGCACAGAGCTGAGTTATAAGACGATGGGAGAATACTGTAAAATGTTTGTCATATAATTATCGTCTCTTATTCACAAACATAGTATTATCTCTTTAATATGCTAGCAGCTCTGTGAGACGGTACTTTGAGCTTAATGCTAACATCAGCATGCTAACATGTTGGCAATGCTAACATGCTATAACATGGCAGTTATAATGTTTACCATGTTCAGCATCTTACTTTAGTGTAGTGTCAGCTGAGGCTCATGGGAATCTCATTATTATGCTGCTTGTCAATTTTAATCATAATCAAAGTACTTAAATTATTTTATCCATTTCCACCCATGCTAATTCCTGACGGTATGAATAACCTGCAGAATTTACATATAGTTCAAGAGCAAATACAGTAGGAATTAAATAAGAGTTACAACCTAACGTTTTTTTCAGTTCGATCTATTCTTGGGTGCTGTTTCACTGTATAAAACAGGGAGCAGAAGTCTACAGTTTATCTAATGATAATATTATCAAGATAATTATTTTCATCCAACTGCGAATTAGGTTTTATTTTCCTACATTGGTGCAGCACGAGAGAAAAACTCTTCTTCCTACATATCATTTCCTCCTGTGTAACAGATGCCAAATATCATGCGAGCATTGCAGCTCTATCTGTAATGATCTTGTCATGTTTGAATACAGCTGGTACAGAACATTATATGAAAGCCTAAAAGCCGTAACGGATACATTGAACCGTAAATGTAACATATTCCATTTGTGAAAAGGGTTTATTTCACTTGTCACAGAGATGTAGAGCAAAGCTGGAATGTGGTAAAACATCCTTTTGCACGAACAGTGACAGACACTCGATCTGCTCTGCTGTTCATTACAAACTGTGTATCAAATTCACATGAAGGTCAGCTGACACCACCTTTTTTCATTTTCTCTTTGACTAGACAAACCCACTGTTTTTCTTCTGTTTCTTGCTACCGGGTGCTTACTTATTGTTCAGGAAGACAGTTTTCCCTCTGGGGGGACCGGGTCAGCTGCTGTGCCGAGACTGAGAGTATGAAAATGGAGGTGACAGGATGTTGATGAGGAGGCCCGAAGCGTTACCTCCAACCGTCGTGCCCTGGAGTGCTCCACTCTGCCAGCCGGTAATGAACCAGTGAGACTGTGCTCTGCTCACCTGTCACCCAGTCACTCTTTACCAACCGCATTATTCCCCTAAAGACAGACAGAAACGGCCACAACACACACCCACACAGATTGTTCAGTATTCAGTATTAACCATCAGATGTGTTGTTTGTTTGCAGACAAACGACAACACATTTTGTATGCTACCTGGGTCTGCCCAACTGATTATATAAATGTACATGAATTTAAAATAACAGTGGGAAAATATGGAGTCAGTAAAGAGTACAAAACAGTTGAACGAGTGAGAAGTGAAGTGAGTGGATGGATACTGATGAAGAGTGTGCAAATATTCTACTGCAGGTGTGGGTGAAGTTGTAGAGGAAGATGAAGTGTGTGTGTGTGTGTGTGTGTGTGTGTGTGTGTGTGTGTGTGTGTGTGTGTGTGTGTGTGTGTGTGTGTGCGTGTGTGCGCGTGTGTGCGCGTGTGTGCGCGTGTGTGCGCGTGTGTGCGTGCTTTTCCATGCCATCCCTTCTGAGCTCCTGTGCCCAGCAGACTGGATCTCTCTCTCCTCTTTCTCAATCCCTCAAACCCACTGATGGAGAACACAACCTCGATATGTAAGCTGACGGAGGATTTTTGCTCTCACTCCATCCCTCATCCTCAGTATTTTCTCTCTCTCATTCCACTTTTTGGTGAGCCATAAAAACCTTAAATAATTCCCATAGAGTAGCAAAGAGGGAGGAGTTATTTCGGGTGCCCACGGTCGTGGAAGAGAAAGCCCTGTTCATTTCCTTCCATAGATAATGTTAGTTGGAGCTTCTCCAAGATTCTGATGGACATGAAACTGTCTTGGCGATGAGCAACTGTTAGAAAAAGTGGTTCTGTAAATGTGTACATCTATTTGTATTTTTATATATGTGTGTATGTATGCATAGGACCTCCATGGAGCATTTCTTTCTCCCCCAAATTAAACTGTAAAATAGGCTGGTAGCCACTGCCTTCAAAACTGACACATATGAGCATTTTCTGATCTTGTGCACGTATCAGCACATATCAGCATTTATTTATTTGGATCCCCATTCACTGATACTAATGTTAACTGTTAACTTTATCTTATTATTATCAACTTATAACTTACTTATTATTAACACCTTATCCATAGTCACTTTTATATTACTATTACTACCATATTAATGCCATTTCCTAAAGTACTATTTGCATGACCATAAGACATCTTTGTCAGAAAAACATTAACATACACTAGGTAATTTTAGGCATTTAGGCTACTATGTTTTTTTTTGTAGAAATCCAACAGTAGTGAAATTACAAGAAATGAGTGGAGAATATGGAGTCTGGTGTGCAACAAAAGACCGCAGCTTGGCGTCAGCCAAGGGCATTGTTGTTCATTGTCACGTCTTAAGCCACGTCGGTGCCCCAAAACTATTATCTGTCATTCTTCTTCTGAGGATAGTCTCAGCATTTCAGTAAAGGAATATCAAATCACCAAGTATAAAATTCTGTTGCATGTGCTGTTAATGGTGAGCTGGAGGGCTAAAGATTATGCTTTGTATAAACCTCATAAAACATTCAGAAATTTAAATGAATTCACTTTCAGATTTTGGGTCAGCTTTGTTTGAAATTAGCTGCTATCATGTGCTGTTTTGTTTACGACTTCAGTGTCAGGGCATTGTGAATTTGCTGCTGCTCCGAGTCAGACCTCTGAGTTGCTTCTTTGTACAAGTGCAGCAGCAGCAGCAGCAGCTGAGCCTCATGGGTATCATAGTATTTAAACCATCTGCGATACCAAACTAATGGTGGAAAAAAACAGGGTTACTCAAAAACCAAGTTGAATTCATTCAAATTGTTAAATTATTCAGCACACTCCTGTTTTTTCTATGTTGAGGAATTCAGAGGATCATTAAAAGAACCTGTCAAATACAAATTCACGGTATTTAATAATATTTCTCCCATTTTGCAGCTCTGTTCTTCTCATTATTGCTGTGACCTTTTAACCTCCTGTAGATGAACTCTAATCAACTGGAATAGAGTAGGTAATAGAGTAGTAACTACACTGTTTTGGCTAGATAATCTCTGTCTGCTTGCAATTCCCCTCTTTCATTCTTTTGTGTTTTAACACCAGACTCTCATATTTGCTGTATTAGTATCAAGGTCTGCTTGAAGCCACATTATTTTATCAGCATGGTTGCTCCTGGCAGCACTTTCTCCCACCATGCAGCAATTGATGAAGGACTGTGTACAGGAAGCAACTTTTGGCTCTGGTGGAAATATTTGCCTTTCCATAAAGCATTTTGTCCAGACAAAGTGAAATGGAATATAAATTAACACACACTCTGAGATGCAGAATATGACTGGGAGTTGATTTAGTTTCGTCTCAAGAACAGTCCAGTTCACGGTCTGTATGATTTACCACAGCTCTATATCTGTATTCCATCAACTAGGATAATTGAAACGTATTCTAATTAAAACATTAGTCATTAATCAAAGGCAATCCACCCAACAATAAAATTGATGAAATACCATTGTGGTATATTAGTGTCTTTCACAGAGGTTGTGTACCATAAATAACAGTACACTGTGCTGTAATTCCTGAAATGTTTTGACAAAAACGAAATTGAAGTTAAAGTACACCCTCTCTACCTCATCAACATTCATACGGTTTGGACTCAGCAATGCAAAGGTCTCGTATAATACATTTATTGCGACCACTCTACGAACAGCAAACGCAGCCGCATCTGTAGCAGTGACATGGACTTCAGCTCAGGGCCGCAGTGTCTCCCTATATGGCAATATGTGCCACTAAAATGGAAAACAATACATGCATTGGGAGCCAGGCCAGGCGGCGGACTCAGTGGAACCAAAGGTCGTTGTCTTTCAATAAATCAGTGGAGGCAGTTGCAGGGATGATTGTATAGGCTGGCGGCCATAGTCGAGCCATTACTTATCCCCCCCTGTCAGTGTACAGGGTCCAGCCATTGTGCTCAGGCCAGCAGGGGGTCACACAGTAGAGCTCAGAAACGTGCAATACAACGCCCTCATGCACATGTGGAAAATGCATGCTTGTGTACACATGCAAATAGGACAAAACTACCCATTACCACTGTGGATATTTGCAGGTGTGTGTGTGTCCCATCAGTTTGCTGCAGTTCCTCCTGACCTTATAAGGCCATAGCTAATCTGCAGTCAGCCTGTGGTGTCATTAGTCCTGTCATTTGTCACTCTCCTAGCAGCTCATACCTTCACATATTCATCAGTGACTGTCTAACAATAGCGTAGGTGATTTGCAATCATAATGCAATTATGAGGCTGTATTGGTGTGATTAAAATTTAATATTCTGCTGCTGGACAAGGCTGCAAATTGATGTTTTAACAATGCTGACAGCAGAAAATCCTTGAGACGATGTTGTTGCACCTTTGACTGAAAGAAATCACAAGAGAGAGGAAATGAATGGAGGGGCAGAGATAGAGATGAGGGTGTATTAACCTACAACTGGGGCAGTTGTCTTCCAATATCTTGGCTCACCACACACCTGCCCACTCCGTGTCAGCTGTCCTTCATGGAGATCTGCACCATGAGGCTGTGAAGTCAAGGTCATTCCTGCTACATCACAGTGATTCAGGACCAATAAAACCAAACACCTGTGTGCCCCTGTACTGAAGTCAACTCAACTGGGAGGCAGAACTTGATTTGTTTTCCACTTGATGATTTTCAAGACCGTTCAAAGCCCACTGCACACTGTCAACTATATATACACTAAAGCAAACTCAAACAAACTGTTGGTATGCAGGACCTATGCCTGCAATCCTTCAGTCAGTTTTCTTTATTTGCTGTGTTTCTGCTGATTGATTTACCAACTGAAGCTCATGTCAATATTTGAACTTTACATGCACAGCACTTCAGTTTATTATTTCTACATTAATGATGTAGAAAAATTTATATGGATGTTGTAGAATCCCATTTCTGAGAGTTATGTTGTTACTAGTGTTGAACGATCAACCAGTTAGTTTTGTTTTTGGACAGAAAGCTACAGAAAAACAGTTTTGATACCCGATTGTTTATTTATCAGGCCAAATGTCAACAGTTTATTAGTTTCAGCTTCTCAAATGTGAGGATTTGGATGTTGTTGCAAATATATCCTTTGGTTTTTGGACTGTTGGTTGGACAAAACAAGCTATTTGAAGAGGTCACCTTGGCCATCTGGGATTTCAGGATGGGCATTTTCATCACGTTTGACATTTTAATGACTAAAGGATTAATTGGAAACAGATTATAGTTTTGACTGCTTAAAATGAAGCCGTCTCTACTTGAAACTCGTCATCACAGGCGTTTGTACACCGGAGCAGATCCACCAAAGACTGACTGTGTGCACGAATATTAAAAATAAATGAAGACTTGAGCAAAGATTGCAAAAGAATAGAAAAAATGAATATAAGTTGGTGTAAAGGGAGAAAATACTCCCTCTCACCCCCTGCATATACAGTATGTGTATCCATTAACTTCATAGATAGTGCAGCAAAGAGAATCAATATTAACATTTGGCTTTAAAGCTGCACCAGTTCTCCTCGGCACACTTGTACATAGTTCAAAGCATCTTGGAGAACTTGCCACAGTTCTTCTGTCTCAGTGTCCTCTGTCTCTTCATGTAATCCCAGTCTGACTCCATGATGTTGAGATCAGGGCTCTGTGGGGGCCAGATCATCTGCTGCAGGACTCCTTATTCTTCTTGTCTCTGTGGATAGTTAGATGACTCAGGCTGTATGTTTGGGGCCGTCTTCATGCTGCAGAATGCATTTGAGACTGATTAGAGTTTTTTACTTCCTAAAACATTTGCACAGTAGAGTCAACATTGTGCCACACAAGTCAAAGTGTGTGGAAACTTATCTGACTAATAACATTTTTGTTTTATTCTGATAAACACACTTGTTAATCATCAATGGAATAGATTGTTGTTTACCAGACAAAGACTTAAAAATCAACAAGGCCAATGGCAGCAATTACTGTACAATTACTCTGCCTAATAAGTAGAACAGTGTATTTTATATCAGAAATAAGTTATTTTTAAGTATATATGCTATTTCTGCTTGAAACTAAATGACTCATATATATTGACAACCACTTTACTCATGATGTAGAGAGACACAGGATATCTCATCTCAACACACACTCAAGTTTGATTAAAAACCAGTGTTCATGGTGCTGCAGAGTAATAAATATGCTGAACCGCAGATTCACTAACTCATTTGGAAACTTTTAGTAACTATCCATCACCAAGCAGAGTTACAGTCTGTCACTTTAAACAGCAGCACTCGCACAAATAAAATACAATGGAAAAACTCTTTGTCTTCACGGGCATCGGAACATGTTAATGAATGTGGTTCCCGTGTCTTTTTTTCTTTTTTCTTTTCTTTACAGCATTACAACCTCAAAATAGATGCTGTTATCGAACTTTATCACATCCATCAAAACAACAACAACACTGCTCTTCAGTACATTACAAAAATACACATTGAGATTCAAAATGTATCCCGAGGACAAAAGGGGAGGAAAACCTTCATTACTTCTGGAGCTTAAACTATCTGTGTCTCTATTTTTAATACACTGGGTTTGTCCCTGAATCTATAAAAAGAGATTTCTCTGATATTTATTTTACATTAAAAGAATTAATTCAATTCACTAAATGAATTTCATTCCAGAATATCAATATAGTGATATGATGAAAGCTTGTTCATAAAGATTGGCAGACTGAGGTCAACGGGTTCTGACATTTATTTTTATTTTTGAGTGCTGTTTTTGAAGTGAGCCCCTGTTAACCTGCCCTGAATGTCAAGAGTCTGTCTTTGCTCTCTGTAAGTGCTGTATAATTCATTTACAGTAACAGACTAGAATAATATTGGTCAGGAAAAGAATGTTTTCTTTAGTAATGTAGAAAAGCCATGTTTATATTTGGTATAAGTCAGTAAAACTGTAGCTTCAGTTGGTCGTAGACATCATCCTTTCGTGTTTTGTTCTGTCCTTTAAGTGATGTGTTAAATCATCTCTTTCTACCTAAAAAAAGGTATATAGCAAAATGCCCCTAAAAAATATAATTTTACAGCAATATTACATTTACCTCCAAGCAGGATGATCATGACACGTCACACGTTTTATCTGTAAATCCTGGTAAAACACAGATGTATGAGTTACTCTAAGAATACAGTCAGAAACATTGTGATGTAAGCTCACCATATGTGAGCTAGACACAGCTACAATGCATGACACCAAAATAAATCAATCAATTACTGAGTCATACAATCTTGGCAGGTGTAATGACTGTAAATTAGTGTGATGGAAGAGCGAATATACATACAGGATATGAACAGTATTTCCATTAGTGATCAGGATAATTGGGCGTTTTATACAGTCAGAGCATTTCTGACTTTCTTTCTGATTCTGCCTCTATCTCACTGTCCCTGGTAGGGGTATTGGGGAAAGTTTTACTGAAACATAATGTGCACCTGTAGCAATTTACGGGTTGAATCAGTGCCCGTTTTAAAATTAAGATTCAGCCAGTGGTGAAGATAAATTTAAAAACGGGGACAGAGTGACTTCTTCTGGGCTCAATGACAAACTTGGATCGCCTCTTTCTTCTAAACCTATTGCATGAATCTTTTCTACCTCTGTAAGCTTTCTCAGGGGAGGTGGGATTGAAGTGAGAGGCAGGCGTGCTTTACCTCTGCTGTCGGAGACGGTTTTTCAAGATGCAGCCTTTGTGATCTGCGCTGTGCTCTCCTCCCACACTAGACACTGACGCTTCACCTTGACTTTTAAAGGGGACACGTCAGCAGCAGCATTGACAACAGACAGTCCTCAGGCCTCTGCTGCAGTGAGGAGGGAGATCAATGTTGAGACTAATGATGTTGTGCATTAACTGACTCTTTAAATGGAAGGAAGAGGGAGGCAGTAAAAGGTGGTGATAAAGGTATCACGTAGCAGCTGGTGCCAGACGGTCAGAATTAAGCAATTAGAAGTGTAGCCCAAATATTAAATGTAATTAGAAAAGCAGCAGGTGCAAGTGTGTGGACACCTTTATCCGCATACTTTTGTGTAGTCTAGTATTGCTTTTCAACAGTATACAATCATTTAGACAGTGTGCTTCCAACTTTGTGGCAACAGATTCGGGAAGACCCTTCCCTGTTTAAACATGACAGTGCTCCCATGCACGAAACGACATCCATTAGGAAATTGTTCTCCCAGTTTTATGGGACAGAAACTGCCCTGCCAGAAATCCTGGATCAAGTGAAAAAACTTCACAGAAGAGTGGATGCTGTCATGGCAGCAGAATACTGTGAATTGTTTTGAGAAATTCCGCAGCGACATATGGGTGTAATGTTCAGGTATCCACCTACAGTTGACCCTGTAGTGTGTTAAGATAGAATTACTGTGATATTTGTACATTTTTCTTTATTGTTAAGTTTCTTTCAAACCAGGAAAATGTAGGTTAGATATCTCATCTCAACAACTGTCCTCCATCTACAAAGAAAACCCAATAAGGTGTTTGTGTAAGCAGCTTTTTACAACCCATAGTTACATTTAACTGTTAAGAGAAATCTAGCAGTCGTGTGAGACAGCATCAGTGACAAAACCTTCTAGTGGCGATGGTGATTATGTTGGGAGCAAAGGCGGAAGTAAGGTGACAGTGTTGGTGACAGTGTTATACAGCAATAAAGTCCATGTAGGGAGGAGATCGGGTTGTTTGTGTCCACCTGATGAATGTAAGTCTAATATATTCATTCTCCTTCTAGCTCAGTCTTGGTTTCCATCAACTCGTGAGAAAAGTATCAGTCTCTTTAGCTGATAGATGCACCGCTATGTTTACCAGCTAATCACTAACAGTGAGGTTGTAGCGCCCTTTCACTGAAAACATCTGTCGCTGCAGCTGGAAACGAGGATGATGAGAGCAGTAAGAGGGAAGCAAAACAATAATGTTGCAGGTCGTGAAACTAAAATAATGAGTTGAAAAATACTGAAATGCTCCTTTGAGCTGAGGGGAACTGCAGATTCAGGTGATGAGTCTGTTATGTGTCTTTTGATCCATTGTTAATATAAAATTTTGATTTTAGCAGCTTTAAGGAAAAAATTGATTTACTTATAAATGGTAGAGTTTAAACTGACTGTAATCATTTTATTGCAGGAAAACACGACCAAACCACTGCCCTGTTATTGAAGTGAGTCCTACACTGAAGACTTAATGTCACCCCATATAAGCAGTTGCACAATGAGGAGGTGAGGACTGACACTCTTATGTACATACATGCAGCCCCTTAAACTTACAGACACACACAGAGACACGTATTCATAGACAGACAGACAGACAGACAGACAGACTTACAGACAGGTGAGATCAAAGCCTCAGCAGCTGGTGGTCTCCCTCCTCTGGAGACAGGCAGATGGCATGCCATTAATTAAGCAGAATCCACAGTGGACTCAGCCCACCTGAGCTTAACCGTCTCCCTGTCGCCCCTAAATAGAGACTTCTGTGAGGAAACTCTGAGGATCGCACACACACACACACACGCACACACACACACACACACACACACACACACACACACACACACACACACACACACACACCCTCTCACACAGGCAAATAAAAGACAGTGTTTTATTCAGTTGTAAAGCACATTAGCCACTTGCAATTCAGACGGCATAACTGAAAATAAAGCTAGAAAATTTAAACAGCATTGCCAAGAATGAATTAACTGATAACCGAATAAATGAATTAAATGATTTTGTTAATGCCGTGCCTCAGTGTAAGCGTGCAATATTAATATGCTTGAATGCAATCCAAGCCCCAAAGTAATGATTATTTTGGATTCCAAAGGAACATTTTAATATCCATCTTTGAAATTATGTGCACTTAAAATTTTATAGTTAACCCCCACACTGTGTTTGATTGTCTCTTACAGCGAATGAGTTGTGAGCGGTAGTTTGTGCCATTGTGTTTGGTAAATTCGTTCCCAGTTACACACGTTTTGGGAATAATACTGTATATTACTGGTAATATACAAAAACAATACCCTTTGAGTTGAGTATAATACACTGTATGTTAAAAGCCAAGCTGGTGCTTCAAGTCACCTGGTGATTCATCTTTTATTGTCATAAAGGAGAAATTGAAATTCCACGAGGGGACTCCACAGGACTATTTGCATTTTACTTAAGAATTTAAGGTGTCTCTGCCATGAAAATGTAATTTGGACAAAAATACAGCAAATCGATGGTAACCAAGTTGAGGTGATTGATGCATTTTGCTGTAGCTGCCGCGGTTTGGTATTTAAGATAATGAGAGAGTCATGTTTTCAATAATGTACTTTATTTTTTGTAAGAAACTTGTAATTTAGTTCAGGCAGATATCTTAGGTGGCACTGCTGCACTCACACTGCAATATACTGTGTATCCCATGCAACATTTTGCAATACAGTGACGATGCTCTGTCCAGTCTTTGCTCTGATATAGTAGTAAAATACTATTTCTTGGTTACAAAATATTATTTTACTTAATATTACAAGTGTTATAGGTTTATTTATTATCACACTGAAGCTAATCCAAACTCAAACCTCATATTATGACATTTCTCCAATAATTTACTTTTGAAGCCAGTACCAATATTAATAAGAAAAGTGTAACAAAACAAACAAAGAATCACAATGAAATGTTATTTAATTAGCTTGAAACTATATTGTCACCGTAATGGAAAATAGCCTTTGGCTTTACCACACAGTATTAAAAACGGACAACTAACAATGCAAGACATTTGATGAGAACAAACTGGAACACAACAGGAGCAAACATAATTTAAAAAACATAGATACAGTAAAAATAAAAAGGGAGAAGGGTTATGTTTGTGAAATCACGAGCAGGCTATACATTCAGGATTCAACTGTGTGTACTGAATGTGAATGAACTTCATCGTGTCAAACCTGTGAAGGTTTTGCAGATGTCTATGTAAACAATGATTACTTTTGCATCATCGGTCTATCTGAAACTCTGCCTGCAATCCAGGAGTAGACATTTAAGCTGATGTATCAGTACATGTTAGTATCAGTAACAAAGTCATAACCTTACTCCAAAAGTGCAAGTGAACACAAGAGATTGTATCTTCAGTGGAGACAGCTGCTGTGTTCTTTCAGGTAGCTGTACTGTATGCTGACTTTCTCCAATGTTATACAGCAAAAGTTAAACTAAATTCAATGTTGACCTCAAAATAGCCTCCACAGCACGCGTCCAGCAGGATTGAGGCCTCAGCAGGAGGCAGAACATGTAGCAGCCACAACTTTACTGGTGGAAAGGTTAATTTTTGTGAATTTCTGAAATCACAGGACTTCAATATAAAGCATGGCAGAAAATATTAGGGAGGGTGAAGATACCAGGTTAGAAAATGTATATTGTGATGTGTTGCATTCTGATGTTGTCAGTGTCGTCCTTGTTACTGCAGCCATTTTCTGTTGCTCTTTATTCTGCCCACGAGCTCATGCAAACTATTTACTCCCCCGTGTCTGGCCTAAAACTGCCTTTGGACACGTCTTTATTTTTTCAACAAGCTCCTTTGAAAACTCTGCCGCTGATGATACTGCTCCTACTCTACAGACCTTATGTGCGGTGTTGTGGTGGTGCCTGGAGAAGTGGGGATACTCTTAATTTATGCCCAAATTATTATTTTTTAAGTGGCCAATTCAAAATGGTATTTCAGTCAGAGATTCGTTTATTTTTAACGAACATTCAGAATAACACAGCTGATTTTCAAAATCGAATGTTTCAAAACTAAGTTTGACAATTCTCAATACATGTTCACAAGCCAGCTTTGAGAAAGCAAAGATTTTGCCCAGGTGCTGGTAACAAATTACTGATTGTACTTTTAAACCCAGAACATTTCAAGACATGGTTCTCTCCAAAATGAAAATTTGGTCATAATCTGTTAAATTTAATATTACATCTAAGTCAAATTAACCTCATAGGAGGAGTTTCCATGTGTTCTACACACACACAATATATCTGTTCTGCATGAACTGACTGACTGAAATAAAAAAGTAAGAAAAGAGCTACTTGAGGTAATAAAAGATGGAGTCAACATGGAAACTTTTTTGTTATATAATGATACAGTTTTGAAGTAATTCTTCTCAAAGCTGGGTCACATTAAGTTGTTGTTTCTATATTTAGCATCCTGTGACGACCACTTACCGCTGGCTTATGTCTTGTCAGTGCATGCTACAATCTATCAGCCGCCCTGCTGGAGGAGAGCACTGCAGTGAGCCCCCCCACCTGCCTGGGAGCTCCCGCAGTGGATTCCCCACAGACCAAGCCAGCCGACGCCCCCTTGGTTACCTGCAACAGCCTGTCTCCTCATGTCAGCTCGGAGCTGTGCAGCCCAGCTTGAAGGCTTCATCCCTGGATTCCCAATAAGAGGATGGCAGTGTGCATGTGTGCACATCTATCAGGTTGGTGTACAGGCTCCTGTCAGGCAGTAAACAATTTGTCAGGCGGTGCTGAGTCTGGACGATGTCAGACTGGAGTTGATGTGAGAGCAAAGGCCGTGACGTGGCTGAGATATTTTTTGTCATCAGCGAGAACGATGTGTTAGATTTTTGTCAGATTTGAATAGTGAAATCATTTATTACATATCAAGATGAAAATTGAATGTAATAAAATTGCAGTATTTAATTCACAAAAAAACAGCTCAAAGTAACTTCTGCTGCTTCCTGAATATCTTGTATAATTATTGTCGTTTGCACTGAAATCCTCCTTTAAATCGCATCAAGTCAGTGATTTGACCTGTCTGGAGCTCTCTGATTGCCAGCACTTAATGAAACACTTCAAAATAATGGTGACTCCTTAAATGAAGCAAGGCGGGAAAGAAAGACAGGAAAAAAAAAAAAACACAGGAGTGAACCAGGAACAAATGAACTTTTAAAATGAACAGTAATTAGTTCTGCTGAACTAGGTTCCCTGTGGCCTTGATGGGGCCAGCCGCACACATCGATTCTGTCAGAAGATGTGGCGAGAGCTCCCAAAGGCTGCAGGGCTCTGAACGCTGCTGTTCTTGTCATTGCCATCACATCACAAGCGTTCCCTCAGTCCCTGTCCAATTAGAGGCCACAGTGGGCCCGAACCTCGAATGGTGCAACAGAACCTGTGGCTGGGTTAGGTGGAGGAGAAAATGTTGTAGAGGAGTTTACAAAAATCTGCTTTTCACGGAGCTCTCAATGAGTCCAAGCAGCAACAAGGATCCTAATGGAAGAACTAATCCCTCTTTGAGAAACACATACATGAAAATGAAGTCTTGAATTAAGTCTAAGTCAAAAAGCAAAGAATATGATTGGCTGTATCTAGTCAGCCGGTAGACAAGCAGCTAATAAGGACACCACTGGGGGTGAGGCATGAACGGGGCAGCCACTAGGTAAAGTGCTTAATTTAATAATCACATAACCCTAGACTAGACCCTTATTGTTTAATCTGGAGATATTCTTTGTGATTTAATTGATTAATATAGTGAAAGATATCATTACCACTCCCCAGAGCACTAGGTGAATTCTTCAAATTGCGTGCTTTGTCCAAAACAAGCTCCAAAAACTAAGAAATATTCAAATTATTATCACATAACAAAAAGAAATACTCACATTTGAAAAGCTGGAACCAGAGAATGTTTTAGCATTTTTGTTTGAAAAATGACTCGGACAAAGAAGTTGGTGATTATTTTTCTGTCATTCAAATAACCTGCTTATCAAATCAACTCAGATCAGAGGCTCAGTGCCAAAACTCTGCCTTGAAGGTAAATGTTTTAGTTTACATGTCCTGTAATTAATACTTACTTAGGAGGTTTCTCAGAAGGAACCATGTAATTTGGCATTAATTACAGGGAAAAGAGAGTTACTGGTCTGATACACTAACTCATTTATTTGAGTTTTGAGAAAGAAACAGAAAAGGTAAAGTTTGTAAACTCCTTAAGACAATTCCTAAAATCTTTCAGGCTGGAAAAATCAGAAAGAAATCCATGTGAACCCAAGTAAATAATCATTCATTGTTGAATTGCATGCTTTACCTGGAACCTACTAGTTGGTTGGGTTGGGTTATGCTACTAGTAGAGTAATTGTGAAACAATTAACCTTCATCTCCACTTTCCCTATTATTACTACCTAATTACACAGTCCTTTCCAGGAACCTTGGATATCAGTTCCTTTCAATTATGTGGAAACTATGGGACCACATCAACTTTTTAAAAACAACACAACAATACACCAACTCAAAGGGCAAAAATCAATCAGACATTACAGGAGGGATCCAAAATAATCCAATGGTGTGTACATTCTGTGCACAAAAACAGAAATGTAGATGTAAGCCAAATCTGGTGAGCAAACTGTCTCACATGGCATGACCTTTTAATGTTAAGACTCAGTCATTCACATTCCTGTGCTAAATGTCACCAAATGTCACATCAAGGCTCCAGCTCGTCGGGTCACGGACAGAGATGTGAAATATGATTAAAAACAAAAAAGGCCCGATACAGTGTCATTGCACGGTTCCCCTGCAATCTGCCTCTCTGCTGCAGACAACATTAAGAGCAAAAACTGTCAGGTTGCTTGAATTTAAAACCGTGGTTTAGCCAATTAGAGCTCTGGAATGCTGAGAACTGTGGGGAGATGTTTAAGGAATCAATAGCAAGCTAATTTCATGCAGGGCACAGAGCACAGAGCCAAGCCTGGTGATTATGTTTGGGAACACTGAGGTAAATAAGAGTGTTTACCCGTTTATTTATACATCTCAAAAACCAAATTCCTGGCTAGGAACACAGTGGCATTATACACTTTAATTGAAAGACTTGACAAATAGGCTGTCCGCATTCACAAGCTTAGCATTGATTCAGAGGGAGCGGGAATGGGGCTGAAGCTTTACTGCAAAACAACGTTTTATAGAGACCATTCTCAAGAAAAAAGTCTTGAGTTGAGAGTGGGTTTTGCGACCTATTCACAATCATGTCAGGTTTGCTGTGCAGTTTCTTCGATGAGACCTTGGTTTCAGAGCCTCAGATGTTTTCACACTCCAAAACCAGCCAAGAATGTCAAGTGGTCATGAAACGCATTTTGATTGACAGTGTTTTGTCACTCCATCACTTTGCATTTAAACCTCAAAACAAGGAGGAGAAACATGTCAGGGTGGCTGAAAAGAACCTGCAAGCTGAAATGTAGGATAAGAGAATTTAGAGACTACAAATGTTAACTGAGGCTGACGGGAGAAAAATGTAGAAGACCATTTCTTTCTTGTCCACAACTACTTGATGAAGCTTTGCTTTTCAATGTAATGAAACGTCTTTGTCAAGGTTAATACATACCTGCACCATAATATGCGGTAATCAAAGCAAATGTAGCCTCTGTTAATTAAAGCAGTTGATTTTTCAAATGCTTTGTTTATGTTCTAGGAGCAAAAATTGTGTCAAATTAACTTTAAAATAAACATAACTACAGCCTGACTTTGAATGCAGCTACCCAAGGAAGTCATCAGCCAATTTTCCCCACTGCATTAAAAGATGTCTGAAAATCAACTTTACACAGTCCCACAGAGACCAAATATGTGGTGTCTGAACTGCCAGAACATAGATTTCCACATCCTACGTTCATCAAGGAACACAAAGTTTCAAACTTCAGAAAATGCTTCCTTGCTGGAAGTAGCTCAGGAGTTTTACAACACTACAAGGAGCTGTTGTGCAGGCAGAGTGGCCCATATTACAGTATCCTTGAGAACAACATATTGTGTTTAGTGTCAGGTTTTGTTGTCGTTTTGTCCTCTCTGTGTAACCGCAGCATGGCACTAAAACAATTACCCATTGGGAATTATTTTGATTAAAACAACAGTGTGTCTGAGAGGTCACATTACCGATTCACATTTACTCTTTGGAGGACCGTCAAATGATGAAACCTCCCTGCCATTAAGATGGTGACACATGCACATAAATTTCTCATTCAGGTCACATGATGACACCTGAGCCAATCCACTTGAGAAGACTGAGATGTTGAAAACCCAGTAAGAACTCTGAGTTTTGATTATTTTGTTAAAATACTTTTTCCAAAGGTCAACAACTTATTTCTTATCTGAAATTCTTATTTACAGACTCACACTGGAATGTCAATCATGAATCTTCCTGGCTTCAAAAGCATCTAAAACAGAAGAGGAATGCACCAATTTCACATTCATTCTCGCCTAATGTACACTACATGGTCAAAAGTAAAGAGGACACCTCTCAACACTGCACTCAAATGTGATTGTTCACATCCTATTCTAAACCCATGGGTATTACAATGCTGCTATATTAGCCTCCACTGTTCTGAAAAGGCCTTCCATCAGTTTTTACAACGTGGCTGCAGGGATTCGCTCCCATTCAGCCACAGGAGCATTAGTGAGTTTGACAATTATGTTGGGTGATAAGGCCTGGCTGTTCATCCCAAACATGTTTGATGGGGTTGTGGGCTGTGCTCTGCGCAGGCCAGTCAAGTCATTTTAACATCAACACAGAAAAACATGTATTAACCTTGTTTTTCTGCAGGTTGGCACTGTCATGTTGATCAAAATTAAAAGATGTCACACAACGCTCCTCCAGTACCCCCCATGCTTTAGTCACCAAACATTTTCGGCCATCTTGTCTTCATCAGGGTGGTGTCTGAGGCTGTTTTCTAGTTTTTTCATATACAACACACTGATCGATGATATTTTTTAAATAGAGAAGGATTTTTATAATGTTTTGTATGTATGGTATTTATGGTGACTTATCAATTGCAAGATTGATTCATGTATCGTACATATGGAAACTGGAAATAGGATAAAATGTACAAAAAGGGAAGGGATCTGAATACTTTCTGACTGTACATCTTAATTCACAGCTATAAATAGTTGCTTTTACCATGTTTTGCAATTGGAAATCTCAGAAGGACGTTCAGATTTATTAATGTGCGTTCTCTCAGGTTCTGTCCTCATGCTACCTCTAATGGTGTGTCTGTGTGTTCAGAAATGTCAACCAGGAGACTTTATGAAAATCACATCCGGCTGTAATTATGAAAAATAGCAGCGTGTTCATCCTGAAGTGAGGCGTCATTACAGGCTTGAGTCCGTGAGACAGAGCGAGAGATGAGAGAATGAGCAGGAAAGGGGCAGAGAGAGAGAGTGAGGCGAGGCGAGAGACGGTGGTAAATGTGCATCCATTATATGAAGAGCATGGTGTATTAGCTGCTGTAGCTTAGGTGCAGGCCATTATGTTTCCAGCCACTTGGAAAATATGGAGCTAAATACTGTATGACCAGAGTGAAAAAGCATTAGATGCCGCAGTGCTCACCACACAGACTGGTGCAGAAAACATACAGAGAAACGGACTGAAAAAGATGTTGCATTCCCAGAGCTGGTGATGTTGGGTCACCTAAAAGTGACAAAGTGACTTGTAGGTGTGGTGATGAAAAGAGCAGCTACTGCTTCAACTCTGTCGTCTGTCTTGAGGGGGAAGTTGGACTGGTGCTCCATGAATTCAGGAAAGCCTTCAGATTTTCAGTTTATTCAAGTTTGACTTTGATCTTCTGGGTCGGGTCTCACCCAAGATCCAATCGTACTGCCTCCAGGAAATAGCCATATGCTGAACTCTAAAGTCTGACTTGACAAAGGCTTTCACCTTCTGGAGCCTACTCAGCTTTTATATGTCACCAAAGAAGTTAGCTTTTGCTAGTTATGAGAGAAAAAAAGTTTGATCAATGTGCAAAATAAACATGTGCTATTTCAGATAATGAGTTTGGCTGTGGAAGCTGGAGTGTAAAAATCCAATAAACACCAGGATATGGCCGCGAATGTTAGGCTACACTGATACACTAGCATCCAGAACCAGCTACACAGTGGGGAAAATGTCACATATTGGATTTGATATCGTGAACCTAGTCTTTTAAAACATAATCTGTAAACCCACAAATTATGAAATGCTTATTGGCCTTAACACTTAGTTATTTTGTAGGTCAAAAGCTAGTTAGCTACTAAAGATAGGCATACTAATGTTTGCAATTTATTTAATACAGACAAAAATGATGTTTATTCCACTCCTTACACTATTGCTCTTGTATTTTTGACATCGGAAAGGCTAAAAGAAAAGACATAACTCGTAGACTCTTAGCCTTAGTACAGCATAGATAGATAGATAGATAGATAGATAGATAGATAGATAGATAGATAGATAGAAACAGAAATACAGCCCTATCCATCTTAGATGCCATTATCTCAAGGTCATTTGCCACCTGTCAAAGGAAATTGCTTTCATATTATTAACACACCATTACTTTCTCTATTTGGAAAATTCTTCATAATATATTAATGATCGTTTTTCAAATTGTTCATTATTTTCTTAATACTAAATTAGATTCTATAACTTGCCATTAACCGGACTGAATGGATTATACTTGACGAGAACGACCATATCAAACAAATTTGTCTGGTAGGGAAAAGCTCCAGAAAAAACCCCAGATATTCTTTCCAAAGTTTTAGATCAAACACGCACAAAAAGCTTGCATGTACTCAATGCCCTGGTGGATCTATTTGAATCACAAATAACATCATACATTTGCAGAGCACCAGGAAGCCAGGGATACACAATGAACCATTGACTGGGAGCTAAAATCCCTGAGACAACATTTGCATCTCAATAAAAGCCCTTACATAGCAGGTTAGGCCCTCTGTCTATCTCAGCATGCAAAACATGAAATGATAACAAATTGTTGACAAATAATTTGTTGACTAGGGCAATTATTATAGAGACATATGCTGATAAACAGTGCACAGTATGCTGCATATATACACCATTACAGCTTTATTTCTTTTCTGTGGGATTTTCTCCTGCCTCTATTTGCATAGACAAATTTACTTGGCAAATTTACATTAAACAAATCAGATCTGTTGAATAGAAAAAATAAAAGAACGGTAATGCTTGGGTGCTATGATCACTCTCAGCTCACTGATCAAACTGTAAAGGAAATGGGGAGAGGTGTAAACATTAGCAAGAGGAATTATTCCTATGTGGCTTTCTGATGTTATGAACACAGTTGTATCATCATCGCAGGTGCTAACTCATTTTGAATATTGCTCTATTATTTAGTCTGCAGCCAATAAGCAAGACATACAAACACTGAAATGACTAAGAACAAATTTCATCCTCACACCATATTTTCCTCTTTTTTTTCTTTTTTTGGATCAGGAAAACAATTTTTTTTATTAATACACCAGCCAGAAACACTGAATCTTATTAGGAAGGTTAAGGAAGGTCAATTATTTCCCAAGTACAAAGTGACAAAGCTTTCTCTGAGCAGTTTGCTCAGTTTCCTGAACACTTCTAGTTGGCTAAAAAGCTGAGATTGAATTTTAACTCTTGGCCTTCATCGAAACTTCTCAAAAGCTCCAGAGCAGCTTTTAATTGACCTTATTATTACCAAATTATTAGAAAGTCATGATTCTATACATATTCTCTTCAGATTCGATCCTGTTTATATAAAAAAAAAAAAAAAACCACAAGGGAATTTATTATATATCAAGCATATTTCAAATGTTTATCCTGTGTCGAAAACCATTTTAAATATGAACATTTCACATACAGGAACGTGAGATTCTTGGTCTTTTCAGATGTGATAAATTCACGTGATTTTGGCACAATTAAGTTTTAGATATTTCACATGTGAAATTTAAGACATTACATGTGCAAAGATTAAAGAGACATGTAATATCAGGTGTTAAATATTATTACATACCATGAGTTCACAGTTGAGCACAGTGACTTTGAAGACATTTTACATGTGGAAAAATGCAAATGACAAAATATCTTATACCATGAATTTTACATTTCCCTCACATGAAATATATTACTAATAAAAAGAGCATCAAATTGCAAGTGAAATATATGAATGGGAATATAGTCTAATTTGAATATTCTTTGTAAGCATCTTTCTGGATTAATCACAAATTTCAGTTTTGTTTTAAACAAATTATATTTAACATCTATCTTCTTTTCATATTGCAGCAGTTTGCAGCATTTGATATTCCTCGTGTCCATTTTTCTTTTGTAACTTTTAATGTCAGATCTGTATCCCATGTCATTTTGGTGCATTGACAGACTTTAGGAAGATTAGAAAATGCTCTACCTGAAGCTAATTGTGACAAAAAAAAAAAACAATACATTTTTTTAGCATGTGCTGTGAAACAGATTTAGTCCCATTACAAGGAATGTAAAACAACAGAAAAGTTTTCCCTATTCTTTCTCGAACAGTTTCTGTAAGTCAAAGTCAGATTTGATTGATTATGAATATTCTGTTCTGGATTTGATCATAATCATACTCATAGCAAAAGGATTTTCTCATAGGAATGAATGAATGAGTGTGGCAATAATAAAATATTAACGTGTGGGGTGGTATAGCCGACTCTTCCAACTCTCTCAAAGGAAACTGTGAGCACATGCTGCAGGGGCTTCATTTCAACGCCTGCCACTGCCATTGATTTAGAGCCCAGCGTCAGCAGAAGCCTCATTTAGGAAAGTCATCTGTCTCGCCTGCCTGGGCCCGCTAAAAGGTTATTTAGCCGCTCGGTGCTTAGTAGCAATAGATAGAGGCTACAGAAGAACATCGCTGTTATGTGTTTGTGTTGACTATTGATTGCTGTGGCTTGTTTGTGCAGAGTTGTTTTGCTGGTGTGTCCACCTCTGATGTCAGAAGGGGGAGCGAAACACAAGCTGCAATGGCAAGGAGTGATTGGATGATCACCATTAAACGGTAAACACGGTGAAGATCCTGGCCATTTGCAAGGGTTGAGCTCTGATGAGGCCCGCAGTGAAAATAACACAGCGTCCTGATGCGAGCTCATTACAGCTGAGCTTTACAATTACTTAAAATGCAACAAAAAGCATCATTGGCTCCTGAGAGGATCCTGTTAAATTATGCAGGGTTTAATACAGAAAGTTCAGAGCCACAACAGGAAGACATTACTGTCATATAACACAAAGAAGGACTCTATTCTGGTCCTCATTAATAAAGAAATGTATGCTGGTTGTCATAATAGACTGAGTGCTAATGGAGTACATTTTAAAATCTATATAAAAAGTATAATTTCTCAAAAGGTAGAGCAGGATATTCACTCATTTTCATTCGGGAACTCATTCATGCCTCTTTTCTAGCATAAACACTTTACACAGTGAACAGGAAATATCTGTTTCAGCCAGAATCTGTACTACGCTGATTTGCTTTCTTCCCAACAGTTAGATGAGAAGATCAATACCACTCTTATGTTTGTGTGTTAAGTATGGAGCTAATCAAATCAAAGTGTCAAGTGTTTAGCCCAAATTTGCATAAATATTGGAGGCAGGGGAAAATGGTTAGATTGGCACTTTACAAAATTCAAAAGCAGGTTTACCAACACCTCTAAAACTCTCTAATTACCACGTTGCTAAAACTCTCTCATTTGCTTGCATCACATTACAGTTTGACGTTTCAAGGAGAGTGTCATGCTGTAGCTATTTCTCGACAAACAACAGTTTATCCATCTGCCCGGTACTTGTGTGCAGTATCTGTGGTTATGGAGTTGATTGCCATACACAATCAGTGAGCACAGGTTTTTGGTTGTGGTAAAGGCGTAATGGCGCCAATGCTGGCAGCCTCACTGTGATGAGGTCTTTGGGAGGCTGTGCAAGAAGCAGTTCCAGTGCCTAATTCCCCATAAAAACATTTGTGTGTGTGTGTGTGTGTGTGTGTGTGTGTGTGTGTGTGTGTGTGTGTGTGTGTGTGTGTGTGTGTGTGTGTGTGTGTGTGTTGTGTGTGTGTGTGTGTGTGTGTGTGTGTGTGTGTGTGTGTGTGGATGTGTGTGTGTGTGTGTGTGTGTGTGTGTGTGTGTGTGTGTGTGTGTGTGTGTGTGTGTGTGTTCTTGTTTTACTATCCCGGTGGGGACACTGACCTGAATACACACATACCCATGAGGACCTATTTCACCGTGGGGACCTAAAATGAGGTCCCCACGGGCAAACCCCTACCAATAGCTTCAAAACAGTATTTAAACATGCCCCATGCAGTTTTCTGAAAAGTCCCCAGGACACCATTTTCCAGACAAAAATGTGTGTGTGTGTGTATCTATGCGCCCCGTGAGGTCACACACAGTATTGCAGTCCCCATGAGGTTCGTTGTTCCGGTGGTGTGTGTCACTATTTGCTCGCTCTCTAGCGCCGCCGATTGATCAAAAGTAGTATTACAGTTTCATCCTATGAATCAACTCTGTGAAATGTTAAGTGTTAGACTGGTGTTTATTTAAACTCTAGCCTTTGTTTCTAGTTTATCATATACTTCTTTGAAATTGTATATATATTTTATTATATTTTATTAATACATATATATATATATATATATATATATATATTTTTTTTTTTTTTAAATACAATTGAACCTTTCTATCTTTATTGGTTGTTTTACTTACTATTTAATAATAATATTAATTAATCAATATTATATTAATAATTCAATCACATTACAACTAGTTCACTTGGCTGGGTGGGTAGGGGAGCTGGGGTGCTCATAGAAAATGATGATAATGATGAAAATGACAGAAAAAAGCAGATATACAGCTGCACCCCTTTTGGCTATCAATATTCATTGTTTGGTGGTTTGTTTTTTACTTTAAGTTGATAGTTGATATGTGACTTAATTATAACAGTTAACTACATGGTGGATACAGGTTTCTTTTTTGAACTCTTACTTTACATTCCCTTGCTGACCTTTTTCTGAATGCGTGGAATTTAAGGTTAAATCTCTTTTGCACAACATAGAAGCCCATCCATCCAAACAACCTTGCCCACCCATTCCTATATTTAAGGAGAAAACATGAGTCAATATCATCATAAAAGTGTAAAATAGTGCCAAAATATTTCACTAGGGTTGTCAGGGGTAGTAAGTCAGCAAATGAGTGAAAGTGAAATAATACGAAACAAAACTGATTATAGCAGAGAGGAAGACTTAAGAGAAGGCCAAACATATCCAAATTTTATATCCTATCTTTCATTGAATTATTCTCCCCTCTAATTCTAATTTTATAATTGTTCTCTTCTAATTCTAATTTTACCCTAATTTGCTATCATATTTTGACAGAATTGAAAGGGTCACTTTCCTAAAACCATGAAAATAGAGTTAAGAAAAGGTATCTAAGGTCAACAAGATGTGCTTAAAGTATGAAAAGTATAAGTGTTATATTTATCATGTATATATGTATTTTTTCATTTTTCTTTGCCAATTCTCCTAATTTAAATACAGAGTTGAGCAGAACAGGTGATGAGAGAGGAGCAGTTTGGACAGGAGAGAGGAGCAGAGAAGCAGAGTAGCATGGAGAGGAGCAACTTGGACAGGAGAGAGGAGCAGAGAAGCAGAGCAGCATGGAGAGGAGCAACTTGGACAGGAGAGAGGAGAGAGGAGCAGGGAAGCAGAGTAGCATGGAGAGGAGCAACTTGGACAGGAGAGAGGAGAGAGGAGCAGGGAAGCAGAGTAGCATGGAGAGGAGCAACTTGGACAGGAGAGAGGAGCAGAGAAGCAGAGCAGCATGGAGAGGAGCAACTTGGACAGGAGAGAGGAGAGAGGAGCAGGGAAGCAGAGTAGCATGGAGAGGAGCAGTTTGGACAGGAGAGAGGAGCAGAGAAGAGAAATTGAACACAATGGCAATGTAATCTGATTATGCATAACAAGGTTAAAAACAAATTTAAATGTATGTACTGTGCCTACACTTTCTATCTGCTAAAAAACCATCAGGCTCATGTAGTTAATTGCTTAAAATAAGAGGTTATTGATTGTTTAGCTTTCTGTTAACTATCTTTCATATTTGTAGAGAAAAAAAAAAAATATGTAAAAAGGTTACTTAATTATCTGATTATCAATAAAACAGGGACAACCGAAGGTGCATTCTATTTGTGTTTTTAAATGATAGAGCTATCCATGGTGATGTGTAAAGCTTAGAGGAGGCAGGGCACAACATAAACACCAGCCAAATTCAGGTAAAATATGCAAGTGGCTGGTAGATTTGTTAGGGCAATGATCAGTCATAAGAAACACAGCTAATGCCCTTATTATTGTTGAAACAAGCATGTTCTATCATGAACCAGTTAGCAGCGTAACACCAGGAAGAGCAAGAAGCCATAGTGGACCAAATTCTGATCATGACTGAATAGAAGTGTTAGCACTGGTTGTCCTGTTAGCAGGGCAGCTAGTAGAGCCAGCATGTGAAGACACAGAGATACTAACAGCATCTGAGTAATCATCAATGAATAGAAGTGTTAGCACTGGTTGTCCTGTTAGCAGGGCAGCTAGCAGAGCCAGCGTGTGAAGACACAGAGATACTAACAGTATCTGAGTAATAATGACTGAATAGAAGTGTTAGCACTGGTTGTCCTGTTAGCAGAGCAGCTAGCAGAGCCAGGGTGTGTAGACACAGATACTAACAGCATCTGAGTAATCATCAATGAATAGAAGTGTTAGCACTAGTTGTCCTGTTAGCAGAGCAGCTAGCAAAGCCAGGGTGTGTAGACACAGATACTAACAGCATCTGAGTAATCATCAATGAATAGAAGTGTTAGCACTAGTTGTCCTGTTAGCAGAGCAGCTAGCAGAGCCAGCGTGTGTAGACACAGAGATACTAACAGCATCTGAGTAATCATCAATGAATAGAAGTGTTAGCACTGGTTGTCCTCTTAGCAGAGCAGCTAGCAGAGCCAGGGTGTGTAGACACAGATACTAACAGCATCTGAGTAATAATGACTGAATAGAAGTGTTAGCACTAGTTGTCCTGTTAGCAGAGCAGCTAGTAGAGCCAGCATGTGAAGACACAGAGATACTAACAGCATCTGAGTAATCATCAATGAATAGAAGTGTTAGCACTGGTTGTCCTGTTAGCAGAGCAGCTAGCAGAGCCAGCGTGTGTAGACACAGATACTAACAGCATCTGAGTAATAATGACTGAATAGAAGTGTTAGCACTAGTTGTCCTGTTAGCAGAGCAGCTAGCAGAGCCAGCGTGTGTAGACACAGAGATACTAACAGCATCTGAGTAATAATGACTGAATAGAAGTGTTAGCACTAGTTGTCCTGTTAGCAGAGCAGCTAGCAGAGCCAGCGTGTGTAGACACAGATACTAACAGCATCTGAGTAATAATGACTGAATAGAAGTGTTAGCACTAGTTGTCCTGTTAGCAGAGCAGCTAGCAGAGCCAGCGTGTGTAGACACAGAGATACTAACAGCATCTGAGTAATAATGACTGAATAGAAGTGTTAGCACTAGTTGTCCTGTTAGCAGAGCAGCTAGTAGAGCCAGCATGTGAAGACACAGAGATACTAACAGCATCTGAGTAATCATCAATGAATAGAAGTGTTAGCACTGGTTGTCCTGTTAGCAGGGCAGCTAGCAGAGCCAGGGTGTGTAGACACAGATACTAACAGCATCTGAGTAATAATGATTGAATAGAAGTGTTAGCACTAGTTGTCCTGTTAGCAGAGCAGCTAGCAGAGCCAGCGTGTGTAGACACAGAGATACTAACAGCATCTGAGTAATAATGACTGAATAGAAGTGTTAGCACTAGTTGTCCTGTTAGCAGAGCAGCTAGCAGAGCCAGCGTGTGTAGACACAGATACTAACAGCATCTGAGTAATAATGACTGAATAGAAGTGTTAGCACTAGTTGTCCTGTTAGCAGAGCAGCTAGTAGAGCCAGCATGTGAAGACACAGAGATACTAACAGCATCTGAGTAATCATCAATGAATAGAAGTGTTAGCACTGGTTGTCCTGTTAGCAGGGCAGCTAGCAGAGCCAGGGTGTGTAGACACAGATACTAACAGCATCTGAGTAATAATGATTGAATAGAAGTGTTAGCACTAGTTGTCCTGTTAGCAGAGCAGCTAGCAGAGCCAGCGTGTGTAGACACAGAGATACTAACAGCATCTGAGTAATAATGACTGAATAGAAATCTCTGAGTAATAATGACTGAATAGAAGTGTTAGCACTAGTTGTCCTGTTAGCAGAGCAGCTAGCAGAGCCAGCGTGTGTAGACACAGAGATACTAACAGCATCTGAGTAATCATCAATGAATAGAAGTGTTAGCACTGGTTGTCCTCTTAGCAGAGCAGCTAGCAGAGCCAGGGTGTGTAGACACAGATACTAACAGCATCTGAGTAATAATGACTGAATAGAAGTGTTAGCACTAGTTGTCCTGTTAGCAGAGCAGCTAGCAGAGCCAGCGTGTGTAGACACAGAGATACTAACAGCATCTGAGTAATAATGACTGAATAGAAATGTTAGCACTGGTTGTCCTGTTAGCAGGGCAGCATAGTATACTGTAGTATGTATACAGTACTCTTTATGTACACAAACACACATACCCCCAGAGATAGACTAGGTCTAATGAAGTGAACAGGGGTTAACATATTATGTAAAATGTAAAATGTAATGGCTCACAGATCAATATCAGTATTCCTTCAAGATAAACATTTTTCACTTTGAGCTGATAAAGCTTTTTTGTGAAGACCTTGACCATACCTGAAAATTTAAGTCCCCACCGAGACCATGCCCCTCCCCCACTCCTACTGTCTATTAGCAAGAGGAAACTTTATAATTTTGGCTAGTCCACTGCCTTGTTAATGCCTGTTAACAATATTGGTCTGTAACAAGACAAGAACTCCTATATTCAATTTTTTTCTTTATAAAACAAGGTTTGGAAATAAAAATTATGGAATTAATTGTAAGAACAGGATTCACATCATCTGCTTATGTATGTTAACCCTTTTAAACTACATTTCAGTTGATCAATTTCATTTCAACGAAGCTGTAGTCCCTCCACCTAGACTCATCAATACCTGATATGTTACACAGATCCTGACGTTTTAAGTCCCCACCGTGACCATGCCCCCCCCATTCTGTTTCTCCCGGCTAAAGGAAAGTCTGTGGTTTAGGATGGACTGCCACCCCCCCCCCCCCCCCCTCCTTTTTTACTGGCAGCGCGCGAATTGAACTACCAGTTTGTTTTAAGCCACAGCTGGCCCGTAGGTATCTGGTTGTGCTCTTTACAACTATCTCCGTAGCACTCTGGTGTGCACTGGATCACAAATCCAGCGCTCCTTTTCTCATTACCACACCTGCACCGCTCGGTCTGCGACAGAAGCGTGAGATGCTCCGCACATGAGACGGGGGACTCGGCCGTGGAAGCTCAGAGGGAATGGTAAGTACAATTATTGTAGTAGTCTTAAAATATTATATTGAGCGTTTAAGCATACTGTTTGCACGTGTATCACAACTTAAGAAGAGCTATATTGCAATGGCTTGAAGTTCACGAAGATGATGGGCTAATTGCTAACGTTAGCTAATGTTAGCTAACCAGTAACTTTAGCAAGTGCCCCAATGTCAAGTAAACCAGGTCTGGAGCTGGGCTCCCGGAGTGCTGGGCAACTAAAAACAACTTCAAAATTATTATTTATCAAAAGTGCTTTTTCACACAGAACGCGTCGTTTTTTTTGTTTTGTTTTTTTTTTTACTTAATGTTATTTTTCACACACCTGATGTATAATGTCGGAGAGCGAGAGAGACCCCGGAACTTATAATTAAAATTAATGCATAATGGACGCTTTGAGCTGTTGCGTTTCCCTGTGTAGTTAAAGATTTCATGCTTATGATCTAAAATATGTCCGGGCCCGGTTATGACACAGCTTCACCCCCGAATTATGCAGCGGAATTCCCCGTTTCTCTCTGTAATAGGATGTACAGAAAAAATCTGATCTGTTTTGAAGCGAGGAGAAAAAGGTGATGGATAATGATATCGACTTTTGTTTACCGATCTTTAGCTGGCAAAAATATATTCCAATCTGTTATTGAATTGAATATTTTTGAAATGACAAATTCGAGTAAAGACCTTTATTGTGTTACATTGGTATTGCTTTGAGAATAAATTGGGTTATACACATACTGTAACACAGTTATGTTGTAAAAGTCAAGTTTGACTTACTATGTATAAAATGTATAATTTGAGTCAATAACTCAGTCACTAATCTGATTGTATATTGGGGATCACTATTGGTGCTTTCATAAGAAATTCAGTCATCACAAATAATGGTCATTGTTACTGTGGATAATCTAATATTGTGGTTAATCAAATAAATTCAAAAATATAATTATGTACTATATTGCAGCATTTAAGACCAGAAAATGGCATTTAGTTTCAGTCAAAATATTAATTACGTAAATATATTGCTAAATCCTACCACTGCAGCTTGAAATACAGTGTAATTTGACATGTTGGACCTTGATCTTTGACCGTATCACTCTTGCTGACAGGAGGATGGCACGAGTTCTGGATTCACTGGGATCAGCTCTGAATGGACAGGTAAGGAAGTGTAGACGTAATGAGGTAATAGTATAATGGTGGTATTTCTCTGGCAGAGTTGCGAAGCTGAGAAATACCGAGTGCCTCAGATCTATGATTAACTGATTAAACATTTTCATCTTCTGTGGTTTATTTGCAGTCGTTGAAGGAACTGGCCCTGAACATAAAGAGGTAGGATATGCCATTTTAAAATTGACAGTTAAACCAGTTAAATTGTCTCATATTCTCTATAGTTACTGACTTATACAGAGGAAAGTGAAAGAAAAGAAATATAGTTTCATGTGCCGGTTTTAATTCAAGTGTTGTTCTACAAATCATCATTAATTAATCGTCTGTTTACCATATGATTTTTGTAAAGTGTGACACAATCCGTATGCGATGGTGTCTCCTTATGGTTTTTGGTAGGCCAGTCCAAGTCAAAAGTCTGGGTCCGAATTGTATTCCCATATTAAGAAAAACAGCTCCTAATACGGGTTCTCAGGAGTACATACAGGACCAAGGCAGGCAGCATACATCTATCTACCTACTCTTAGCCATAAAGAAAGAATCTCTGTCTGTTTGTGTGTATGATAATAAAGTTCTGGGACGGTAGTGAATAAAAAGTTATTCTGGAGCCCTGAATAAAGCATAAATGCCTAAAGAAATCTTGAAAAAGGAAAAAGAATTGGGGATTTGACTGCACAATGGTGAGCATTTTTCAACTTAGCTTTCTGTGTTTTGCAGGCTCAAAGTCGCTACATGTCTCGCATCAAGAGACTTAAAACACATCATAATGTGTGTGAGACACGGTATGAGAAGGCGTTGACGGAGAGATTTAACGAGGAGAGGGAGAAGACCTTGATTCTAAATCTGAACACAATGGTTAGTTGTGCTACACCTCGTAATGTTTATAACTGTTTATATCATTATGTGCTTTTGTCTATGTCATGAGTAAATATTCTGTTGATCAGCAGTAAGTATGACTTCAGTTACAGTGTCAGTCTTATGTTCTCTACACGGTGAGGCACAGAAGCCGCCAATAAAAAGCTTTCTATAGGCTGACAATTGGTTTTTATGCCTTTGCGCTTTCAACAGCCAGGGCTGGATGGACTGATAAATTCAGAAGGAACTGATTCGATTTTGGTGGTCAAAGGTCAAGGTCACGCTGACTCTGGATTAACAGGGTCAATATCAGTGTGCTATGGTCAGTCAGCTTCTCAGACTGTTGACAATGAGATGTGCTGTGGAGAAAACTGCTGTACAGGGCATCAGCGCATAGAGAGAGCAGCTAATGTTTGGTTAGCATTGTGCTGACTGAATGTGCTGGACAGGCTAGTGTTTAGCATAGGCTTTCCACCCTGAAAAGATATGTAAGTTTAAGATTCTGGTGCGAATCAGTGTGAAACTTTTGTTCTATGTCTTCAGAAAACAAATCACATGTGATGTTTGACCTTTGATTTTCTGATTACTTTTCAGGAAGTAGAGCAGTGCTCCAGTGATGGTGAGAGTACCGTGATCCTGGACCCCACTCCAGCTGATGTTGCGAAGGACACAACTGTACCTGAGCTTAGTAGAACAGCTAGTGTACTTGTAAGTTTATTTGCAAAAGTTCACATGCTAACGTAAGCCATGGTATGTCACTTGACTGGCATCACATTTTTCGTTTCTGCGTTGTCCACCATGACATTACTCACACATTTTTATGCCTCCAAGCCAGCAACAGTCATGGCTGTCGGGTAATATGTTTTTGAGTTGTCTGTCCCGTTCTTGTAAACTTGATATCTGAGTAACACTTTGTGGGAATTTTGTTACATCTGGCAGAAACATTCACTTGGCCTTAATGATAAACTGATTAGATTTTGGCGGACAAATGTCAAGGCCACTGTTACTGTACAAAACACATTTTTAGAAGAATTCTCACACTAATTATGATGTTCTTTTTAAGTCTGCACGACATATATATTATCAGCCTGGATAAACAACGATATAACCTGAAATTGGACTGGGTGATGCAGGCAAGGCAGGCATTAATTGTATTATAGTTAATACTACAGGGGGAAAAGAGTATTCACACTCACAGATATTGTAATCTTTATTATTGTAATGTCTTATTTCATCTTTGTTTATTGACAAAATGCTAAAATACTCAGTGCTCTAAGGATATGTGCTTTTATGCAACTTTTTCCTACCTGATACTTTTAACAGTATTGCGTTACAAAGGAAATGAATGGGAGCACAGATGACCACAAAGCTGGGTTTTTTAATCCAGATTCCATGTGCTACTGCTATAACCTATACTACTGCTTCTACTGCTACTGATAATATTGCAATTACTGATATCACTACTAATAATGTTACTGCATAGTTGGGTGCATAACATAGTATTATGATTTGCAAAGTATACATATTGAATGTTTCACTTTAGGCAAACACAAGCTTCCAAAAGTTTAGCTTTTTCTAGATTAAATCTATTGTTTTGTCATAACATTTCTGATGTTTAACTGCTTGTGATTTCAGAAATACTAACCAACTAATTCGTAGCCTCTTTTTTTTTTTTTTTTTAGCTCAACAGACAAATGCTTGGATATTCAGCAGAGGATTCTCTATCAAGTTTTGACTGTAGTGATGATGAATACATTCCTCAGTCTGCTGAGGAAACAGAGGATTCAGAAGATGTCAGACCGGACCAGGGTAAGAAGAAGAGGTTACAGAAAACACCCTCAGCCAACTCTGAGAAAGTAGATTTCGGACCACGCAAGAGAAGGTGTTTGACAAATTTGACTGCAAGTGAGAGTGGAGATTCCTTGTCGGCTGATGTGACTGTCATGTCACATAAGAAGAAAAAAGCTGGTGGAAGACTCTACAGCAAAACGTTCTACTGTGTGTTTTGCTGTAAGCCTTTGAGAAAAATGGCACGTCATCTGGAATCCCAACACAAGGATAAAGCAGAAGTCGCCAAAGCCTTTTCATTTCCAAAGGGCTCAAAGGAGCGAAGAATACAATTAGATCTATTGAGGAATAGAGGGAATCGTGCCCATAATAATGAGGTGATTACAGAAGGAAAAGGAACAGTGATACCCCATCAGCAGCCGAAAAGACCTGTCAAAGCATCTGATTACATGCACTGTGTAAATTGTTTTGCTTACCTCAGGAGAAAGACGCTATGGAGGCATATGCAGCGATGTCAGCTAAGCAAGAAAGTAGAAGGTTTAAAGCCTGGAAAAACGAGAGTCCAGGCCCTTTGTGCATATGCTCAGCCAGTTCCAGACAGTGTGAATGCACAATTTTGGAAAATGGTGCTTGGCATGAATGAAGATGACATATCAAATGTTGTGCGTAAAGAGAAAACCATACTGAAATTAGGGGAACACCTCTTCAATAAGCATGGTCATGATGTCACAAAACATGAATACATCAGACAAAAGATGCGTGAGACAGGGCGATTAGTTCTCCAAGGACAGAAAAATGGCAAGTTGAAGGAAATGTCAGATTTCTTTGTACCGGCTAATTTCCCTCATGTCATTGAAGCAGTTAAGAATGTGGCTGGCTTGGATGAGGAAACAAGCATATACAAGACACCATCTTTGGCACTGAAGTTAGGCCATAACCTCAAGAAAATGGCAAATATTATTGAATGTGAAGCAATGATCTCAGGTGATGAGAATGTCATTCGCGATGTGAAGTTGTTTAAACAAATCTGTGACACCAAATGGAATGAATGTGTTTCATCCCAGGCCCTCAGGAATTTGAGTGAGGCAAAATGGAATATGCCACAGCTTCTTCCCTTTACTCAAGATGTGAGAAAAATGCACCAGTTTCTCAATACACAAAGGAAGGAGTGGCAAACAAAAGTTGACGAAGAACCAAGTAAGAAGCACTGGGCAGAACTTGCAAAAGTTACACTTTGTGAGGTTATCCTTTTTAACCGTAGAAGAGAGGGAGAAGTATCCAAGATGTCCCTTAATGCTTTTACGTTGAGAGATACTTCATCGACTCATCCCGATATAGAACTTGCTTTGACTGACCTTGAGAAGAAGCTTTGTAAGCACTTCCAGCGAATCGAGATAAAAGGCAAACGTGGACGAAAGGTTCCCATTCTCCTCACACCTGAAATGCAGGCATCGATGGAGTTACTTGTCAAGACTCGCTGTGACTGCGATGTGCTTGATGAGAATCCATTCATGTTTGCCAGACCTCAAGCACTCAGTCACTTCAGAGGCTCAGATGTTATACGGCAGATTGCTCGAAGCTGTGGGGCAGACAACCCAGAAGCATTGTCCTCCACTAAATTGAGGAAGCACATGGCCACTATGTCCAAGGTCCTCAACTTAAAGGACAATGAAATGGATGACCTCGCTGACTTCCTTGGACATGACATCAGAGTGCATCGCCAGTATTATAGGCTGCCCGAAGGCACATTACAGCTGGCAAAGATAAGTAAGGTTCTGATGGCCCTGGAACAAGGAAAGCTCTCTGAATTTAAGGGCAAGAATCTTGATGAGATTGCCATTGATCCACAAGGTAAGACAGGCATGTGTAAATAACTAAATAAATGTATTTATACACAGTTGTTTCTCCCCTAGATAATTTTACCATGTTCACTTTCATATTAGCCACACAGCACCAACTCCAACCCTTCTTGTTCCCCGCCGTCCTTTTGTGCAATGTTACTTTCATGTAATGGTTTATGTGTATCTAATAGTTTTATCCATATGGTTGCTATGTTCCTCAGAGAAAATGGCTGTGGACAGTGATGCATCAGGCACTGAAGATGAGGATGACCAGACTGTGAAGGATGCTGCGCCGTTGTCTTCATCTTCGTCTTCACCTTTGCCTTCACCATTGTCGTCACCTTTATCTTCACCTTTATCTTCACCTTCACCTTCACCTTCATCAGGTATGGAGAGGAAATAATAAATGGAGGGCACCAACGATTTTCTCTGAAGTCAGTTTTTGACCTAGCTAATCTGTCACATTTGTGTTAAAAAGTTAAATATTTGAACAATTCTGTGAGGCTAGAAATTAACACTTTTCAAGATATGTTTGATGTCCAAGCATGGCTTCACAGATAAGGTGTTTTTGAGAGTGTAAAAATGAAAAATATCTATGACCAAAAACATCAAAACATTGGAATTAAATAGAAATATTTTTCAAGTCATAATTTTGGGACCTACACATTGAACAAAATGTGATGCACCTACTTTCAAGGATTCTGTCTGCTTTGACACAGAATGACCCATATGGAAGACAATAGTAGTGTTTTATCTTCAGCATGCACAGTTGCATGTTGCTTTGCTGAAGCAAGCACACTGACTGCTTTCACTGTGCTGGATACTCATTTACTAAGAGAGTGCTATTATGTTTACAGAAAAATCCGGGGTAAAAAAGAAATCCTTGAGAGGCGTTGGACAGGACAGTGACCCTCATCCAGTCAAAGGTAAATTAGTGGAAAGAAATTATGAGATTATGGACATTTCTGATAAAATTTTAATTTATGAAGAGAGCACACCTATAAGGTTTATTGCCAGGTAGGTTTTCACTTAGAAGATATTTGGCTTGGTGTTTGGTGCAGTATGCAATAAATGTATTAATAGGAAATAACAATAAAAAGGTAAAATACTGCAACAGTCAAAAAGATAAATAAACAGATACACATATAAAAAAATAAAACAATGAAAAAGATACTACTCAAAAATATTATTAAGCTATATATAAATCTATATGTACAACATTTTTCCAAGTGAACTCAAGTGTAGGGAATGAATAATGATAATAATTTGGGGGCGCCTAATCACTGAACTATTTACATTTACTATTTAATAAGGTCTTGAAATGTCTTATGTTTACCGTAAATTTGTTGTAGGTATTAAATTTGCAGATAGTGTGTTTAAGACTAGTTGAAAAAAACGGAGCCAATAACGAACTATTTACTTGTTTGGTTGTGCTGCAATTGGGTCCTACCACACCCCGTTACAATAGGTTACTGCTATCAATTATCATCACATGTCATCAGGTGCTCTGTGTCTCTGTTGCTCTGAAAATTTTCATGCTTCGTTAACAGTTTTTTAGGTTAGTTTGTCTCTAAAGAAAATCATGAATGCAATTGCACCTCAATACATATATAAAATGATATTGCTGAACAGACTTTCTGTGCACACAGTCTGAACATCAGAGCACAGTTTGTGTACATTACAATAGTCCTTCAACTGAGGTAATGTAGGTTAAATGATTTGTTGTTGAAATTATGATTATTCATAAACATTCCAACTACATTAGCTATTGAAGCTATGAGAGCAGCTGCCACTAGAACCAGTATAGAAAATAAAAGAGGTTTATTAGATATTAGTTGGGAGGTCATTTCATTCATCCAGTTTGTACTTTGTTACTAATAATCACCTCCTGTCCTGATCCAGTTATCACCTGTTCTAGATGAATTCTTGGTTTTCACAGCACCTCAGTCCAACTAATCTAGACTAGTGCAGGTGGCTGTCTCTTGACTTAATCCAAGAAGTCAGGTGGTTTAAAATGCAGGAAATTTGTTTTAATTGAAATATTTTTTACTGGGGGAGGACCCCCAGACCCCTCACCAACTATTCCAAAGTTTGCTTCCTCATTTTAAAATATAACCAGGCGTCCATTTATATGCATTTGACCCTAATAACCTTTTACCAAGTAACATCTGTGATGATGTCCTTGTACTAAGCAAGTATGATGTAGATGTTGAGCAGGAAGGTAGCTTTTATTATTTGCAAGCTATTTTATTCTGGTTACATTTATTTTTCCAATTACTTTCCCTGATACTGTTTCCTCAAAGTACCACAGTCCCACCTTGTGAAGTGTTTTAAGATAATGTTTGTTATGTTGTGGCACTACACAAATAAAAGTGAATTGAAAAGATGTTCCACTTTTGAAGAACATTGACTAATTGTCTAATTTTATTCAGAGTCTTCACAAACCAGAAGAAGAAAGTGGTCCGATGAAGAAATCAAGGCTGTGGAGAGCACACTGATGGAATACATCCGGTCAATGATGGTCCCAGGGAAAGCAGACTGTCTCAAGTGTATTCAAAACTCCCCTACAGCCCTTAAAGGGAGAACGTGGAAGGGAGTTAAATTTTATGTAAAAAACCGAATAGATGCTTTAAAGAGAGAGAAGAAAAGGTAAGCTTTACTGTTTGCTGTTGGGTGGAAGCGGACTAACAGGAAGATTTTTGTTTGGGCAGATGTTTCCCCCTTTTTTATTTTTTATTTTTTAAACATAAAACATTTGACAGACACTTCAGCCAAATTTAGTGAGTTCTTAACTGTGTGTATAAACAGTGTTTCAGTCACTGTTTTTTTTTTTTTTTCATATTTGATTCATGAACATCCGTAAACGTGGAAACGAAATGCTTGAAATGCTTTTATTGTGAAGGAAAGCAGCGCAGACTCTCTGCTGATGTATTCACTGTGGGAGTAGCAGGAGGAGAGTGGGCAGACGGTCCAGAGTTGTAGATGTTTTTGGAAGTAGGTTATGTTTGGCATGTCTGAATTTGTTGCAAGAATGTTTTATGTGAAAAGGTTGTATGAGAGGTTGTATTAGAAGTTTTGAAAGGCAGCCCTATAAATAAACC